>NC_136908.1:4413732-4475468 GCF_949606895.1 Notothenia rossii | reverse complement strand
TTTGTTTTAGATAGGCACAACATGTTTCAGACCTTATTTTCCTGTTCCACGTTAAAATAAACCATGTTCAGTGGTACCGCTGAGAAAGAGTAATTGTTTTGGTCATGGAAAATTAGGTAAAGGTCATGGAGAAGTCATTGAAAATCATTGGTGAAAAGTGTATGAACCCTGTTACTACAATGTCCCTTGTTGAAATCCAGCAGGGGACTTTTGTTGCACGTCATCCTCCTCTCTTCTCTTCTCTGCCCTCGATGCTTTGCCTTTCGCTACTGTGCGGTCTATTAATGGCAAATTGCCCCAAAAAGAGCTTCTGGGTTCAAGCATCGAGGAGCCAAAAATAGCTCCCTGCATAACAACCTTTTACTGGTCTACAAATCCTCAGTTTTAATGACAGCCGGTGCATCGGATGATTGTCCTCGCAGAAGCGTTCTTCAGTACCTATCCGCATACAGTAATTGGCAGCAAGGATTCGATTTATTCTGCTGCAGCTCTTCATAGTGAGCGAGACACGGATGGATTGCTCTGCAGCCGCTGCTCACAAAGGGTTACACCGTCAGCCGCAGTCTAAAAATAGACTGTTGCTCTGCCTGCCTCTGCACGGTTCTCTATGGATCTCCGCCCTTAAGCTTTTGCACGTGAGGTAAAAATAACCCACCATGAAAACACGCACACACACACACACACACACACACACACACACACACACACACACACACACACACGTACGTGCGCTCGGTGCATTCTTCACTCAGCCTCTCCCTCGCGACATAACACAATCACAGGCTGTTAAAAAATATGCAAAAAGGCTCTGATGAAACGTTGCTCGCACATGATTCGCTGGGCACATTTCTAACAGCATGCCGACAGTCACACGCTACACGCCTTTCACACACATGAAACAACAAGACGCTTCAAATATCCCTCAGTATGACAAGTAAAATATATATTTGTACGAACACGGTGCAGCTGCAACAAGAATACCTTAAATTGTCCGACAGGCGAAATTGACATGGTTACAGCAAAAGTAAAGAGCCAGAAATGGCAATAGCAGCAATAAATTACACAAATGTAGGTGGACAAATATAACTAACCGTATCTTTGCAACAATACAGAACAAAAAGCTATATCCACACCTCACATCTGTTATTGAATGCCACTGGTTGCATTCAAAGAGCTCCAGGTTGCCGTGATTCCTGGCTCTCCATTGGTCGGTTAAAAGCCGCCCTGTGTGCTTTGATGTGATTATCATGTACTTTTGCTCTGAGGCAACACAGCATTTAATTAGGAAGGGGTCATTTCTCTGTGACCAGCGCATCCCATGCCACTGTTATTACTGCCATTACAAAAAGCTTCAGTTCCAGCTTATTGCAGGATGGCAGTGATGATTAGCGATGAAGTGTCAGAAGCCACACAGTGTGCACAGGAGGATATTTAATGATACGTGTGCGGTTTGCTCTCATATGGCCGGAAAATAACAAACATTTGTAGATTTGAGTCACCTCTGCTTTACACCCAAATATATGATTACATTCCTAAAGCTCATTGCACAGATAATTGCTTCTTTGTATTGTTTTTTGCAATGTCTGCCAAGGGTTGAAGAAATACCTTACAATGTACTTTTATTTATTATGTATTTGTTTATTCCACACATGGCAGTTATTTTAAAACATGTACACTTTACAAAACATGTACACTTATTCTGGTAGTTTTTTTTGATAGTGCAAATAAAATGAAATAACCATTTAAAAAGTAAAAATAAAAGCAATATTCTTTCAGTCGCTTACAAATAGTGAAACATAAAACTAGAACACAATCAAAAGTCAACTTTCTAATTCCATCTCTTTACGCCACATTTGCTTTAAAGTAGAACGTGCAAACTGATGCTTAACATTTCATTTCCTTTTCCTATTTCCTGGCAGTGTTCTGTTTGTGTCTTTATGAATCACTAAAGCCGTCTGTAATTCTATTAAATCTTAAAATTTTAACAGCCTTGACTCAATAAATAGTTAGTTTGTTTGTTCTCTAGGTTGTACATTATGCAACATTCTCACAGCTTGTTTCTGTAATGTAACTAAATGTTTTAAATGACTCTTCTTTTCATGGGGAAGACATTTGTTATGGTAATTGCATGTGTTAAGAAGCTCTTGAACAAGGGTCAGGGGCTTAAACAATAAGCTTTTCTGGACATTCCCCGTTTAAATTGATGTTTATTTCAGTGGAATTACAGATTTGTGGTGTGTTAGTTTTGGGTAACGTATTTTTCGACCTACAAAGTAGAGCTTTGATGGCCCTATATAAACAGGATTTTCTGTCCCTGATTTCCTGAGTGAGCAAAGAAGTTGCACCATTGGTGTCTGAGTTTTCCCAATGGCCGTTGTTCTTTCCAAATGAATAGACACACACAGTCCTCGATGAAGTCCTCAGGAGGCTTTTACTGTGAGCCGTGGACAGTCCTAAATTCGGTTCTCAGGAGGCTTTAAAATCAGTTCCACTCATCGACTTTCAAATCTACTGCATGCTCCAAAGGGAATATGTAATGCGTCATATGATATGCTACCTCAGTACACATATTATCAGCACAAAAAAAGGCTTTTGAACTTTTATTATTATATTTATTATAATTATTATAATTTATTATGTATTATTATTATAATTATAATACATTATTATATATATTATAATTATTATTATTATTTATTATTTATTATTTATTATAATTATAATATATTATTATTTATTATTATTATTTATTATTATTTATTATTATTATAATTATAATATATTATTATATATATTATATATTTATTATTATATATTATTATTATATTTAGGTATTCACACTATAGATACCGTTAGAACATTAGATGGAACTCCCTGCCACTACACATCCGACAGTCTGATTCCATAACAACATTCAAAACCCAACTCAAAACCCACCTGTTCAAACTGGAATGTTCTTTATACCCTCTGTCCTTTTGTAGTCCATTTCCGGTTGTTTGTCTCGTCTTACCCCGGTTGATACTTCACTTCACTAAATCCACTGTTTTAATTGTTCCCTATATTGCCCCTATGCCCTGTAAGGTGTCCTTGGGTGTTATGAAAGGCGCCCCCCAAAATAAATGTATTATTATTATTAACCATCAGTTGAAGCATTTTCATTTAGCACATTAGCCAATCACAGTCCAACAATATATGACGTTTCAACCTTATCATGTTGCTCCAAAGGCCACTAACAAACAACTAATTGCAATTTCAACTTAACTTTAACCTACTGCAATAATGACGACAAATTAGCCATGTTTGATTGTTACAGGATATCATAATCAGTACATAAAACAATTAGGTAGGATCCATAAATGATACAGTCTTATTCTTTGTGTTTTCACAAGCACCTTTCTCTGCCTTCCTGCTACTCTCATAAAGTCAGGCCCATTGTGAGTCATCAAAATACCAAATGGATGCAGGCTAGAAAACAAACAAATATTTTTTTGCACCTGACAAAAATGCCACTTAGCAAGTATAAAGCCCAGCAGCCTGACAGTCAGTATGCATGGAGACACATAACTATTTCTGAAAGTTTGGCCTTCATTTGTGCAGAAAGGCAGAGAAATGTGCTCTTGAAAACACAAAGAATAAGATGTTATCATTTATGGATCCTACCTAATTGTTTGATGTACTGATTATGATGTCCTGTAGCAATCAAACACGTCCAAAGTCAACTTTAATGTCAATGTGTCTGTGTGTGTACAGACAGAGAGATCAAAATAACATTTCCAACAATCCTGAATATAAATATGTAGAAATATGTATTAGGGCTGCTCGATTATGGCAAAAATCATAATCTCGATTATTTGGGTCAATAATTGAGATCACGATTATTAAAAACGATCATCCATTTACTTTGAAAACATCCATTTATTGAAAAAAAAATGTGTAGTATGTTTTTAACAGTTGATCACGCTGAACTTTAAGTATAATTCAATTGAAAAAAAAATTACAAAAATTATTCTTTTTTTTCTTTTTTAAATAAATAATAATAAACAAACATTTTTAAATAATCGTTTTATTTTGATTATGTTATGCACACATTAAGATAAAACACAACAATCAATATATACAAAGTAATAAGACAATTTGTCATCATTATTGCAGTAGGTTAAACTTAAAGTGAAGTTGCAATTGCAATTAGTTGTTTGTAACATGACAAGGTTTAAAAGTTATATTTTGTTTTACTGTGATTGGCTAATGTGCTAAATGAAAATGCTTCAACTGATGGTTAAAGGCCCCATGTCATGCTTTTCTGGTTATCACCCGTCCCCTTCTGTGTTATGAAGGTTTTTCTGCATGTAAACGGTCTGCAGAGTCAAAACCCTCAAAGTACACCCTGTAGCGAGTACAACTCTAACACAGAGAAGACCTGTCTATGCTGCCCCAGAACGCCTCGTTGGAGATACGTCATTGTCCATTTGATTCTTCCGGGTACGCATAATGTCAACCGTACCCGCAACAAAATGGACCAATCCGTGGAGCCGTTACGTTAAGCCCGCGGAGCCGTTACGTTAAGCCCCCGCTGATTGGTCCAAATTGACCAATCCACGGACTTCCTCACACACACACTCAGTGCATGCAGCTCTGCTGATCTCTCCTCCCTGGCTGCAGGCTGATAACAGACAGTTGGGATCGCGGCGAAATTCTCTCTGCAGACCCATTCTCTCTGCAGACCCATTCTCTCTGCAGACCCATTCTCACAGCGTTTATCAACCTTTCTCTTACTCAATATGAAGCCACACTTATTGTTTTTACTTCGGCTGTGACTTTGTGTGTGCTCAGGGTGAGTTTGGCTGTGTTTTGCTGTGTATCGCTAAACAAGGAGCCACACCTCCACGGAGCTTAGCGCGATTCACGTCCCGACCAATCAGAGCACACTGTGCTCACAGGGAGGGTGGGGGCTGGAGCTACAACGAGCCGTTAAAGGCAGAGAGTGAAATTCAGTGAATACACATACTATACAGAGATGCTTTATGAGAAACCAAAGTGATTTTGGAAAATTGCACAATATAAATCTATTCTAGTAGACCTCAACAATGGAATGATGATCAGTGGAAATGGCCATGACATGAGACCTTTAATGGTATCTATAATGTCTTAGTCGGGTTTATTTGAACGCTAACTCATTCACAGCTCATCCCTTTTTGAACTGATCGAAAAGGTTGTTGAAATCGCTCCATCCATCTAATCTTCTATCTACCCCTGCCGCCTTTTCTCGGTCCAGGGAAATAAAGGCCGAGCAGGCTGTTATCAGCTGAAATGCACTGGGAATAAGGGTGGTGATGCTCCATGGTGGCCCCAGATCAGCACACAGGTTGTTAATAAAAAGCCCTGTAATAGGCTAGATTAGTCTCCAGATATAGCCTAATCCTTCAAACACTCTACAATCAAATCAATGGGAAAAGGAGAGTGGGAGTGGTGGGTGAGCTCGGCCTCTTTATGCTCTCCTGCCTTCATACAAAGCACTTTAAAGGTTCTTGAGATTGGTGATCTTTGATACACTTGCGTTCATCAACACGTATAAGACTAACTTTTTTATTATTTTTGCTAGCCATCTTAACAAGATAAGAACAAATAGTGTGTTAGTGTTTGTTTCTGGAGTCATAAAAGTAAACCGACATTTAAGCATAACATCATATTTCGTATTTTTCTACACTAAGTTCGCAATAATTCCTATCCTAACCATGTGTGCATATATCTACAATCATATTTTACAAGAATGATGAAACAAGATCTTATTTAAAATCACCAAAGCTAAGTGTTGGCTATCAGCATCTTTGACTTGAACTTGAATGTATCCCTTTAGTTATAAACTTGATGAAAATGTAATCCCCAAGAGTCATTAAACTACATTTGGGGAATTTACTTTTGACTACCAACAACACCGTTAGTACCACTGTTATTTGACCCGGTATAGTAAGCTCATATGACCCAGAGAGCATATAAAGACCACGTAGAACATTGTGTTCAAATACTAAACCAACACTTAGACAAGTAGACGCAAAGCAAACAAAGACTAGCTCTGGAAATAATGAACACACCACGTCAATGTTTTCTTAGACCCCATTTACATGCAAACGCAAACGAACCGAATACGATATCAAAAAATGATTCCGTTCACACGAGACCACAAGGGAGCGCTGGAGACGCTGTAGTACATATGCCGGGCCGGTAATACACCAAAAGCAGCGAAGAAGACCCCCGAGCATGGTTGCCATGGTTGCCCTTCTGTTTATGCCCCGCGGCGGATTTAGCAACATGTCCACTTGTTGCTGATGGTTGTGGTAGAGGAGCTGTAGATGTTGCACTAACATCTGTAGCATGGTCAGTAGCATTAGCAGTAGCTACTAACCATGCTACAGCAGTGAGCAGTAGAGGCGGGGCTATGGCTTCATCGTTATCAGGAAATTATCGTATAGGACGTACACACGGAGCCGTTTGCCACCGGTTGCAGATCTATTCACCTTGGGACCCGTTATCGTTTGCGGGGTCCCTTTCAGCGTTTCCATTACGGCCTCGTGTGAACGAACGGGCTATACGAAAGAGAAAAGTAGCGGAAACAACCGTTTGCGTTCACGTGTAAACGGCACATTTCACTCCAGTGTCTGCTGAATTCCAACACAGATAAATGATGACAGCAGTTTATAGAATAAATACTCAAACACATATATATAAATAGTAAAACCAGAGAAACTGATAATGCTGCAGTGGTCTTTCATTGTTTCGGGAGTTGTATTTCTAAGCCGTTCAACTAGAGAACACATGACTGGTTTTTATATGTTGTATAAAAGTATAATAAAAACATTGCAAGTTATCAGCTGACGATACCAACCCCACCAAATGAATGGCTTCATCAATTACACATTTAAGGTGCTGTATGGAATCAGCCTTATAGTGAATCATTTTACAATAACTGACATACAATTTTTATAACTGTGATGCTAAAGGTTTGCTGAGGAAAACATTCCTCTCCTCATTTGAAGTGATCATTTGAACATGTCCGTCTGCTCTTAGTAATTACCTGTTTAAAGAAAACCAGTGTCAGGCCTGTTCTTCCCATTTAGGATCCATTTGCAGCGTTGCAAAATGGTGTGTTTAGACTTAATGTGTAATGCGCTCTTTTGAAGCAGACTGAATGAAAAGCAGGGCACATTTGAAGATGAGACTTCAGTCAGTGACATAAACCCAGTGCCACTAATCTTCAAAGGCGGGTGGTTTTATTTTGAGGAGAGAGAACAGAAGCTTTCCAGTCGTCTTTGTTTTGAAGTCGTACACTAATTGTTATTGACTTTTTCCTCTGCTTTGTTGTAAAGGCTGTGTAATTTATAATTGCATTGCCTTTACTCCTTTGATGTATGTGTGTCTCATCAAGACATCTCCTTTTTTGTGCTGTCATTTCATTAATGATTCTTAATATAGTATGTAAGACAGGTTATGAAAGACATCATCTTAAACTAGAGAATGCAATTCCTGAAGAAATTGCTAGTGGGATTCATGATTTATGCTGAAAAGCTGACGCTAAACTGCTATGGTGAAATGTAATGTGTAAGAAGAAAGTGAAGAATTTAGATTGAAATGTAATTTAAGAAGAAAGTGAAGAATTTAGATTGAAATGTAATTTAAGAAGAAAGTGAAGAATTTAGATTGAAATGTAATTTAAGAAGAAAGTGAAGAATTTAGATTGAAATGTAATTTAAGAAGAAAGTGAAGAATTTAGTTTGAAATGTAATTTAAGAAGAAAGTGAAGAATTTAGATTGAAATGAAATGTGTAAGAAGAAAGTGAAGAATTTAGATTGAAATGAAATGTGTAAGAAGAAAGTGAAGAATTTAGATTGAAATGAAATGTGTAAGAAGAAAGTAAAGAATTTAGATTGTAATGATACATGAACACTGGGGGCTTGAATGTGTGATAAGAGAATAAAAGGAAGTAAAAAAGGCTTGGAAAAGCAGCAGAATATTTGAACTACAAACTTCTGAACTAACGTACTTTTCCCGTTTAGTTCCGATAGTGCCTGGAATTTTGCGTTCTCACCAAAAAGAGAACTTTTACCCCCATTTGTAGTGCCCGCTCGAGAGGTGGTAAAAAAGCAAACCACGGCCCGTAAAACTCAGAAAGGTTTTTTGAAGCCGCCATTGTATTTGCTGGCATTAGCATTATTAGCATTATTAGCATTAGCATTAGCCCCGCGCACCAACGGAGAGAGAATAACTTATGGCAACACAAAAAAAAAACAGTATTTCAAGATGGCCTCCTCTTGAAATGGATGACCAAGTTATTTTCAGTCACCTCAAACCCACATTTCGATAAGTACAGGACTGATAGGTGTGCTGCGCCAAAAAATGGACCCCAGTGTTATTTTCTTCCATTCTCTGAGTTTGAAGACTCTGATGGTGTCTGTCTCTCAGTTAAACACTTGGAAGTAGAGCCAATCACTCACCATGACACCAGCGAAAGGCCAGAGACATTACTCCTCATGAGTGCTGCCATATTTGGCCAATGCTTCATAGTCTGATGGTTCAATGTGTATCTCCAAGATTAGTGAGTTTTCAGAATAAATAAATAAATAACATGCTGCCTACTTTAACGATTCTCCTCAACTTGCATTGGATTATCTGCACAATACATGGTTGCTTTACTAAGCACAATAAAGCATGACATCCCAACACTAAAAATACATAGACATGAAGCTTTATCAACATCATTTAGTCATGTTTTTGGGCAACTTTTGGAAGTCCAACAATCCAATTTCTTTGTCTCTGTTTCCAGAGAACTGTGTGCTTTTACTGCAGCTGCTCGTTGTTTGACTTCCTTTTAACTGTATCTGATCTTTAATGCTATGCACGCAGCCGACACTGTGCTTATCAGAGCTCTTTTTCTGTTCAAGAAGTTCGGCTGCCGAGCGAAATGAGGGTTTTGTAAGAGCGAAAGTGTAAACAGTGACTTTAAAAGATGGTAAAAGGCTCTGCAGTGCTGAGGGGAACTGCAGAGCTGGGCTATAATTTATTGAGATTGTCCCTACAAGAAACCCACGTTAAAATTCGATTAGCAGAATTTTAAACAAGACTCGAGACAAGTTTGAGGATGTGTGCTTTTATCGGGACGACAACGTTCAATGAATAAAATAAACAAACAAGAGTCGCAACTTTGAGATAATGGCAAGACCAGATTCACATTTAACACAATTACTACCTTATTTCTAAGGACTGTTACGTTTTTATTGTGTTGGTTTTTCACTTCCTGTCATGGACCTCGTTTAAAGCTGAAGCAACAAGCTGTGTTAAAGCCACTGTCAACTACATGATAAGCATTTAGGATGCAGCTTATATACAACCGTAACAACTAATTGTTGCAGTGACTATTATACACACATCAACTAGCAGCTTAAAGTGACAAGTGTTAACCGTTCTTTGGTTTAATTTATACATAAAGTACATTTTGATTTTTGATTTTGGTTTAATTTATACATAAAGTACATTTTGACTGTACAAGGTATTGGCTGACAGCATCTGCGTTTTCTGGAATGTGTGTTTCTGTTTTAACATCCTTATAAATACCCTAGAAAATGGTTGAGACCAAAACAGAGCAAAAAGGAATTGATACGGTCTGAATGCTAATGTTGCTTAGAATCTGCTGGATAAGTTAAAAGGCCACTATTTTTCTATAATGGTAATATGTTTAAGCAATAGCTCACGACAGGCCGTGGTATATGCTCATTATATCACAGCTAAGGGGCGTGGTTCGGCCCGACGCGAAGCAGGCAGTTTGCTTTTCAGCCCAACGGTATACTGTTTTTCTCAGACGCGGAGGGATACTGACTTGTTGTGAAAAGTAACTTACAATTCTACCCGTGGTAGACGCTCAGTATATCACGGCTAAGAACCAATCAGATTGCTTGATTTGACTTGTCCGTTTTATAATTTATTGTATGTTATTTCTCTGAAGAGGTTGAGTTTCCATCAATCACTGCTTCATTCAGAGGACTGTGGAGCCATGGTCTTTCTCACATATTTATCTTCCTTCATTCCCTTTGAGATATGTGCAACTATTGTCTTTGAACTCCACAGAGATTTGAAAACATAGATACAGTGCTTTTTAAAAAAAAATTAGGGCTTGAATGTTGCATGGGTGTTAAGAGGCCGGCTATTGGGTCACTTTATGAGCACCGTTGTAGTCTTGATTGGTTCGACGAAACTTCAATACTCCATGTGAGACGTGACGTTACCTCGGCAACGGACACCCTATCTCTTGTTAATAAATAACATATCTGCAACATAGAGGTGTGGGGGGGGGGGGGGTTTGGACCTGAGGGTGTTTGTTTAGACTAGATACATAATTAACATTTACCAAAGCACACAACCTGGATTAGTTGGCATTTGCCACAGATGTAAGCAAGGGTTTTTAAGCATAGTTCATGTCATTTGACATCGTTATTATCCAAATTAAAGATTAAGATAGCTTTTAATAATCCCAGAGGAGCAACTCAGTTATTCCCTCTGGTGTTATTTTACAATCAGACACACAGGCCCAAGGGATTCAGGGTTTCAGTGCATTGATTCAGTTATTGCCCGGTAGGCAAACTGGGTCTCCAGCTCCACACTCGTATCTTTCGACCAATCGGGATTTAAACCGGCTACCCTTCAGTTCCCAAGCCAAGCCCCTATGTGTATTGTATTCTCCCTAATTAAACATTTGAATGACTCATCATGTGTATAATAATCTCTTCACCTTTATCTCCTTGTTGTCATATTTGTCCTGTTCTTATTTTTTTTGTTAATGAATCGTTGTCATGTAAATGAGGGCCTCACCTCAACGATCTCTCGAAAATAAGTTTAAAGATCCCCTATTATACTGTCTTTCATCAATATATCACAGGTCTCAGATATATACAGAGCCTGTCTCTGATTGGCTGAAACACCAAACAGATCATGGCAGCATTACCCATAATCCCCTCTGTTTCAGCCCTGTTTCAAAAGTGCTGATTCTCTGTCTGTTACTTTAGATGAAAATAAGGAGCCCCTCTCCACGCACGACGGGGGGGGGGGGGTACCTTGGTTGCTGATTGGCTAATGGTTACACAAGCCAAGCAGTCGTTATGACATCATAAAGTGGCCAAAATCTGATCAGCTCATTTTCAGGTTTTATAAAAGACATGAAAAAGTGGATTTTTCCCAATAGGTGAACCTTCAAGATTGAATGATGATGAAAGTGATGTAACTGTTATGTCACTCTCCAAATGCTAAAATGTGACAGTGGTATTTTGTTTCGCCCTATCAGAAACTTGTATCTGTAAGTGGTGTTCCCTTCTCTTGTTGCAGGATGGCCATCCAGGTGGACAAGTTTGACTTTGAGACTCTGCCGCAGCCGGACCAGGAGACGGCTCGCTTCACAAACCCCAAACAGCTGGAGGAGGAGCGCCAGCATGCCCAGGGCTGCCAGATCAACAGCAATCTGGGGATCTGTTGGAGCATCATATCCTTTCAGTCGCTAACGTATGGTGGAGTGATATCAGAGAATCCAGCCTGAGCTGAGCATTGCTACAGAGTCAGTGTGTACAGATGGCAAAGCTTTACATTCTCTACTGAAACAATAATGTCCAAACCTGGTCAAACAGAGTTATTCTG
The DNA here is from genome assembly GCF_949606895.1 of Notothenia rossii. Classification (NCBI taxonomy): domain Eukaryota; kingdom Metazoa; phylum Chordata; class Actinopteri; order Perciformes; family Nototheniidae; genus Notothenia; species Notothenia rossii. The sequence goes on along the minus strand of NC_136908.1, from coordinate 4,463,797 downwards.
CCCTGTGTTGTTTGTTGACACACACATAGATCAGTTATACATCTGGATCACACATCTGGAAGCCCTCTGGCCAGCAGGGAACTTTTCGCCTGCAGCGACAGATGGGGAAGCGTATGGCGAAGTATTTGTGGCTCTGACACTGTGAGCGGATGTCTTAGTGTGCGTACAGTATGTTTGGGTCTGTAGTTGTGTCACATACTAGCGTCAATGTTTAGTTCAGTTTATTTGTTTACAGTGTCGTGGACGGTCCCCATTGATCAACTGTCACAAAATACAGTTAATGGGGCATTACATTGCTAATTTCCTGCTGTTGTCCCCGGCCAGATGATTATACACACCTTTTTACAATCACAACACATCAACAGCATTAGTTATAAAGACAGGAGAACACACATTACTACATACACATATAGCACATCACAATCACACACCAGAAACAAGGGGTAACATCCATCATCACAACATGTAACACACGTCAATGTGGTGCAACATTATCCCATAGGTCCTAGTCTGTGGGAAAGCTTTGTTGTCCAACTAAAATAATCTCTGTCAGTACGGTGCTCTCTGTGGTCTGCTTTTCCTCAGGGAGGCATCTCGTATCCATTCCTTAATATATATATAAATGTCTTCTGGCTTCTTAACAAATTTGGTTAACACCCTATAGCGGTCTTAAAACCATCTCTTTCAATATTCAACATTGTTTTATGGTATGAGAAGAATCTCTTGAGAACGGCTTCAAAGAACTTTTTCGTAGCTTTTCATTTTCGCTTTATTTCAACACTAGGCAAATTGAACAATTACAAATCGATATCTTTGTTTGAGACATAGTCCTTCATGTCACAGAAGGACACACTCTTGTACAGCAAGACTGGAAATGGATGTCAGGAAGAACCGTTTGTAAAGGGAGATACAGAAGAGAGTTGATTTCAGATGTTGTTGTGAAGTCAAGTACATGACTTTACACTTTCTACCTTCATGTCATAGCCCTCATCAGCATTCTACATTTTCAAGTCAACTACTTTGTACTACCTACCTGTGAGCCCAAAGGCGAGTTTCCCCTATGTTGACGACACTAAGCTATTCAACGAAGGATAACCCCGTGAGTTCTCTTTGACCGGTAGGTGACTTTAAAGACTCAAATAGTTTCTGGGGCATCTAAAAGTATTATCTCAGGAGTAAGAACCATTTACGTTGCAGAAAGTAAGGCCAAGAAACCTCAACTTTAACTAGGTTCCTGCAGCTGGTTCCTGCATATAAAGTGAATGAGTTCAATAAAAGTTTCCAGGGAAAAGTTTCTGCTGTTGAAAAGTGCTACTAGTCATCATGCATATCGTGCCTTGTATAAGCCCATTAGTGCTCATCAGTTAAGAGATTTAAGAACCGCCTGTCAGATTGTTGGTGAGCACGGTGTACAATTAATAATGAACCCAATCTGAGCCACCGAAGCGGCCATTATATTCGTCCCTTTTTTACGAAGGCGTAAACGCCCCTTCATTATGTGTATTGTTTTATCTACAAGTAGTTTGGCAGCGTGTGGGATGAGATGAAGAAAGTAAATGACATGCAAATACAAATACTGTTGCCAAAATCTTACCGAAACAGCCCGTTTATCCACGTTACAACACGTGTTATGAAAGCAATGTGATGATTCAAGTTTCTCTCCAAGCATAAAGACACGATCCAGCATCTCGTTCATTATCAAATCATGTAGCTGCTCAGTCCATAAAGTATGATGTCCTATGTATAACAGTTTGACACTTGAAGATGTTTAAGTACCGTAATTTTCGGACTATAAGCCGCACCTGAATATAAGCCACAGCAGCGGCATACCACTCTCGGTTCCACTTTTACTTTTGCGCGCTGCCTGTCTCACTCTTTTCCGGCCTCCAGCTTTTCCTGCTGGAACCCGCCGCTTAAAGGTGGGGGTCCGCGGACCGGTCATAGAGCCCATAGAGTTAAAGGTGTTGGCCGTTAGCTGTAAAAATCCATAGATTAGCCGCACCGTTATATAAGCCGCAGCGTCGAAAAATAGGGAAAAAGGCGCGGCTTATAGTCCGAAAATTACGGTACAAGTAATTTAGGAAATCTTAAGTCACATATTCATTCAGTTTGAATAACACCAACACTTTGTCATGATGTTATTGAGTTAAGCGTTGATGCTAAATGTCACGAGGAGACGTTTCTGTGTGTACACGGTGACTCAGCTGTCTCACATGCTTGGAGTAGCACAGTGTAAATTCAGCTTCAGGGTGGATTTTCCCTTTTTACTACATGAAAGAACTAGAGGAATAAAAGATTTGATTACAATGCGTGTCACACTCCAAAGCACTTGCTTGGCCCTGAGCAAAGTAACAGTCTCTTTTAATTTGTAATTTACGAGGTCCCTATAATATTATTCCTGTACTGTCCATGCTGTTCATTTATATGGAGTCACTCATAGGGAAAGGCTTTTGCATATGCAGGTACAGTTCAGGCTGTGGGAGAAATGAACACAATGGGGGGGACTGCCTGTATTCTTATTGAGAAAGTCATTAATCATACCGGGATGGAGGCGTGTGGCGCAGTGGGTTGGTGTTAGGATCAGGGGGTCACAGGTTCAAACCCCACAGCAGTCAGTATTTCGTCGTGTCCCTGGGCAAGACACTTCACCCCAAATTAGTCACAGTAGTGAGTATGTAAGTGGCTTTGGATAAAAGAGTCTAACAAGTGACATGTAATGTAATGTAATATAATAATACACTTTATTTGTATAGCCCCTTTCATGCACAAAGCAGCCCAAAGTGCGTTACAGGAAACATAACTACAATATTTAAATAATATTTAAATAAATACAGAACAAGATAAAACATATACAGTGATAATATGTTCAAATAAAACAATTTAAAAAAGCAAAACAGATACAAATACAGTAAAACATGGACAATGTGAGAATTGAAAGTTAACCCAAATTAATTAAAAGCCATATTAAAAAGATAGGTTTTTGATTTTCTTTTAAACATATCTAGTGAGTTTGCTGTTCTAAGCTATCAAATCAAATCAAGTTTTATTCATAGAGCACATTTAAAAACGATTTTTGGTTGAGCCAAAGTGCTGTACATGTATCACAAGCACACTACAATAACATAAGAAAGAAAAAGCAATAATTCACCACAGAAATATATTTTTTTAAAACACAGGGAAATGTCAGGTGTCATACTTCATGTCAAGATGTACTCTACGGAAGTTCATTAGTGCCTCAATAGCTCCGTTAAAGGAAGGGTAGGTAAGAATGGAGAAACCAGCTCGAGCTTCCTTACAGAGCCCCTCCTCCAACACACACGAGCGCGCACATGACCAATGAGGCTGACAGGCAGGTAGGCCATCCAGTTATTTTAGCCGAGCCGGCTCAGATGATTGGTCGTGCTTTTTACAGCGCCACGGCTTCCACAGATAAAATATTTGTATATATTTATTGTCAAAGCATTTAATGTATTCATTGCTATCGGGATGTGAAGAGCATTCCATGGGGAATTACCTACCCCACCTTTAACCAGCACTACCATCCACCTCAGAGTTAGTTATCATTGGGACTTCCTGCCAAACGGTCTAAGCCAGCATTGTACACCCAGATGCAACTTTTTCTAAGATATTACAGCCGGCCAGAAGCGACGGCATAAAACACAACGAGAATAATACAAATGGCTTTTAAGGCATTGTGCTCGGCTGTACTCCTAAGGCGGCACTATTTGTGCCGTTTCTCTAAATGTAGTACCAAGGGTCTTCCTAACTGTCAGCAGACACAGCAGCACTTTGGAGGCATTTCTGTGGTGCAAGACATCAAAGTATTCTGGGCAAATGAACAGAGAAGTGCCAAACTCTGAATGATTGTAGACAATACGTTTGGTAGGCATGTAAATCATCCACTTATTGTTTTTATAAGTACAAATATATATAAAGTGCTCACTTCTGAAGCACTTTAAGGGAAAGGACTTTTCACGATGACGCTTGTTGGTCCTAGATTATAATCAAATGATGAGAATTGTTCCCATCAAATGAACATCACCCTTGTTTTGTTTTTTCATAGAACAAAATGTAAAAAAGAAAACTCAAGCTTGTTTCAACCTTAGATCTTATTTCTGGCATTTCATCAAAAACTCATTCCAGAAGCGATTGACTTTCAGACAAGCGAACTGGAGGTGCTGAAACGCTGACTCATTCTGGGTTTTAGGACTCATTCCTGCACCCCTCTATACTGTATATGCAAAGTGCTTTATTGCCACAGTAAGGGATGAAAGAACTCGCTGTGAACAGAAACATCACGGTTAGTTGCTTTGCCTGCTCTAAATGTGACCATTCCTGGATAAGTGCCATCACCCTAATAAAGAATTTAGTGTCTGTCTATATAATTTGATAGCATAAGGAATGCTTTCATGATGTAACCATAGTAAAGACAGAACTGTTTGTAGACTTTTTGTGCAGTGTAGATGAAAATGGACACATCCCAGTGGAGGAAACTTCTGTGTAGCAATGCAGTGGGACTCACCCCGACTCATGAAGGAGACACGGGACGAGCAGGAGTTCTGATGTCAAACACGGATCTTTAATACGAGTATCAGCCGGAGAAATCACAAGTCACACAGTCAAAGGTTCTGACTGCACGGGCGGGTTGCCATGTCAAATCTGATCAGCCTCGCATCTCGGTAGACCCTTTAACTAGTTTACAGAGAGTCAAATCCACATATTGGGGATGGGCGTAAACACCTGGAGACACAGGAGGTGTCTCTCACATCTGTGGTGATGTCAGCGTTCTCACAGTCGTAAACCCCCCCCCCCCCCTGTGCCCGCCAGGTCAGGCCATAAAACCTGTTAGTATCAACATACGACTGCATTATCACATTCCTTACGGGCGATTAGAAGCAGGGTGGGACGTAAATGTCAACACACAGAATAGGTTAAATGTCTAGAAGTAAAGACAGAAATATTATTTGACAATCCCCATAGTATGTAATACGGACGTTGCAAAGCTGACTTGTGTGAGGGTCCGCTGAGGATTATAGCAGCTGCTCAGATGCTCTATTGATCATTTTGTTAGCGTAGCATCCGGGCGGTATCGATGAAGACCGACTGCAGCTGCTTCCCTCACCCAACGGTTCCAGTAAATCCTCAAAGTAGAAACTATGCGCTTCAAGTCATCAAAGAAACAACACTGCCTTTGTTCGTCATTTTCCATTTGTTTAAGATGCAGGTGCATGCTGTGACGTGACATTGTGAGTCAGACTTTGAGTTTGGAAAACATCCATTCACTTCTCTGGACATTATGTTTTATCCGTAGGTTCACTTTCTTTCTCTCTGCTTTCATGCATACTGTACTCTTCTTCAAAGGTTAATAGACACAGGGTTAGTGCTCGAGGCCCTACTCATCTCATCCTAAATTTACTGTATCTAATGTCAGCTCTGTAAATGATCGGCCGTGTTCTTATCATCACATATTATTTTGGTAATTGCTCCCTGACAGCCATGTGTATTTTGATGCAGCAATCATACATTGATTGCCTGACCTGTGATCAGTTTGAAGCTTTGATTATAACCACGCTTCAGAGAAATGCTCTACATGTACCTCTGACATCTTAATGAATCCATTACACAAACTATAATGGCACTTGGAGAATGCCAATGGTTGTTCACGTGCGCTCTGGATGGTCCCATTTTCTGAACATGGACATTGTTATTCTGATTTTAGGGTGAACATAACCAATGCTCTTAAGAAGGTTTGTCAGCAATCATGTGCATTTCTCAGTCAGGAGGTGTTACAGATTATTTTGATACCCCGTACTGTATGTGATCCTGTGCTTCCCTATATCGTAGTCTCTTTGTAGGCAGTCATGTTATGCTTTTGGTAGCGCCAGAATGGGCTTCAAATGCTGTGGTTTGCAAAATGTTCAGTAACATGCTACTTTCTTTAAATCATGGGCCTCCAGTGTCCAGTTTCTGGACATGCATCCAACATGCATTTATTGCCTCAAATGACACAACATTGTCAAAAGATTTGATATGTAGGTGGTTGGGAATCCAGGGAGAAACAGGCCAATCGGGTGCAGCCAGGAAGCTTTTGCTTTTTGCTTTTCTGACCAATACATGCTATGAAAATGTTTTTAGTCCAAAAGTTTTTTAAAACAAGACCAGTCACTATGGCTCTTGAAAAAAAAAAATGCTAATTTCTAATACAGCTTGATCCCAGAAATCTGATCAAAGTCAGATTTGCTGTAGCTGTTTTTAATCAAAATCTAAATATGGTAGCAACTGTGATGGAAACTTCTTAAGCAATGGAGACTCGGAGAGACACGGAGAGAGCAGGAGCTTTGATGGCAAACACTGACGGTTTATGTGGAGCTTCGGCCGGAGAATTCACACGACATGTTCTGCAGCAACGAGTTGACACAGCGGTTGCCAAACCAATTATGAAGATCTCTACCCCAGACCCATGTATTTAGCTGGCTTCTGAGAGAATAATCAACATGTGCATAACAATATAAAACCACAACACCTCTATCAGCTGGTGCAGGGAGACAAAACACTGAGAGCACAGCAGCCCAACGTTGGAGGCCTGTGCTCAGTGAGGGAAGAACAAACTGATAAACTGGGTCAAAGGTGTGGGCCTTGAACTACACTATATCTGTATAATGTTTCTCATGTTCAATCAATCAATGTGTATTTATACAGTATAGCCCAATATCACAAATGTTACGTTTGTCTCAGTGGACTTCACAGTTTGTACAGAATATCAGTATGACAATACGACACCCTCTGTCCTTAGACCCTCTGTCCTTAGACCCTCACATCGTACAAGGAAACACTTCCAGAGCAAACCCACAGTTTAAAGGGGAACATGGGAGAAAGCTCAGGGAGAGCAACAGAGGAGGGATCCCTCTCCCAGGACGGACAGACGTGCAATAGATGCCGTGTGTAAATCAAAAAGATAATACATTTACAACATAGGTAGACCAAATGTTTGGAAATGCATGTGTCTATAATAGGAAGATGAATCCACGAGGATGTCAACAATCCTGTGGGAGCCATCAGGGAAGTAGTATGGTGAGAGTCAGGCAGGACCGCAGAGACGACTCGAAGTCCAGGACTCAGATCCAGAACTCATGATAGAGGATCCAGGACACACGACCACAGCAACAGGGTTAGCCTCGACTCAGGATCCCGGCGTATATGTTGATAACTTGAAAACCCCCTTAACATTACCCAATCACTATGTCTCTTGAACAAAAATGCTAATTTCTAACACAACTTGACCCCAGCAATCTGATAAAAGGTCAAAGTCAGATGTGTTGTAGCTGCCAACATCTAAATATGGAAGTAGCTACGGTATATCTGTATATTATTATGTCTCATGTTGATTACTTGAAATGCCCCTTAACGTTTCCCACCCCTCCCTGAGGCGCAGTGGAGAGGCCAGTGTGGAGGGAGTCCTCAACCAGCTGGTCCTGGAGCACCTGCAGCTGGCTCCTCTGCAGTGGGGTGAGTTTGTGTGTGTGAATAAATGTGAGAATGTTTGCATTGAGTTCCTCGTGAATTAAGTGTCTACAGATGTTATTTCATATTGCATTAACAAAAATCGATTAGATCGCCCATTATGTGTTTCCATATGTTCATCTGCCAATCACAGTTATCTGAGGGGCTCCATAGCCATCTCCTTACCTGTCAGTGAGTACATAAACCTCCAGATCTGGTCTCAAGCCATGTTTTTTATTTGCATGCTTAATGGGCTACAGGCTATTTTGGAGGAGCGTAGACAGCAGATTGGGAAATGTGTGAATCACCAAGGACGCTCCGAATTTAAAGGAGCGTTGTTCAGTCGCACCATCTGTGATCATCCCCTGAAATCACTCTTGATTTACTGCGGCTGTTTGTTTTCTGAGATTCCTGGTCCCTCTTTGGGCACTGCCAGAATTTTGATTAGTCAGCTGGGGCTGTCCTGCTTCTCGAGCGACACAGCAGATCAAGCATTGAAACATAAGGATCTGTTGAGACAGAAATGCAGGGGGGGGGGCAGCGTAAGGCAAATGCATCACAGGAGTCACTGTTCTTTCATACTTTGACAGGACTCTTTAAAGTAGAGGCACTAAATACTGATATACACCTGAACATCAGCAGGAGAGGACTCTTTAAAGTAGAGACACTACATACTGATATACACCTGAACATCAGCAGGAGAGGACTCTTTAAAGTAGAGACACTACATACTGATATACACCTGAACATCAGCAGGAGAGGACTCTTTAAAGTAGAGACACTACATACTGATATACACCTGAACATCAGCAGGAGAGGACTCTTTAAAGTAGAGACACTACATACTGATATACACCTGAACATCAGCAGGAGAGGACTCTTTAAAGTAGAGACACCACATACTGATATACACCTGAACATCAGCAGGAGAGGACTCTTTAAAGTAGAGACACTACATACTGATATACACCTGAACATCAGCAGAAGAGGACTCTTTAAAGTAGAGACACTACATACTGATATACACCTGAACATCAGCAGGAGAGGACTCTTTAAAGTAGAGACACCACATACTGATATACACCTGAACATCAGCAGGAGAGGACTCTTTAAAGTAGAGACACTACATACTGATATACACCTGAACATCAGCAGGAGAGGACTCTTTAAAGTAGAGACACTACATACTGATATACACCTGAACATCAGCAGGAGAGAACTCTTTAAAGTAGAGACACTACATACTGATATACACCTGAACATCAGCAGGAGAGGACTCTTTAAAGTAGAGACACTACATACTGATATACACCTGAACATCAGCAGGAGAGGACTCTTTAAAGTAGAGGCACTACATACACATATGAACCTGAAAATGAACATGATATGGCCTCTTTAAGGGTGTAATCTCAGTGCAGTGGTTCTTCACGTCGTCATTTCTGTAAAAAACCACTTCTGCGGTTCAGCTCAGGCCTTCCTGATTATGAGCCACATAATTTGCCTCAGCCCATTAGGATGCTGTTATCAGAGTTGCCAAGACTATCACTGGCTCAATTACGGGTATAGCTCAAACATTTCCCACACGTCTAAAATCGTTAGTCCAATGGATGCTCTTAATAGCGTTGTATCTCTGTAAGACCCACACTTACAGAGACACTGTAGATGGAAATAACTTGCTTGTTAAAACATTTGATTGCAGTTTCATTTAATTGCTTTTTAGGATTTTTCTCCAGAGCTTTGTGTTCATTTGTTTTTTTCCATTTTCTGCCAAAGATTACGACTGTACCGAGACTTTTATTGTGCTTCAATAACCTAAATGCTAGAAAACAATGCTGTTTAAATGTTTATTATTCAGTTAACTGTTGTCTCTACCCTCTTGCTGCTTGGACAGTTTTCTATGTTTCCCAACCTTATGACTATTATAACCCCCACAATCCTCTTTTGACACACTTAAACATTTAGTACTTTGAAGTCTTCCAGGATTTTATAGATTATATGTAACACACTGTTTAATTAACGTCTTCAATTTAAAATATATTCAAAGCCCCTCCAAAGCAGCCACTCCAAAAAATGTTTAAAGGGCCCATGTCATGCTTTTCTGGTTATTACCCGTCCCCTTGTGTGTTATGAAGGTTTTTATGCATGTAAACGGTCTGCAGAGTCACAAACCCTCAAAGTACACCCTGTAACGAGTAAAACTCTAACGGCCCGTCCACACTACAGCTTAAAAAAAAGCTTGCCGGCGGGTGTGTCTGAAGCTCGACCAACAACCAATCACATGAATCTCCCGCCCCTGACACACAAGCAGCGGTTTGATTGGCTAGAGCTTGTACTGGCATATGATTTGATTGGCTGACGCTTCCACCGAAAGCTTCAGAAGCTTCAAAAGTTGAACATTGCTCAACTTCTGCAGCCTGAAACGCCAGGAAAGCTCCGCTCTGCTACCCACAATTCAGTTCGGCGAAAAGCGAGGCAACGTGACGTCACCCCATTCAAAGTGAATGGGCAGACGCGTTGGAAACCGTTTTTGAAGCTGTCGAAGCTGTAGTGTGGACGGGCCGTAACACAGAAAAGACCTGCCTATGCTGCCCCAGAACGCCTCGTTGGAGATTTCTCTTTTTCCCTTTTTTTCTTCCGGGAACCAAGTGACGTAATGACGACCCAATGGTGTCCAAATGGACCAATCCGCGGAGCCGTTACGTTAAGTCCGTCGATTGGTCCACATTGGTGTGTATGTGTGTGTTCGGGCTGGGTTTTGCTGTGTCTCGCTGTCTTGCAGACGGCCACTGGGCTCACAGGGAGGGGGGGGCAGGAGCTCCAACAAGCCGTTTAGGACAGAGAGTGAATACACATACTATACAGAGATGCTGTATGAGAAACCAATGTGAGTTTGGAACATTGAACAATGTAAATCTATTCTAGTAGACCTCAACAATGCAATTATGATCAGTAGAAACGACATGGGACACTTTAAAACTATATTTTTATGGAGTTTCTTACACATTTTCCACAAATACAAATACGATAAGTCACAATAATTAGATGATATATGCAGTAAGTTATTCATATATAATATATAAAACTTTGAAACTTGACGAAGTAAATGAAGACAAATCATAATGACAGAAAAATAAAATATAAATAAATCAAATTCAATGAACAAATAATTACATTTTCTCTGAAATACATTAACCTAACACAATATAAAGCATTGTGGGTATTTATTTATAGACACAGTCTGATGCTAGAGTTACCGTAAGGAAACAACAATGGCCTGATGTGTGGCCGCAGAAGCTCAACGTCTCTTCATGATTCGCTACCATAGAAACCGATGAATATTTGATTGCACAGGTTCCAGTAAATGGCGAACATGGAAAGTGCCAGAATCCGTTATATGGCGTCGTGTTTGTTTGCAAGCTCATTATAATCATTGAACAGGGAGCGGAGGCCATTAGTAAATGATTGTACCTCCGGGCAGAAAAGCTGATCAGTGAAGCTGCAATAATGTAAGATCATGTATGAAAAAATGCACCATTTAATAATGCAAGTTTCTGTTTTTTTAAGAAGCAACACACTTTTTTATTTCTGTTTTAATTCTGTTCTGCAGAGGCTGGCTCTAATTTACTGAGTTGACTAGAATGTAAAGCGGATTACTTTATGTCATAAGCTTGTTTTTAAAAAAAACCAAAACACATTTATTTTCTTTGCGACGTCAAGAGAGCATTTCTTCTATAGTTTTGTGTTCTGTGTTTGTTTGACTTCACACAGCAATAATTCAGAAAGCCTGCTGTAATGCTATTTTGTGAGTTTAATAACTATAACTAGGCACATGTGCAGCCTGCTCAATGTACGGGTAGATTTATAAAGCATGGAGTAAATAAGAGCCATAAGCCATTTTCACACCAAGTACTTTGCCGCACTTAGTTCCCAGCTCTTAGTTCCCCCATGGAACTAAGAGCCGATAGCGTTCACACCGGACTAAGTCCCTTAGGGAAGTTTAGGCAAATGAAGCCGCTGACGTCACTTCTTCTTCTTCTGCTTTGGGTTTACTGGCAGGCCGCAAACAACTTCACGGCGTATACTGCCACCCGGATTCCCCGGCCGGAAGTCCCCGTAGTTGGGGACTGGCTGAGTAAATCGCCAGAACGCCGACACCTCCTCATCTCCACCGCTCCCATGTTTTTTTTTGTGTTGCCTTAAGTTATTCTCTCTCCGTTGGTGCGCGGGGCTAATGCTAATAATGCTAATGCCAGCAAATACAATGGCGGCTTCAAAACAATTTTCAGAGTTTTACGGGGCGTGGTTTGCAATTCGCCCAGCCAATCAGAAATTGGTACTTTTTTTCTCCCCAGGATAGTCCCACCTCTCTAGCAGGCACTACAAATGGGGTAAAAGTTCTCGGAGCCAAGTTCTCTTTTTGGTGTGAACGCAAAATTCCAGGCACTAACGGAACTAAACGGGAAAAGTAGGGGTAAAAGTACTCCGGTGTGAAAGGGCCTATTATGCCTTAAACTTTAGTATTAATATAAATCTGGACTGATTTGTGCTTCACGGTAAGTATTAATTCCGTGTTTGCTTCTTATTCTCATTTAATTTTCCACTCCAGCAGACAATGAAAGTCTATCCTGAAAAAGAAGTCCAGTAAACATTTTCCATGGATGTCATAGCTCTGTTGAAAAGGGTAGACAGCTTTACAAACAGTTTTAAATGTCAGCCCTGGAAATACTGGATTGTTTTTCCGAAGGTTGATGCCTCGTTGATTTAACTATCTGTGACAAAATTGTATTGCACTCCCCAAAAACTATACGGGGTTACTTGTCATCCTTAAAATTGGAGAAGTCGAAAGTTTGACGAGAGCCTGCGGGACGGAACAAATGAAATCAGGATGCAGCTCTTGTTTTGCACAGAAAATATTTTACCCAGAAAATATTTTACCCACAGCCTTTCAATCTTGTGTTCCCATATGAGACACAGTTACATTATTCATTATGTAAATAAGACAGCAGGGTGTATGTGGTGTTACCAAAGTGCAAGAATGATCAAAAACGTGTTTTGAACTGATGTATTCTTTGTTATAAAGCCATTTGAATATTGAACTCCCTCCACAGCAGTTGTAATGCCAGAGCAGGTGCAGCCTGGCATTATGTAAATAGCCACATTGATTATAGCCCCTCATCGGTCAATTTGATTAGAGGCAAAGTGGTGCACCTCGTGATAGGAGTCGTTGTGTCAACTTAATGAAGTGTTGCTAGATAAACAGTCACCTGGTCAATCAGACGGAGCCCTGTGAGAGGATGACACCAGTCGGTTATGCTGTTGTGTTTAAAGAGATAGCACGAGGTCGGTATCAAACAGGAAGTACGCGGAAAGGGTGAGATTTAACAGGGTGATAATTGTATGATCCTCTTGAGGGAAATACATATATATTTTTAAAGCAAACGTGTCGTTTACTGTAAGAAAGCTACCTGTTCTGTATATTTTGTGTATGCTAAAGATACTCTATTGCAGAGGTCGCGTTAATTGAATATTTTCCGTCTATGACCGATTTCTTTTAACAATGACGGAAAAATCGGATAGCAGCCCGTAATTTTGACGGATTAGAACCAACTCAGAATAGCGCCAAAGCTTCCTAACTTTGCCGTGCAAATCATTGAAATGTCCGTGAGTGCTTTACGCTGTGCCCCCCCCCCCCCCCCCCCCCCGTTGACTGTACACGAGCGTGCTCTTCCCCTCTCCCCCCGTCAGAGTTGTGTACAGACCGAAGGGTAATAACGGATTGATTTTACGATCCTGTCCGTCAGTCAACATGAAGGGCAGCGAACAAAAATACATAAACTAATTAATAAACTTAAAATGTTTTAATATAATGTAAAGTTAATTTTGTGAGTAAAACTTAAATAGTTTCATAATTACACACACTAGCAAAAGTTAAGCATTAAGTGACTTGACGGCAATATAACATGCTTACATGTATCAACATTTACAGCGAAACATCTGCAATTGTTAAATTGTCATCGTCAGAGACACATTTTTTGCCAGTGAATATAAAAAAAATAACTTTGTATATGCAAAGTAATATCAATCAGTCTTAATGAATAATTATTAATTATAAGCAATATTCTGGCACCTGTAGCCAGGCTTTGATTTTCACTATTGCCTGGCTGTTGAGTGCTGTAACCAAGCAGTGAGATGGAAAACAGCAAGCTTGAATGCGGACTTTGCACCCAACCCCAACCCCAATCTCCCCCCCCCCCCCCCTCTTCTCCCACCATCAGTCAGCCACCAGGCACACATCTCAATGGAATACAAATTCACCCATGAATGGAAAGACAAATGTTTAGCCTGGGAGAGAGAGATGGAAAGAGAAGGGTGGGGGCCTCGCTGTAAAAGACGGAGAGATAATTTAATAAGACAGCGCTTCTGAACCGTTGCCTTTTTTTCCCCCCACACACACACACACACACACACACACACGCACACGCACACACACACACGCACGGATGGACACTCGGAGAAGTGACTGGCAGTGGCTCTGCGACACACATAAGAGAGAGCTCATGGAATATTAGGCCTTTTTGCTTGTTGCCATTGTGTGACAAATGGAGCTGCCAAACAGACCAGGGTTAGGGTTAGGGTAACAATGACGTACTTTTTTGTAGTGATGATGATTAGAGCCGCTGACCTGAGATAGGTTTGGATACATGCCTGGGTGGAGTAAGAGGGAAGTGTTCAGACTGTGACTGGTGATATGTCACGTCTACAGTACGAGCATACATCAACTCCAGGCTCAGCTGCAGTCACAGCAATGATAGGGCCTGTGGGAGACGGTAGTAATCCTTCCTTAAGCCTAACCTACTTCAGGATGACATGAGAGGAAGGAAAACTCATCCATCCTCACACCCATGTTTTATTTTTTAGATGTAACCACCAGACTCAGGGACAGTTTCATCCCACAGGCCATAAGACTGTTAAACACCTGAACTAAGAACATCCATAACATTCACCTGTAACTTAGAAGTGATGTATCACTTGTTTATAGACTCTTATGGCACTACTTCTATTCTATTTTATTGTATCTACTTCGACATATCTACACTGTAGCTATGTACGAATGACAATAAACGCCTTCAATCTTGAATCTAGCAGGTCTACATTTTCCAGTTGAAATGTCCAACTTTAGACCTCCAAGCGCTTCAGATTCAAGAAACCAACGCAAACTAAAAGTATGGCGGACTATGTTTCTTTTACAGCAGTGCAGCCTCAATAACTTGTATTACGGTTTGATCGTAACCAGCTCCTTAATAAAATAGGGTATGATAGTTTATATTTCAATTAAATACAGGTTGCCTTTCGATGATTGTTTAGCATTTCATATTGTAGCTTTCATTTTTTGTTTGAATTTGGACTACGGCTTCTTCATCAAATCTGGGATAATCAGCTTGCCCGATATTTACATATTCTTCAACAGATGCTAGTTATGGTTTAAATTGAAAGCCATATGAAAGTGATGCATTATAATCACATCAAATTATGCAAACACATCTGGAGATGTCCAACATGGAGCAGCAGCCGTCATTAAGGGGGAATGTTTTTTTTGTATCTCCTGCTCAGTAGTTTTGGCACATTGTCACTCTTTTTTATTGTCATGTATTTGCAATGCTTGACCTTTTATTATGCGATAGGTCATACATGCCATGAATGAAATTGCTGGATATGCTGCCCAGTATCTTCAGAATTAAACACATATTGAATGTTTAAATAACTATTCAGTGTGAATGGTGTAGGATAGGCATGTAGTGATTACCACTTGAATTTGCTGCTGTAAATATATGCCACAAAAAGCATTGTCAGCCCTGAGCCTGTTTTTCAGGCTTCAAGCTCGAAAATGACATTCCCGGAATAAATGACTATAACTTCACTTCTAAAAGGGTAAATTAATCATATTTGTTCTCAAAGCAATGATACACCTGTGAGTTGGATGTAGAAAAGTCAGAATCAATATAGATGTTTTTTTATTTTAAAGTAAATTCAGATTGAACATAGTAAAAAAAGGTAAATGATAGTGTCCGTCCAAAAGAAAAACCTTACTTATAGTAAAAACCACCCTTGAATGATGGGATAGTAGACTAAAAGCTTTAGGAATCCAAACTATAACATATAATAATTACCCTGTATCAAGATTGATGCAAAACAAGTGACATTTGACCTTTTTAGAGAGGTTTAGAAAAAGTAGGTCCAGGCGGACTCACCTCTGGGGTCATTTGGGTGGATTTGCCTTATCTCTGGAACCCATTGGTCGATTTTGATGATTGACATCTCGTTCGAGCCAATAGAATTGAGGGGGAGTTACTAAATCCATCTAAACATTACCATTGAGGAGTGAGAGTGATGCGCACGCAGTTTGCCCAAAACCGTAAGCTCCGTTACACTCTATATGAAAACTACTTTTATTGCCATAAATGTTATGATGGATTATCAGTAATCATTTCAAAGTCACACAGAGACATTGGAAATGTCATCTTTAGAATTGTTCACTCCCATTTCCCCTCGTACACAAACACACACATTACCACCTCACTCCCTACTTCACCGCCCACCAATTGGAGAGCAGATTTGTTGAAATGTGTGGCGGGTGCTGCCCATTTGGCTGAGTGATGGATGCAGGGAGGAGCACTGGGGAAGGCAGAGGCTGATTTATCTGCTTGTTTTCCAGCTCCGTCAGTCAGCCATCCTTAAAGTCTCTTATTAAAGCCCGTGGAAAGCCAGAGCGAGATGGGAGGGCGACCCTCACGGTGTGTGTGATTCACAGAGGCACTGCTGACTCAGGTTGGCTGGGAAAGGTGTGTGTGGACAGAAGATGTGTCCATAGCTACAGTGTAGATATGACAATCTTAGGTCACAGGCTCCTCCAACAGTGCAACACAATCAAACAGATAATAGTGAATATAATAGAAAGAGTGCAGAATAGTCTACAAGTAATTGGAATATTGATAAGTTGCATATTATGGATGTTCTTTAAGATGTCATTGTGTTGAAATTATTCCTCTGCTCAGGTAGCAGGTGAGCGGTGAATTGCTGATTGTTTTTCAATGATTTCTACACCTTGACGTTTATCATAAAATAAGAATATTTAACAAAGCAATATTACAGCAAGCATGAACGGATCATTTGTTCCACTTTGCCTGAAATCACCAGTCCTACCTTATCACCCTGGTAGCTTGGATGTGGACATGAGAGCAAAGTGTTCAGCGGTCGACTCCATGATTGCGTCTAGCCTGTTTTTATTCCACCCTGGCCCTGTGTGGATCCAGAGTTAGCACATTTACCAGCTGGGGAGCGTCTGTTTATGGGGCATTTATCATGGCTACAGAACAATCCACACTGTCAGCGTGTCAGTTTTGGTAAGCTGTGGAAATAAATCAAAACTCCTCCGGTCTGCCACGGCTAGCCCACCACACACTCACCCATTCATTTCGACCGGTGGGATTGGAAAGAGAAGACGAGAAAGGAAACTCTGCGGGAGATGCAGTTACAGAAAATGCACAATTTAAAGTAGGAGGGATTAGATTGTTTGTGATACATGTGCAAAGAAACATTGGCCTGGTTGTGTAGAAATCTAGAAATCTACCACCTACCACGTACGTCATACAATGTTCCCAGTGTTTCCCATACATTGATTTATTTGTGTCGGGCCGCCACAATTAAATATCGTCCGCCACAAATGGAAATCATAAAAAAATGAAAAATTACTCTTTTTTTTTTTTTTTTTTGGTGGTCTAATGGATAGTGAGGTGGGCTGATGATCGGAAGGTTGCGAGTTCAAATCCTGCCTGGAACATCACTACTAGTGTGCCCTTGAGCAAGGCACTTAGCCCTCGGTTACTCAGGGAGAACGTCCCTGTAATTGGTCATTGTAAGTCACTTTGGAATAAGGCGTCTGCTAAATGCCTAAATTATATTTTTGGGAGAATAAACCCCACAGATCCTCAACTCCGGTGTGTTTCACTCATTAACAACAAAACACAGAGCAACAAGAACGTTGGGGTGGGGGGGGGGGTGGTGTGTGAATCAAATTCTGTGGGAAACAGTACTTTCATCTCTTTATTTTGTCATATCGTCATACGAATTTGTGGCATCAGTTTAGCCACTTTTTTCATTCTAAGAACCTAGTTCATCGCCTGTAACTTTCTAAATGTATTTTCAGGGTAAACCTGTTTCTTTTGCTCCACTTTTATCAAATAAAACCACCTCATTCATTGATTTCTTTAGAGGAAACGAGAGTTCCCCCAGCGGCTGTCTTTCCATCCCTGAAAGAGCGATTACCTGACATTTCTAAATGAAACCAACTCGAGCCTACGGTTTCATTGTGAGAATGTCTCCACTGTTGTATCGCAATATTTCAAGCTCCTAAAAGAGGGACTCGACTTTTGTTCCCCTCTGGAGTACAGAAACATTTCCATTAATCTTTAAACAGTGACAAACACAAACAGATCATGAATTAATGCTTTATGGATGTGTTGTTTTTGTTAGAAGCATATTATCTGCTTAATCACGAGATTATGAAAATGTTTGTCCTTTGCAGTGGATTTAAAATATTACATTATGATCTGAGAGCTTCAAATCATTAATACCCCCTTAAGCTTGTACTATGACAGTGGTAGCTTAAAACTTTGTGTACGGAACAAATGGTGATGTCAATACATTTATCCAAAAGTTGGGTGGATTAGGTTCATCTTTCCAGTTCATCAAGGACTTTCGCTCTGACTTCATCAAAGATGTTGGTCTTTTATTAAACATTTAGTGATATATTTTGAGACAACACACAAGATGGATTTTAAGACTTTGCTATTGTGTGAATTGGTCAATTGGAAAGTTGTCGGCTTCTCCTCCATTGTGGTCGGTATCAACCAAAAATGACTGCCAAAATAGACTTGAAAAATATTTAAAGGGGACCTATCATACAAAATGCACTTTTGTACGTCTTTTCTACATGAATATGTGTCCCCGGTGTTCACACAACACAACCCTCTCTATTTTCCTCCATACCCAAATCTCTTAAAAAAGGGGCTGCAACGGATCTGATACAGACTGATCCAGATTTGAACACTTCTATGACGTCACAGAAGTGGCGCTACAGCTATTGGGCCAGCTCCACCAATCAGGAGGAGACAGCCACGGACATTGCCGTTGGAAAGCGCTGGAGACGCTGTAGTACATATGCCAGGCCTGTAGATGGTGCTGTTCTCACAGAATCAGCCCATGATGCAAAGACAGTGTTCAATTGAGCGAAATGAGGAATGGCTAAAATGCATGATCTGTTTGGTATTTTGAAAAATAAAAAGTATAAATATGCCTTATATAGGTATGGTCCTACACTATATTATTCAAATATAGCATAATAGGTCCACTTTAAATTGTCAAGGTACATCACCAAATAAGTAAAACAGCCCTCTTAAACATACACTTTAAGAACCTATATTGTAAAAACACATGATATACCTTATCACCCAGAAAGTAGAATTCCAACTGTCCAAAGCTAGCAGTCATAAAAAACGTTTAACAGTGGAATGATATGAAATAGAAAAAGAAAACTACAGTGAAACGTCATCGCAGAGTAAGCAGTGGTTTACATTGCAACCCGTCCTATTGCCTTTGTCTGCTAACCGCTTTCAAATAGCAATTTTAGAAACTTTATTGAAGTCAAAGAAGTGCCATTTTGTGCAACAATAATCTCTAATTGATATGGTCCAAGGAGGCTTTTAAGTGATGATTTACTCAGTCATGGGGCGCCCTGTTTAAGGTGCAGTCCTTGCCTCATCGGCCCAGGTTTGAATCCAACTCTTTGCTGCCGGTCTTCTTTCCTCTCCCCATTTCCAGTCCATCAATACCATCAATAATACTAATAATCTGTATTTGTATAGCACCTTTCAAACAAAGGGTGCAGTCCAAAGTGCTTCACATAGACATTACGTACAGATACCAGTATAAGACATGAATACAAACCACAAAGTGGATAGAGTAGACATATATATAAAAAAACAATTAGATTAAAGATAAAACAATGAAAGTGTACATTAGAAGTAGGATAATGCAAATTCAACACACAATCAGGTGACAGGTTAAAATGCATAGCTTCCTAAAAAGCTAAATTATACAAATGTGTTTTTTTTTTTTAAACTTCCACCGAGCTGGCTTCCCTGATGTCTCCAGGTGTTTTGTTCCATAGCTTTGGGGCATAATCAGATCTTATATGTCAGGAGGAGGACCTTCAAATCAATCCTAAAAGAAACAGGAAGCCAGTGCAGAGCGGCTCGATCTGGAGTAATGTGTTCTCTCCTCTTAGTTCCAGTTAACAACCGAGCTGCGGAGTTTTGGATGAGCTGAAGTCTGGCAGTAAATGCAAAAAAGGTCATCAAATATATATATTTGAATGTACATTGTTAAACCTTTAGGACACTTGATCGTTGTCACTTGATCTTTGGCCTGCTCCTTGGTGATTTGTTTACCTCGTGGATCCCACTTTGATTGGGAGCCTTTCCACAAACATTTGCCATTCTCCTGGACGTCTGCAGAGCCTGCCCGTCTTTTTGACGCTGGTGGGATATGACGTTGCCCCTCAGAGGGAGAAGTCACTCCAATGCATTCATCTGTCACTATCGATCCTCCTCAATGATGTTCTGGTGCCACGGACTCATAATCAGATCTTTTCCCACATGAGTGGAGCAGCTCTTGTGTTTTTCCTCAACTGTTGCTTACAGAATGAAATAGTGATATTATTCATTTGGCCATCCATCATGAGGAATATGAAAGGCGTAGCTGATTGCGTTAGAAATACACTTGGTTAGATATGGTTACTAACAACTGTAACAACAATCTGCTAGAGTTAGAAGTTCAAGAAGAATCTAAACACTCCTATTGTGGATCAGGTGGGAACTTTGCATTATTACTTCTGATTTGATCTGTCGTTTCTGGGCGTCACCGCAGAGTATTCAATCCATCTTTTTCTGAGCGTCTGCTGGTGATCCATCATGTTCGACTGAGTATTCAGAGGTACATCTGACAGGTTTCTGAACCGGACTCATAACAGGCATCGGCACGGTAGGACACTGATTCAAGATTCAAAGGTTTTATGGTCAATTGCACAAAGCTACAGTGTAGAAATGGCAAATACCTCACTGACCTCCTCATCCTCTACCAACCCCCCCGGTCCCTCAGATCCACCTCAGCCGGTTTGCTCTCAATCCCCAAGGCCAAACTCCGGAGCTCCGGGGACAGAGCCTTCTCTGTGGCAGCCCCGAAGCTCTGGAACTCCCGCCCCCAAGACCTCCGTGAGTCTGATTCCCTCACCCCGTTCCAGTCCCGTCTCAAAACCCACCTCTTCAACTCTGCTTATCCTTAAACCCGCCCCTCCCCCCTCTGAACCAACATCCTCCTGACTGCTTTTCTGTTTTTTTTTTTGTTTTGTTTTTTTTTGTTCTTGTTTTGTTTGTCGACGTTACTCGTAATGTAAATCGTCTTTGGGTCTAGAAAAGCGCTATATAAATCCCATTTATTATTAATGACATTATTCTGACCTGAGCTCCTCCAACAATGCAACATATATAATAAAAAAAAAAAAAAAGTCTATATACATGTCAATAGAATATGGGACATGCTCAAGAACAGAATATGAAATTAAATAATGTAAATGAAGACAAAACTGACCGAGAACCACCAAGCGGACACTGTCGTTCCCCTCTGCCCTGAAAAGCCAGAGTAGTGTATGCACAGGGCTTTTGGAATAATGTATGACTGGGTAAGAGCATTTTAAGAGTGCCATTTAACATCATTGCAGCATCGCAGTGTGCCTGAGAAGTACAGGAGATGTATTTTAGGAAACACTTGACAAAAATACATTTCACATTTCCTCCCTTTTCCCTGTCTCTTTATTTCTACTCTCTTGCTCTCTCGCACTCACTCCCGCCCACACACAAAGTAATTTGATACTCAGTTTAAAAACTGGCATTATTGCCTGTCGTGGCGGTGCTTTTCACAACCCGGGGTCAGAAAGAGTATGCTTGCTTGGATTGCATTGTCGAAAGATAAAAGCTTTGCAGCATGGGAGATCAATTGAAATGGTGCCGGCAGACAAAATAACTAATCAGTGTGAATGTTTAGTGACGGCTATCATTAGATATCGGCCTAATTATCGAGTCATTAGCAGCTCATATGGCTGTCAGCAATGGTGCTTCTCAAAATTGCAATAAAATGAAATCCAAACGACCCAGTTGGACGTGGCTAAATTGATACAGCTAAACAATTTACTGTTTGATTCAAATTGATCCGAAGCCATTTGAACAACTAACAAGGCAACGTATCCTAATCCCAAACTCATTTGTATTATAAGCCCTTTAATAAAAACATAATTTCTGGAGAACATTCTGAAAATCCAAGGTTATGCAACAGCTTTTAATGAGCAGTCATTAACATACTGTTGCATAAAAGAAAAACATTAGGGCAAATAATTCTACTTCTAAAAATGGGATGTGGGTGAGAGAATAAATGCTTATTGTTTTAGATGTTTCAGCAAATGTTAATTTTTTGTTTATTCTTTATTTATTTGGGGTCACATTATGATACAAGTACAGTTTTTCAAATCATATATTTTTAGAGACCCGAAAAAATGAAATAGCAAACAAAATTAGTCAAAATAAAATAAAAACAAAAAAGTACACAGGGGTTGTTTGAAATAGTAAATGTTCATTTTCATCACAAAGAACATTTGCAATCAGGGGCGCCGCCAGGGATTTTGGGCCCCATGAAAAGATATCACATTGGTTACTTAAACATGTTTTTCTTAATGTTCTCAGGGCCCTTAGAGTCGTCCTAACTTTTCACCCCCTTACGGCGCCCCTGTATGCAATTGAGGAGGTGTGTGGCGCAGTGGGTTTTGCGTTGGTGTTCGGATCAGGGGGTTCAAACCCCACTGCAGTCAGCATGTCGTTGTGTCCCTGAGACACTTCACCCCAAATTGCTCCTGTGGGGATTGTCCACAGTATTGAGTATTAAGCGTCTAACAAGTGACATGTAATTGACGTAGATTGTATCAGTGGAGACTTACTTGAGAACGCAACCTTAAACATTTTTGTAAATACATTTCCAACCATTTAAATTGGATATGTGGTTACAGCTGTATTTATACATATAAGTTACGCATACATTCACCATTGGATAGGTGGTTACAGTGCGGAGTAAAGTCAAGGTCAAGGAACAGCCATTTTGTAGTGTTCTGTGCCTGATTGATTAAAGCTATTTGTCAACCAAAGAAAACCAGCTCAACATATGACTTGAAGTCAACAAAAACACCCGCCTGACTCAAAAGAACAGTGGCCACTGACCCATACATGACCTTGGCCTGGATATGAAGAATCACTGACTGGAAGATATAATTGGTTTGTACTGTAGGCCTAGATGAATCGATCGGTAAGACTCATCTAGCACTTTGCAATAGATAATACTCACACATGAGAGCATCTATCCCCGTTCCTCCACATTATGGATTTGCAGCTGAAGTAAATGACCGTGTGTATTGAGAGCTTTATGCTCATTTTATTCTAATGGGTGGCGAGAAACGAGACCATGAACACATGAAGTTCCTCCATCATCATTGTTATAACGGCATTTTTGAATCTTGAGACACAGTTTTAGCTTGCCCACTTTCATATAGTTGAAACGCTGCAGCGGATGTTTAAGGTTCACAGAATAGGTGATATGGATTTGAGGTAACAACTATAGTTATCAACGATGTAAGGGACTGAGGTTGTAGTACTACTTTCCACCTCTGTAGTATTTCTTGTATAGCTTGAACCTAGTCGCACCATCCTTATACTTCATGCACATGAACGTTAACAAGCTGATTTGCTGGTGGATTGTCCGAGGGTACTAACTTAAACCCTTTAATGACCGATGTGTCTATTGAGGGTGAACTTTTAGACAGTAACTCACGTCTGCTTCAGGGCTTTCAGTTGTTTTCATGACTCCAGGTTTCCTTCAGTCTTGACTTTCCTATGCGTTCCTTCTGACGTCCAATGGAGGGCAGTTCTTGTCGTGTAATCCTATTTTCTTTGCATGATGTTTCCAATCAGTCTTCACAAAAACATGTTGTCAATGGTCTTTTGATTCGACTTAGTAGGAGATGCCAGAAGATGGAAAGTATCCTGGAGTGTGTCATACAATAAGGACTGAGTAACTGGATTTTAGGAGAATAACTTCTGGTGTGAAAGACCATACAGACCGGGAGCAAGGTCAATTGAGAGTATGATAACCGATTTGTATCATTTGCCAACACGAACTAATGGATTAAGTGTTAAAGAAAAGGGATAGACAAAGTTAAAGACCCTGTGAAGTGTGCATGATCTGTTATGCTAATACGTATAGTAATGACCAAAATTGTCCATTGGAACCCATATCAAAAGATGTTGGAATAGCAACAAATTTGACGAGTTTTGAATTTGCCGGGGAAATCTGCAGTCGACCTTCGCCTTCGTGGGCGTGGCTTGCGATCTACTGCGTGACTTCACGAGATGGACGCCGCCGCACTGTTTACATTCACCACCGTTAATTTTTTCTCTTTTTCAAAGTCGAATTTCTCAACGTTTTTGAGCTAGTATTTTCCTGGAAAGTGTGTCGGAGTCGACTGGAAGTGATTTCCAATCGAGAGAACCTGACAATGGAGGCGACAGTGAAGAAAGAGGGATGAAAAACACAGGGGAAACGATGCATTGCCGCTGGCTGTAGTAATGTCAAGTCTGCCGAAGTGGCGATGTTTCTGTTCCCAAAAGATGAAGGTGAGCCTGGCTGGTGTCATTGTTTCGTAGATTCGTTCGTTGATCATGATAAATAAAGGCCAGTGGTCGATTCGAGAGAGAGAGAAAGAGAGACTGACAGAGTTACAGGGTTGTTGTTAGCATCTGGTGCTAGCTCGGAGCTAACGGAGATTAGCTGTTTCAACAATAAGGAGAGGGAGAGTGCTCTCCTGTGGGACTGAGAGAGATAACGTCAGCTCAGGGAGGTAAACTGTAGCCTAAGTTATCTCAGTGGGTTTGGTCATCTATGTAAACAAATATTTCCATCTATGTAATATTAGTTGTATAAAATAGGTTAAGAAATCATTCCAATGTTTTTTGATTATTGAAATATATGTTTCATATGAGTGTTGAGAGCTGTATCCATAAATCTCTTAATGTTGCCCTCAAAGTGCACCAGATTGATCACTTTCCTCATCTATCCTGTCCGAAAAGCTGTCCAAATCAATCATTTCTCTCACACTAGTATCACTTTCCAGAGTCTCCGCCATGTTTACAATCGCAACTGGGTACATCTTGTGACGTCACAGCCACTATCGTCTGCAACTTCCGTTAGGCTCAGACGGCAAAATTAATAATTCATTCATTCATTAATTATGAATTATTAAAAATTATTTTAGCCATGAACAGGCATAATGATATGTAAGGAATGAAACTGCAATTTCATTTTGGTGCAAAAACATGCACTTCACTGGGCCTTTAAGGGTCAGTGCAGAGTAGCCGTATATCCATCCATCCATCTTCTCCCGCTTACCCGTGGTCGGGTCTCGGAGGTAGCAGTTCCAGCAGAGAGCCCCAAACGTTCCTTTCCCTGGCCACATCAACCAGCTCTGACTGGGGGGTCCCAAGGCGCTCCCAGGCCAGCGAAGAGATATAATCCTAGGTGGCATCCTAACTAGGTGCCCGAACAACCCCGAACTACTACGGCTACTATATTAGTAGCCGTATATAATTAATCCAATCCAACTTTATTTATATAGCACATTTAAAAACAACAGAGTTGACCAAAGTGCTGTACATCAATACATATATAAAAAAGCAGCATAAATACATTTAGACAAAAAGAAACTAATGTAAAAGCACGAGTCAATAAAACCATCCTCATAGCCACAGACTGAAAACCCTCATTCATGATGTAAAAACATTTTAAAACACGAGAAAATAGGAAATAGAAAACCCCAATTTAGAAACACAGACGTCTTACACGTGGTGTGCAAAAGCACGGGAGAACAAGTATGTCTTTTAACAAGATTTAAAAACAGGTAAAGTGGGAGCAAGTCTGATCAGGGGGGGGAATCGTTCCACGATCTAAGCATGATCTCTAAGGAACCGATGTCTGACGTGCAGAAACGGCAATTATTAGTGTTGGTAGTGTGACGTTTGAGGACAACACACAGTCATTACTAAGAGTTAAAGAAAAGGGATTCACAAAGTTAACTGTCAGCGCAGAGCAGCCGTATAGAATTCACTTAGAGGTCACCTATTGTGCAAAATCCACTTCTTCATGTCTCTTCTACATCAACATGTGTCCCCTCTTCTCCATGTCTCTTCTACATCAACATGTGTCCCCTCTTCTCCATGTCTCTTCTACATCAACATGTGTCCCCTCGTCTCCATGTCTCTTCTACATCAACATGTGTCCCCTCTTCTTCATGTCTCTTCTACATCAACATGTGTCCCCTCTTCTTCATGTCTCTTCTACATCAACATGTGTCCCCTCTTCTTCATGTCTCTTCTACATCAACATGTGTCCCCTCTTCTTCATGTCTCTTCTACATCACCATGTGTCCCCTCTTCTCCATGTCTCTTCTACATCAACATGTGTCCCCTCTTCTTCATGTCTCTTCTACATCAACATGTGTCCCCTCTTCTTCATGTCTCTTCTTCATCAACATGTGTCCCCTCTTCTCCATGTCTCTTCTACATCAACATGTGTCCCCTCTTCTTCATGTCTCTTCTACATCAACATGTGTCCCCTCTTCTTCATGTCTCTTCTACATCAACATGTGTCCCCTCTTCTTCATGTCTCTTCTACATCAACATGTGTCCCCTCTTCTTCATGTCTCTTCTACATCAACATGTGTCCCCTCTTCTTCATGTCTCTTCTACATCAACATGTGTCCCCTCTGTGGAAAGAGACTCTGAAAGTTTCAGGAACAAAGATTCTCTCTCTTTTTGATCCATTTCTATAAAAACCTGTCTGAAAATGAGCTGATCAGATTTTGGCCACTTTATGATGTCATAACGATGTGTTGTCTTGTGTAACCATTAGCCAATCAGCAACCAAGGTAACCCCCCCCCCCCCCCCCCCCCCCCCCCCTTATCACCTGAATCTCCTCCTAGAGCACCATTGAGTTCTTTGTAACCAAATCTCTCTCAGAGGGGCGTGGGGAGGGGCTCCTTATTTTCATCTAAAGTAACAGACAGAGAATCAGCACTTTGGAAACAGGGCTGAAACAGAGGGGATTATGGGTAATGCTGCAATGACCTGTTTGGTGTTTCAGCCAATCAGAGACATGTTCTGCATATATCTGAGACCTTTAATATATTGATGAAAGACAGTATAATAGGGGACCTTTAAAGATGATCTCTCAGGAACTGATGTCTGACATACAGAAACGGCAATTATTAGTGTTGGTAGTGTGACGTTTGAGGACAACACAAAGTGTCATTACTCCGTTCGTGACCTTTTGGGGTTGTCTGACCACACCAGCGAATAGACATCACACACCCACAACATGTTCCTAGTGTTGAATTAACTTTCTGTCCTCTCTTTGTCAAACAGGGTGCGCCTTCTGTTCTCCTCTTTTGTCTGGACTTGCCATTGTTCTGCCCACCTGGTGTTTAAAGGCAATCACGACGCGGCTAGCAATTAGGGATCCTGGGATCCCACTCGCTGCTCTATTTTCTACGCTGGCTTTGTCTGTAAACATAATAACTACAGTCTCAGATGCAGCGATCACAAGGGGACGCAACAACTACTTGTAACAGGTGGTTGCTCCTTTAACTTTCTGAAGCTTAGACAGCAGGGGAGGACTTGTGTTTGTGCGGCTGAATTACACAGTACCCATGTTGACTGCTTTAGAGTTTAAGGCAATGTTTTTTAACACTTCCGACTGTGCTGCCAAATCCTGCAGGGCTCAGGTTGCTTTCCCAGTTCCAAAAAAAAAAGATCTAACACAGTAAATCCCACCTTAAAGTGTTTGGAGCAACAGCACCTCACTGCATACCAGCTGCATTGTTTTTAGCATGAAGTTTGATGGCCATTTTCTTTATTTTGTTTTTGCATATTTGGTCATGAAACAAACATGGACAACGAAAGGTAGGGACACACCAAGCTGACGCCAAAGAACTCACACAGACGGACCCCCGACTGTTGTGTCGCCTCGCGTCTCGGCCATGTGGCGCACTGGAAAGACTTCCGCCATCGGCCAAGAAGCACGTACGAACTGCGCATGCGTGAGTGGCAATAACTCTCCTTACCAGCAGGTGGCGGTAGTGTGTATTCGTCATTCAAAAGAGGCAACAACCGGAAGACAGACTGCGTGATATAAACAAACAACAAATAGCTTGTTCCATTTTCACTCTACAGCGAGAAGCTCACGGGGCTTTCCCCAACCTGTGTCGAGAGCAGGAGTTCAATGAAACCTCAGATTTGCCTTCTTAATAGTTTGTTTGGGTCCCTCACTTCCGTTTCGCTTCTCATGCACTGATTCGCTAGCTGAACAGCCAATCAGAGTGATTTCTTTGACCGACAGCCTGTGGCCGATTGCCCACCGATTCGACATGTTGAATCGGTAGTTTTACGGCCAAAAAGGTGAGACACGACGGTGCGGGACACACCAATCTGAGTAGGGCGACAGGACGCTCACCGACGACCAGACATCCATCGACGGACAAAATCGGCTTGGTGTGTCCGGAGCTGTTTGATCTGCTCGTTGAACCAATTGATCTGGGGGTCATGAATGCCATGAAGACAAGATGAGATAAGAAGGACTTTATTGATCCCAGTTTTTAGGACATGGTTTGCGTTGCAGCAGCATAAAAAGAAAATACATTGTACATTAGAGGAATTAAAAGACTAGAAATAAACAATCCAAAATGTAATCATGTCAAATAGAAATAAAATAACATTTAAAAAACTAGAAAATATACATGTGGAAATACAAATGTACAGTAACACAATATAAAGCAGGATATATTTTATACACATGAATTATGCTGTGTGTGTGTGTGTGTGTGTGTGGGTGTGGGTGTGGGTGTGGGTGTGGGTGTGGGTGTGTGTGGTGGGGGTGTGTGTGTGAAATGCTAGCCTGCTGTAGTCCTGTCCATTTCTATTTCCCCACGGGGCCAGTGTTGTACTAAATCACGGCGTATGCTCCCAAAGGTTAAGCGGTGAGTCAGAACCAGTGATGACAGGTTGACTGAGATACACACACACACACACACACACACACACACACACACACACACACACACACACACACACACACACACACACACACACTGTCATTCTCGCTGCTCACTGGACATTATTGGATTGTTGAGCACTGTTTCTGTAAACTATAAATCTTTCCTCTGCTCCTTCTTCAGACATCGAGTTGGAGGTTTTAATGATGGGTTTACCTCTCTGTTGTTTTTTAGCTGACTATGTCTTCCTTTGCTTCAGATCACAAATACCTCATAAGTGCATTTACTAAACAGGGACTTATGGTTGTGTAATCTTTCTGTCCGTGTTAAATAAATAACACTTTATTCTACGCTTATTCAAATGACTTGTCTGCACATACAGTTGGTTTAAGAGTGATAACGTCCAAACATAATTGTTTTTTATAAAGTTAGACCACGGTTGGTTATTTGACTCAAAATATTTCTAGGTTTGTTTGTATTTGCATTTGTGTCCTTGTAATTTTAAAGTTGACAGGGTTACATTGTATTATTTTTAGCATGTTTTAATATCATCAGAATATGAGTTATCTGAATAGCCTCTGGCTTCTCCGAAACTCCTTAAACATGGGAGGCTATATCTACTTCAGACTGATAGCCAAAGTGTTTCTAAACACATTTTAAGTCAATATTTGAAGATTTTATTTTGGTTTGTTTGCTTAAGATTGATCCACACCCAGAGAGTCCTTATTAAGCAGATTAGTACTAGCATTAGGGTCTTAACATATTTTTATTTTTTTACTAGCTGATGGTTAGAACACGTGTCCTTGCCCTGCTTAAAAGTGCCTGAAACTACATGTTCTTTAATCTTTATTTGATTGTATTTATAAAAGCAGATTAGGGTTCCCTGGACTTTTATTTGAAACGGATTTAGCCTTTGCATTTATCTGGTCAGATAATGTCTGTTTTCTGTTAATATGACTTTCCGTTGCAGACATGGAGAGGCATTCACTTCGTTTGTGTAGCCTTTCCCACAATGCATCTGGGTCTATTGTAGTAATGTTTGAATCCCAGAGCTGAGTCCTAGGGTGTTTCTCAATGTCGAGGATGCTTCCTTGGTAGGACATGTCCCCCTCCGAGTCAGGTCCTTTAGAGTCAGGCAAGAATCCTTCCTTTAATTCGGAGAACGAAGAATGGAACAGGCTAGCAAGTGTGCAAGTGTGCGTCATATGAGAGTGCCTTACATTTTCCGCCAAAGATTTGGGAAATTGGTCAGTGCGCAAAGCATTGTGGGGATTTTAAGACCGCGGAGGATACACTGGTGCATCCTTGAAATGTCCCGCAACGAAGGATTCAGTCTTCAGTAGAATTCCAAGGATCCTGGACATTGGAACAGCCCTTCGGCGGGATTCGATGACGTAGCATCCTTGAAATAGTGGCTCTGGAGGAGCCTTCCTCGACATTGAGAAACACCCCTCGGCTCGACTTGTAAAGACTCTGATTGGGAGGGAAAGCCTCCTCCGCACTAACCCTGCAGTGTTTTGTTAGTGGACTTTTCGTTAATTATGGATGAGCCAAGCCAATGTAACCTTCTCCACAAAGTGTCCTTTAGGATTCATAGGAGACGAGAACCGTCTGTACTTCATTCATTGAAGAATTACAATATTTCACTATATTTTCAATGTCACTTTTTAACCTTTCTTCTGAAATGCCCATCAGATATAGATTTGTTAAATTGAACACCTTTGTATTAGTAAAGAGCAGACTGGGCTCTGGTTTCAGACAGAGGGTGGAAAGGCAGGCAGTATGAGACAATTAAAGGAACATTAAAGCATGGAGACATGTCACAGTAGAGCAGAAAATGCAAATAAGAACCAGAACATTAACATAATAGGGCCTCTTTAAATTTGTTTGAAGGTATGTTGTGGAAAATCTGTGTCTCCAACAATGCACAGGGCTGTTCAGCCTTTTCTATTCTTAGTCAGGGGGTCCGCGGGGTCTTAAAAAGTATTAAAAGTTGATCAATCAATTTAGCGAAAATTAAGGCTATTAAAAAGTATTAAACAGCATTTCCCAAGGTGTTACATTTTGTAGCTTGTTTTCAATAAGTATATAAATTGTCCAAAGAGGTTGTATTCTACAGTCTGCCTGAATGTAATCATTGCGTAGGTGTGTAGTGTGATTCTGTGTAGTTTATTGATGGCATCCCGTTGGATTTGACGTCATCTGAACAGGACATCGCACGCTCACTGCTTGATAGCGCTCGAAGGTCCGTTTACGCCGGTTGTTAAACAACATGGTTATGGGGAAATGCAAGTCTGCGTCCAAATGGTTGGAAGATAAGGAGGAAGGACAATCAATACTGTATATAGTCAATGTGAGGTAAAGTGTGTCGCCAAGGTAACCGGTTAGAACTCCAAGTGGCGATGAGGTCTTAAAAAAGGTCTTACATTTGACTTCAGGATTCCTGCATATACCCTGATAGTGTATAATTAAGTGCAGTACATTCACAACAGTGTAGTTGTATATAAAGAGATTTAGTATTCGTTATGGAGGCATCAGTGCGGGATGAACAAAGTGAAAGCAGATGAGATGCGGATCAGATTCATTGATTTCCTCACTGATGGATGAACGCACGCTTAGAAGTGAGGAGATCTCTCGCTTCTTTCATACTGTACCTTTTTCTCAGCAAAGCGTCCAGACACCATGCTGCTTTATTCCCTAAAGAGCTCTCACAAAGGAACACCTGAATACCTTGAATAAGTCCACTTCTTTTTTGTCTCGAAAAGCAATTCCCCAGAAACAGGAGATATGAAATTGTAATTCTGTAGCAGACAAATGGTATGTGGCGCTGCTCTGAATTATAAATGAAAGCAGAAGGGCCTTAGTTCTGCCTTCTTGCCCGAGCGTGATTAGGACCGTCTGGCGTGAGTCGCACACTGTCGCATAACAGGTGGAGACACACACACACACACACACACACACACACACACACACACACACACACACACACACACACACACACACACGATCTGTGAGACACACATATTCCATCCTTTGCTCATGTGTCACTGAGGTCTGCTGACAGATTATTTCTGGTAGTCCCAAAATCAAGGTTGAAGCAGCGAGGAGACAGAGCCTTTGCCCCCCCAGGTTAGACTTGCTCCAACTCTGCCTGCTTTTAAATCTAATTTAAAAACCCACTTATTTTCCCTTTCATTTACAGACCAGGTGACACTTGTGCTGTTAAATGTGGGTTTATATCTCCCTAGTGTTTTGTATTGTTTGTACGCCATGTAGGAGAGTTTCTCAGTCTGGCTTCTGATCTGGTTTCATCGTCTCGTGTTTCACATTTGTTTCACGTCCTGTCTGTTTTTTATGTATGTATGCTATGTTTTTATACAGTTGTTGATGTACGGCACTTTGTTCAACTCTGTTGTTTTTAAATGTGCTATAGAAATAAAGTGGATTGGATGTGTCCATCTTATTCAAGATGTGATCAAACTATACTACTTGCAGAAGACTCAACCTCAAAGGTGGGGTAGGTCATTTTGGAGAAACCAGCTCGAGTGTGCTAGAATTTGAAAATACACAGCCGGAAAAAATCTGCCACTTCCTTATAGAGCCCCTCCTCCAATACACACGAACGCGCACATGACCAATGAGGGCACGGGATAAGTTTGTGCACAGATGGAAGGCTGACAGGCAGGTAGGCCATCCAGTTATTTTAGCCGGGCCGGCTCAGATGATTGGTCGTGCTTTTTACAGCGCCACGGCTTCCAGAGATGATGTTTTTTATGGATTTATTGTCAAAGCACTTCAGATATTCATTGCTATCTGGATGTTAAGAGCATTCCATGGAATATACCAAAAAGTGTTTCTCGAGCCTGTTTCTCAAACTTACCTACCCCACCTTTAAATAGATGAAATTGTCAAATTTAAATAAGATTCACTTTTATTCATTTTTGATATAATCTATGTATAGATATAATCTGTACGACCAAGGTTAGGCTGCATTGAATTGGATCCCTTTTTTCCCGTTGTTATAGGAGTGCAATGCTCAATAGATAAAGTCCTTTTTTTAGATATCAGACATCCTTTTTATCTATGATAATCTACCTTTTGTTGTTTTCCAATCCTTTTAACAAATAAGAAAGCTGACATTTGTAACCCTGCTTACAAACAACCCAACAAACCAAACCGGACACATAACCTCCCAGGGGAAGGTAATAAACAATTGCTTTCGGTTCTCAAAAGGCTTTATCGGTTTATTCCAAGAGTATAATGGCCTTTTACAAGTGTATGCTTTCTAAAGCCACTTTGGCAGTCTTGGGCGAGTTAGATACATAACCATTGCTATAAAAGCATGTCAGCCGTATTCGTTTAAATAGAAGTGTATTAATCTGCCCTATTCAGATGTAGGAGTTGGAGCACAATGCACTGGTGGACAAGGAAAACGCTGCGAGTGGTCACAGTGAGCTATGATGCCCCACAGGTCAATGTAATAATAATTCATCAACTAAAGGGTCATCAACCGTCACTCTAGGTTAGATTTTAGTCTCTGGATTTATCTCATGTTAAATGTGATGAAAGCAAGTCAATTACTTTGCAACGTTGGCTAGCCTAAAATGTCTGCGACAAACTTGACTCAACAAAACTGACCAAAGCAATGTTTCTTCTGTAATTGTACACAGGCCAGGCGACCGGGAACCCCTGAACCTAACCCTAGATTTATATAAATTGCTACTTCTCTACCATGACACACAATTACACCATGGTTAGGAGGCTAATATTTGTATTTGATTGTGTTATACCGATTTTTAATAGTGTTGTCAATGGCACTGCTTGTGTTTTTTCAGCTTATACATTCCTCAGCTTGCAAGGTTGCTCCTTTTACAAATTAAAAATGAAAGTAAAAAAGGAGGCCGTATGCCTTTTTCAAAGTTGGACGAGGAATTAAACATTTTTGGATCCAGTCAAAACTGGTTTCATTATCATTACCAGTGTTGTATTTGTTATGCTATCTCGAGCTATCTCGTCCTAGTCTGTGTGAGAAGAAGAAGACATACACGTGTACATAGCTACAGTGTAGATATCAGATCACAGGCTCTTCCAACAGTGCAACACGTAAATACAAATAAAAATCAAATAGAAATAGTGCAAAGAGAGTCGATATACAAGTAATTGGAATATGACATATTAGATAAATAATGTGTAAGTTGCAAACAGATGAATGGTATGGATGTTCTTCGTTATTATTCCCTCACGGAGACATGTGTGAGCTGTGAATTCTGGGCGTATGAAGAGACTCTCTCTGACTAACAATGTCACAGCATCGCAGACATTTGGCTGATCAGGAAGTCCTGCTCTGCTGTGTTTCACTGGTCTGAGGTCAGTGTGAGCATGCCACTGACAGCATGCTGGGGCAGTGTCAGAGCTGAGACGAGCCCACCGGAGCGCTGACTCTGCAGCTTGTGTGCGTGTGTAAGGGACTGAGCTTATGACTCACACATGTCACCATAAACCAGGGTTAAGATTGAACCTATTTAGTGAATATACAGCAATATAGGGGAGAAAGAAACATCTACGAACAAGAAAAGATGATAATTAACGTGTTGTGAATTGAACATTTTGCATACAAACTACATTTGGGTCATGGGTAAACCGTACACTTCAGCATGGGCGTCGCTTTCCATCGTCCAATCAGCTCGCCAGCCCTCTACAAAAAACCCATCTGTGTGCTATACTGGATATAATGGTGGAACAAGCCCCCCATTGATATTGAGACATCTTCCATCAACGAAAGATAAACCACCCGTTTACTGCACCTTTGCCAAAGAGAATGGTTGTAGTGTAAACAATATTATATAATATATTATTATATATATATAGCAATTACCATGCTGTTCTGAGCTTCATTCTTTAATGAACTTATTGTAATTTCCTTTGGGTAAAAGCATCAGCTAAATGTAATGTCTTGCAAGCATTTCTTAGAAACTCTTCAGGTGTGTGTGTGTGTCTAAAAGCTGTGTTGCTAAAGTACATTTACATTTATTTCGAACAAGTAAAATAAATAATTACAAAACAAATGTTGCAGTGCATAGTCATGTAAGAGAAATCAAAACAGAAAAATTACATTTACAACAACAGCAACAGCATGAGCAACATAAACAGTGCCACAGCTAGTGTTCAAAAAGGAGTGAGAAGAAGTATAATTTAACTAAAAGTGACTGTGTGTGCGTGAGGCCTCCCTTCGTTAGTGAGCGGGTCAATGAAAGACATTTTAATGTCACCCTGACCTGGGTGGTGTTTACAGGATGCCCTCTACCCATCTGCCACTCTGAATTAGTCTCCATGTTCACTGCACATTGGAGATGAGAGGCGCTCGTCCTTATGCCACTTTGCTGAGAGAAGCTATAAAAAACATCCCACACCAAGAAACAGGCCCGTTTGGTGACTGAGGATTAAATAGTGTAAATATTTGCACACTACACGCAAATGGAACGGCAAAATCATTGCGATACACTCACTGACGTCTGTCCTGCAACGCTTCATTCTTTATCGGCCACTGCTCTGCCAAAAGCCATAAAAAAAACGTACAACTCCCCGTTGTGACATCACGCATAATTATTCATTCATTGGGTTCGTTCCCTCCATCACACTCGCAGGTCGGTTAAATCATCCTGAGTTTGTGACACAGCAGGGTCATTATTGCGTTATGCAGAACTCCTGCTTAATGCCACACTTACATTTTAATGACGGGTTATATTTAGTTGGAACCATATTTTCCCAATTTGTATGTCTTAGCAGAAACAGCTGTGGGATCTCCTGCTTTCCTCGGGGCTCGCCTAAAGCACACGTGGCATGTCAAGGTAGAAATGGAGTCATGAACTGATTCCGTAGAATACTAAATTCCCTGGCATGCATTACAAATAAAGCAGTGGGAAGAGGTTTGTTACTACTTATATTATCTTTAGTTGTGTCATAAATAAAGCATCTAGAGAAGGGAAACAGGAGAAGCAGCATCACTGTGAGTTGGTGGAGAAAGGTGTAGAAATGTATTTCCACACTTGTTGAGTCAGTGTTGTATCAAAGGAGCTGTAACATCTGCTGTCGGAAAGATGTTAATCTCTGAGATCAAAGTAGGATTTAATTCCACGCTTAACACCTAAGATACTGGCAGGCTCAGGCAATACAACGGTTCTTACCAGTGGAAGTGTTGGGTTGTTCTTTTTACAAACGAGCAGCATGGGATCCAATTCACAGAATCTTGTTTCTGATTAGGTTATCTGTTTTGTCTGCGTTAAAGCCATTGACCAATCTGAATCAGCATGGATCACTGGGGTAGTCTGACTATTCTGAAACGCTCTTCCATCTTTCAATTAGCCTGGTGTGTTTCAAATCTGAAATGTTCCATTGGTTTTGTTTGTTCCAACCAATCATTACCAAGAGATACATCCTGCAGATAAGAGAAGACACAGAGACGATGTGTAGATAGCTACTTAACTAGATTGAAAGGAAGATGATATTTCATTTACACATGCCAGCAAAGCTCTGATTTGTTGATTGTTTCCCCTACTTGCTAAAAATAGCCTTCATTGAGCACAACATCAAAACTATCAGTGAATTAGGCAATTCAGAGGTCTAGAACCAGGCTACTAAAGGCTCCAATATGGAGGAAGGTATTGTTGTGAATAAGCTGTATTGCCCAATTATTATTATTTAACTTTTGTCAATGTAAAAATATCGATAATAATTACTGAAATGTATATAGCGCCGTTCATATACCCAATGGGATCCACAAAGAGCAATGCTTTCAATGCATTTCGCCGACTAAGTTAAGTAGTTTACTAACTTGCCGCAGAGTGTCTCTTTTATGGTTTGACTTACTTGCCTGTCTGAATAGATGTCTGAATTGTATAAAGAGATAGAGGGGGTTTGTGAGAGCTTTGAAAATCAACCATTCAATATATTTGATGATTGGACAACCTAATCAATCTGTTAAAATCTACAAGCTCTCTTGGCAAAATAACTTCATTACCAGCTCAATGTATTGTAGTTTTAACTAGAACATTAGTAATTGTTTTGCCAACCACTGCGCTTGCATAAGGACATAAGTGCACACCCTTACACCCAAACACTCTTATCTCTATGCATGTTCACGAGGACGGGTCCTCTCCACAGTTTGACAGGTCCTCTAGAATCTGCTGAATAATTATGCAGATCTCTTTAGCTGTCCTGATGGACACAGCGAATGCCTCAGCAGGGAGTGCTAAGAACACTAGTGTTATGTGGATTAGCATGCCATGAATGAATCAAATGCTAATGTTTGCGAGCTAATGAGTCGCACTGAAATGTCTCAGATGATCCACACAGATCGATTCTTAGTAATGTAAATATAACCCAATATGTACGTATTATTTTGCCTTTTATCTTATAGACAATGTTACGTGTCTCCGATTGGTCGATCAGGTAATTAACACCTCCAGCCGCAGCCGCCCAAAGCTTATTTAAAGGGGCCCAATTTTGCTAATTTTCAAGTTTTTAGTGTGTGGGAAAGAACTTTGGGATTGCAAGATTCCGGAAATTTTCAAAGATGGAAACTTTCCATGGGAATAAACTGAGAATTTTCTAAATTGAAGGTTGGCTCTTCATAGGGAACTTAAATATAGTTGGGGAAAGAATATTTTAGCATAATATTGACTAAAACAAACAGATACCATTCAAGTACACTTGAATACCCATGCTTTAGCACTGCGCATTCCTCCATCACATGCAAAGATGAGTAATATTTAACTCAACATTCCTGTTTTCATTCTTCAATGAAACAAATAATTGTTCAATAGAATAATTAAAACTTGTTATGTTCTACTTTAAAAAAAAAAAAAAAAAAATTTGAAATGTCATGTTTTTTGTTTAATTTTGCATCGAATATTTCCAAAATTCGCAAGCTTAACTTCCCATGGAAACTTTCCGCCCCTTTGCAACCCTACACACACTACTCACTACAGCAGTGGTTCTCAACTGGTGGGTCGCGACCCAAAAGTGGGTCGCGATTTTCTAACGCTGTGCATGCAGTAGGCGTTGGACTGGAATTACCGGAGACCATAAACGATTTTGAAAACTTCTGTCAAGTAGTGATCATCCACTCAATAAAATATCTTTGCTGATGTTTTTTCGAGTCTTCTGGCCAATCAGAATCAAGATTGTTGCCGGTAGTCCCCACAGAGAATAACTTTGAGGTAGAACTCTTCTTTATACATCCATGGCTACAACTTCAGATACAAATGAACACGTTATGAAATATGACCCCCGGTTTGATGATTGACAGGTCACAGAACAATGGGGGCTATCTACCCTTACCCACAATTTAAAGTAATTCACACAGACTCTCTCCTCTTTGCTCTTCTCTCTGTGTGGAGCAGCAAGCTGTCAGAACAAAGTGAAAAACAAACAATGGCATAAAATATTATTAATATGTCGGGTAGTAATACATTTATTTATTTTCTTCTCAGAGTGGGTAGTTTATATATTAGTATTTCTTAAAATCTCCTGGGGGAGAATCCCCCCAGACCCCCTGCTGGGGTTGGGTTTTCAGCATGTGTGCCTTTTTATACAGTTCAGCTTTGATTCCATCATCTCATTAAACCTTTTTTAAAAGCATACTTTAGTTCTGTGAGGGATATAAGGGATATATGCACTGTACTTCACTTTAATTAATATTGTATGCTGAAAAGCGTATATATTACAGCACGATTTTTTGTTGAATATTTGAGTGCTTAAAAATGTTAGGTCGCGATTTATTGATCAAGTAAAAGTGGGTCCCGAGGCCGTACCAGTTGAGAACCACTGCACAACAGTATATAACAAAAAGCATAATAGGGCCCCTTTAATTATTGATTTGTTATCACGCAACTTAATGCTACTTGAGTTGCTTCTCATGGATGAGTTTCCACAAGTTTCTCTGAAGCCCCTCAACAGTATTGTTCTTTTAAAGGTTTACCTAGATGCAACCTAGCTCTTTTTTGTTCTGCATTTTTAAACACAAGACAGAATTATTCACCCATTTTTGGAGAGTTGTTGAGAAAAACACATGAATAATGCAACCCTGGCTGTGTTGGGCCGTAATGTGATTTTTGGGTAAGATTGAGCTCAGTGAATCGTATTGGGTTGAGACGGGAGTCAGGGAGGGAAAGAGTTAAGAGAGATAGAAAGAGAGTGGTTGAGATATGAGCTCTAATTCTCTTCGTTCTTATTCAAGTGGTGGCGGGGCTAAATGTAATTATGGGGCCCCAGAAGCAGGGGACTGGGGCTGAGGCTGGGCCGCCGGGTATTATCCTCACTTATCCAGAGTGTCCTCTCAAAAACTGAACGCTATACTAGAGCCATACTAATGCTGCTGTAGAGATCCACAATAGGCTGTCAGACTGATTTGCATGCCCCGCGGAGAAAAACTTAAATCAGGGGGGAAAATCTTAAAACTGTTGAGATGGAAAAAGAGATCAACTATTTCAATTACAGTCTCAATGTACTGATAGTTTTCTGGAATCCTTTCTTTGTTT
This sequence comes from Notothenia rossii, assembly GCF_949606895.1. NCBI lineage: Eukaryota > Metazoa > Chordata > Actinopteri > Perciformes > Nototheniidae > Notothenia > Notothenia rossii. The sequence continues at coordinate 4,424,505 of NC_136908.1, read as the reverse complement.
AAATATTACTATTGACCAATCATGTTTGAGCAGGAGTTGGTTCTGTTCAGGTCAACAGTCTACAGCTGTTGTCTGACAATAAGTTAGCTTGTAATTCATCTCTTAACTGTTTAGAGATATTCTGCACTGTTTATATTATTCTGTTTATATTACATTCTATTTTATTGATTTTACTTGTATTATTTTATCTGTTTTATTGTGTTGCACTGTTGGAGGAGCCTGTGGCCTAAAATTTGCATTGGCATAACTACACTGTAGCTCTGTACACAATAAAAGCCTTGAATCTTGAAACTTAAACCTATATCTGCATGTGAAGGCAGATTTTTGTAGACATTAGGCGCGTTCACACCGGAGTACTTTTCCCTTTTAGTTCCGATAGTTCCTGGGATTTTGCGTTCACACCAAAAAGAGAACTTAGCTCATGAGAACTTGTACCCCCTTTTCTTTCCTGGGTAGAAAAAAGTTCCAATTTCTGATTGGCTGGGCGAATTGCAAACAACGCCCCGGAAAACTTGAAAATGTTTTGAGAAGCCGCCATTGTATTTGCTGGCATTAGCATTATTAGCATTAGCCCCGCGCACCAACGGAGAGAGAATAACTTATGGCAACAACAACAAAAACATGGGAGCGGTGGAGATGAGAAGGTGTCTGCGTTTTGGCGATGACTGAAGCCTGTCCCCAACTCCGGGGACTTCCGACTTCGGGTGGCCGTATACGCCGTGAAGCTGTTGTTGGCCTGCCAGTAAACCCAAAGCAGCAGCAGCAGCAGCAGCAGCAGCAGAAGAAGAAGTAATTTGCGTAATCTTCCTTCAGGGACTTATTCCAGTGTGAACGCGATCTGCTCTTTCGCTCCATGGGGGTACTAAGTGCTGGGAACTAAGTACGGCAAAGTACTTGGTGTGAAAGCGGCTAAGGTCTCCCGACTCCTTTGTTTACTTCTGTAACGTAGTCACATCACTATGTAACACTCAATCTTCTATTGGCTAGCGCTCCAACACATTGTACGTGATAGGCTAAGGGGAGGGACATATCTTAGTGGTTGACCAATCACAACAGAGCCGGCCAGCTAACCAATCAGAGCAGACTGGGCTCTGGTTTCAGACAGAGGGTGAAAAGAGGTGCTGCAGCACAGACAGTATGAGTAAACTAAAGAGCTTTTTGAACATTAAAGCATGGAGACATGTCCCAAAATCCAGATATGAACTGGAAAATTAGCATAATATGGCCTCTTCAAATGGAAAGGGTGAAAAGGTAAGACAAACCTCTGCTCATTAGACGTAACACTGAAACCTTAGCACTTGGTATTACCACATTCTCTAGAGTAACACCAGGGTACTATAAATGATATGTAATCCCGCACAAAGTGCTTACAATTATGTTCAAATGACAGTGATGACCTCGGCCTTTTACTGTAAATACCAACAGTGTTTGACTTCAATCTCAAGTGTGCAGTTCAGCCTTACAGGTTATCAGACTGTAACCCCACCACAGTTGCTTCTTGGCTGCATTCAACCATTTCCACTAGCTATACCCTAATGTTGCCGTGGGAGACCTTTTCACCTAGAAACACTGCAGTGATGTAACCAGCAGTAACGAGTGCTGTAGGAATGGTGAGCGCTGATAAAGTGACTCACGGCTGCCTGCCAGAAACTCAGTTCTCTTCGTATCACCTCAAGAGGCAGCGTGCCAACACGAGGTAGAGGCTCATATCTTTGCTAATTAAGCCCTGTTGCATTTATTGTAGAAGCTCCAACAAGGAAGTACACTGGCTATTTTATTTTGGGCCCATTGTTGGACTACACAGTCAATTATACGGCTGAAGTGCTACATTTGTTTTAGAGGAGTTACCCATACTCCCTTGCAACAGCCTGTGAAGACATCTACTGTGGTTATCAAGGCCAACATGTCAAACATGATTCGTCTTTGTGCAGAATTATTAGGGGTTTTTGTCCTCAAACTTGGACATAAATCTAAAAGTATTTGAAATGACTTAAATCCAAGAATGTACCCGAACTAGTGCCCCCGTGATCCGAAGATCAGCGCACCAACCACTGAGCCACAACCTCCCTAATAAATCCAATAATGATCCAATAATAAATTGGAATATTACAGCACTTAGACATGTTTCTGTTTAATGATTACTTTGACAGTGCTAACTACTAACTGTATACTTTAAGTTAGATATTTAAGTACAATTTTAGAATTTAGAAGTTTAATACATGGTTTTTACATAGAGGGTTCGTATTTAGTAAGTGATTCAAATACTGTATGTTCTCGTTGTACTTACTGTCATAGCTGCAGGTCTGTTTGGGTGTTTTAACAACAGCATGGTGCTGTTTGTGCACCATTTAATCACAGTAATTAGATTGATCTGGTGTATGTATTCCAACTTCCACAATGCAAATCACTCAAATTAGAGACTGCAGATGGAACATGCACCTGCCAGCTGTAAAGAAAGTTAACCACTTAAAATAGTGAGAGTTTCATGCATGCATCTGTTGGTGCGATGTATGGCTTTTTTTTTGTCACAGTGTCACCATAACGGGAAACAATTGAAGGTTTAATCTGATGTTTTTATGCAAACGGTCAAACTGGATGACAGCAGAAGGTCCAAAATGTTCCATTGACACCAAACAGACATTCTGCTAATGGGCAGCATGTGATATTTGTCCATTCTTCACTAAGACCCAACAGGGTTCATTACACTCTTCACTTCAGTTTTCTATTTTAAAAAAAACAAATATTTAATATTTCCAAATGAAATTAGATATATAATGTTGTGTTTGTCAGATAAACATTTGGTTCTACTTTTTATTTGGATTTTTGCTAGCAACTTATTCAAAGGACTCCTGTGATCTACATATGTTAATATTAACATTTTGGCTGGAAAATTATTGCCAAAAATAGTTTCTTATTCCGCCGTCCTATTTCCATCCATCCATCTTCTCCCGCTTATCCGTGGTCGGGTCGCGGAGGTAGCAGTTCCAGCAGAGAGCCCCAAACTTTCTTTTCCCTGGCCACATCAACCAGCTCTGACTGGGGGATCCCAAGGCGCTCCCAGGCCAGAGAAGAGATATAATCCCTCCATCTGGTTCTAGGTCTACCCCTTGGTCTCTTCCCAGCTGGACGTGCCTGGAACACCTCCCTAGGGAGGCGCCCAGGTGGCATCCTAACTAGGTGCCCGAACCACCTCAACTGGCTCCTTTCGACGCGAAGGAGGAGCGGTTCAACTCCGAGTCCCTCCCGGATGACCGAACTTCTCACCTTATCCCTAAGGGAGACACCAGCCACCCTGCGGAGAAAACCCATCTCGGCCGCTTGTACCCGCGATCTCGTTCTTTCGGTCATGACCCATCCTTCATGACCATAGGTGAGGGTAGGAACGAAAATGGCCCGGTAGACAGAGAGCTTTGCCTTTTGGCTCAGCTCCCTTTTCGTCACAACGGTGCGGTAAAGAGACTGCAGTACCGCTCCCGCTGCTCCGATTCTCCGACCCATCTCACGCTCCATTGTTCCCTCACTCGAGAACAAGACCCCGAGATACTTGAACTCCTTCACTTGGGGTAAGGACTCATTCCCTACTTGGAGTGGACAGTCCATCGGTTTCCTGCTGAGAACCATGGCCTCAGATTTGGAGGTGCTGATCCTCATCCCAGCCGCTTCACACTCGGTTGCGAACCGATCCAGTGAGTGCTGAAGGTCGCAGACCGATGAAGCCATCAGAACCACATCATCTGCAAAAAGCAGTGGTGCAATCCTTAGTCCACCGAACTGCAGACCCCCTCCCCCACGACTACGCCTCGAAATCCGATCCATGTATATTACAAACAGGATTGGTGACAAAGCGCAGCCCTGGCGGAGGCCAACCCTCACCTGAAATGGGTCCGACTTACTGCCGAGGACCCGGACACAGCTCTCGCTTTGGGAGTACAGAGATTGGATGGCCCTGAGTAGAGACCCCCTCACCCCATACTCCCGCAGCACCTCCCACAGTGACTCCCTTGGAACCCGGTCATATGCCTTCTCCAAGTCTACAAAACACATGTAGACTGGATAAGCATACTCCCAGGCACCCTCCAGGATCCTTGCGAGAGTAAAAAGCTGATCCGTCGTTCCACGACCAGGACGGAATCCGCATTGTTCCTCCTCAATCTGAGGTTCGACAATCGGCCTGACCCTCCTTTCGAGTACCTTAGAGTAAACTTTCCCGGGGAGGCTGAGTAGTGTGATGCCTCGGTAATTGGCACACACCCTCTGATCCCCCTTTTTGAAAAGGGGAACCACCACTCCGGTCTGCCACTCCTTCGGTACTGTTTCCGACTTCCACGCAACGTTGATGAGACGTGTCAACCATGACAGTCCCTCAACACCCAGAGCCTTCAGCATTTCTGGGCGGATCTCATCCACCCCCGGGGCTTTGCCACTGTGAAGTTGTTTGACGACCTCAGTGACCTCCCCCCGGGAGATTGGTGTCGATCCCCCTTCATACTCCAGCTCTGCCTCTAACATAGAGGGCGGAGTTGTCGGGTTCAGGAGTTCCTCAAAGTGCTCCTTCCAACGCCCTAACACTCCATCAGTTGAGGTCAACAACGTCCCATCCTTACTGTACACAGCTTGGATGGTTCCCTGCTTCCCCCTCCTGAGGTGTCGGACAGTTTTCCAGAACAACTTTGGTGCCGCCCGAAAGTCTTTTTCCATGTCTTCTCCGAACTTCTCCCACACCCGCTGCTTTGCCTCGGCCACGGCTGAGGCTGCTGCCCTTCGGGCCTGTCGGTACCTTGCAACTGCCTCGGGAGTCCCCCGGGATAACAAATCCCTGAAGGCCTCCTTCTTCAGTCGGACGGCTTCCCTGACCACCGGTGTCCACCAGGAGGTTCGAGGGTTACCGCCCCTTGAGGCACCTAGGACCTTGAGACCACAGCTCCCCGCCGCGGCTTCGGCAATAGAGGCTTTGAACACCGACCACTCTGGTTCAATGTCCCCAACCTCCACAGGAATGCCCGAAAAGCTCCGCCGGAGGTGTGAGTTGAAGGCCTCCTGAACTTGGGCCTCCTCCAGACGTTCCCAGTTCACCCGAACTACACGTTTGGGCTTACCAGGTCTATCCAAAGGCTTCCCCCGCCACTCGACCCAACTCACCACCAGATGGTGATCAGTTGACAACTCCGCCCCTCTCTTTACCCGAGTGTCCAAAACATACGGCCTCAGGTCCGATGATACGATAACCAAATCGATCATGGACCTTCTGCCTAGGGTGCTCTGGTACCACGTACACTTATGAGCATCCTTATGTTCGAACATGGTGTTTGTTATGGCCAATCCATGACTAGCACAGAAGTCCAGTAACAAACCACCACTCCGGTTCAGATCAGGGGGGCCGTTCCTCCCAATCACTCCCCTCCAAGTGTCTCCATCATTGCCCACATGTGCGTTGAAGTCTCCCAGCAAGATTAAAGAGTCCCCTTCAGGAGCCCCATACAGGACTCTTTCCAGGGTCTCCAAGAAGGCCGTATACTCTGAACTGCTGTTGGGTGCATAAGCACACACAACAGTCAGAGTTTTCCCCCCCATAACCCGCAGGCGTAGGGAGGCGACCCTCTCGTCCACTGGGGTAGACTCCAACAACGAAGCACCCAACCGGGAACTTGTGAGTATCCCCACACCCGCCCGGCGCCTCACACCTTGAGCAACTCCGGAGAAGAATAGAGTCCAACCCCTATCCAGAAGTAAGGTTCCAGAGCCGACGCTGTGCGTAGAGGTGAGCCCAACCAGATCCAACTGGTAACGCTCCACCTCCCGCACAAGCTCCGACTCCTTCCCCCCCAGAGAGGTGACGTTCCACGTCCCCAAAGCCAGCTTCTGTCGCCCGGGTCTGGTCCGTCGAGACCCTCTGCCTTCACTGCCACCCTTCTGGCAGCGCACCCGACCCCATTGCTGTTTCCCGTAGGTGGTGGGCCCGCGGGACGGAGAAGCGGAGGTGTTGCCCACGTTGCCTTTTCGGGCTGTGCCCGGCCGGGCTCCGTGGCAAGCCCGGCCACCAGACGCTCGCCGACGAGTCCTTCTTCTGGGCCTGGCTCCAGAAGGGGACCCCGGGCTTCCTCCGGGCCGGGTATCCTCACTTCGTGTGTCGTCTTTCATGAGGTCTTTTGAACCAATCTTAGTCTGGCCCCTTGCCTGAGACCAATTTGCCATGGGAGACCCTACCAGGAACACAAGGTTCCAGACAACACACCCCCCAGGTTCATCAGGGCCGTCCTATTTCATTTAATTTAATTTGTATTTGTTCCGTTCATGGTATGCACAACTTATTAATAATTGTTTACAACACATGTGTCTGTAAACACACCATTGTCCGAAAAGGAGCAGGGAGAATCTTATCTTATATGACCTGCCCCTTTCTAAAAAAAAAAGAAATCTGTCCGTCCTACTTATTTCTTGTTCATAGCCAAACATAACAGTATCGTTGGTTAATAAGAGAAACACAAAACTTACTATATAAATTCTTATTTCCCCTTTCAACCCTGTCCTGCAAAAATGACCCAAACAATTAAACTGTATTCTCAATGTAATGTTGAGTTGTGCTTAGTTGGGTTTGCAAAACACATTGTTTGTAATTAAGCAAGTGAAGTGTAGGATGTTTCCTATTTTTTTCCGGTGCCGACTGCTGAACTTATAAGTCTTATTAGCTTGTTCTTGTACTTTACTTGCTTGTAAAGCGCTTTGAGCACCAGGAAAAGCGCTATATAAATAACATGTATTATTATTATTATTGTAATAACTGGTGATAAAAATGGAAACAAAAATCCCTGTCTCAAACCATCTTATCAGAATGTCTACACCAGCTTTCACACACTGTGTTACAGACTTAGCGGCACCCATTTAAAGAAGTTCAGATATGATTAACATGATAATAATTCAGCATTAGTGTGGCATGTTTCCCTTTAAGGGCTTCAGAGGAATCCAATCTCAAGTCATTTACATGCAGATATGCAGCGCTGCGCATATCGATGCCGGAGTCTTTACTCTGTACTCCTCGCTCTGAGCTAATAGCGCTGGGATTGTGGGCCATCTCAAGCATCCACACACAAATGTGGCATGGCATGCTTTCAATGCTCCAGATTTCCATTGACTTAACAGCTCTTGGCTTGTTTCTCATTACATCGATATTACGCCGAGGCTTTTTCCTCAAATCCATCCTCGATCTTCTTAGGTTCTCTCTTCCTTGCTTATTCATTCATTCTCTTATTTTAAATCTGGCCTTATAGAACTGCCAGACATTTATTCAGTTAATATTTTAAGTAAAATGTAATCTAGACTCTGCCCATTTAGTTCCTGGATAAATACCAGATCTCAAGCCTTTATGGACAGAAGGGTGATGTCATTTTCGTTGCTTTTTTTTATTCATCAGATGCGGACCAAATGTTCTGCAACTTGCCAGTACATGGAACACACCACTAAGAATTGGCATATGTAAACAGCCATTAGTGGGATGCCATTAGTTCCTTTTTAATATCTGTCTGACAGACCTGACGAATTTACCATTTCTTATTAGCAATATGAGCTGTGTTTGTAATGGCCAGCAGTCATTGGCTCATGAATCATCTTGCTATATTCGGTCTTTTACATAACCCTGGAGTTCTAACACTGCTGTAATTATTGGCAGCGCCTTTAATGCCAAACTTTTAAATAGTCAGTGGCAATATGGTCATGTTTAATTAACAATTAGCATAATATGTATGGCAAGGAAGCCGTCATGATGGAGAAAAGGGACCTACTTTTTGAAAGTGTAAGGATACTGGGGACAAAGTACACAGGTTAGAGGTTAGATTTAGACGTTGAATACTAAGGGTTTCAAGCTGATAAAGGAAATTGTTAACTTTACAGTGTATGCAATGCAAAAGTGATCCTCTTACTTAACCGGTAAGAGTGTGTGCCAGGTGTGAGTCATGTGGGGGGATGGGCACATAAGAGCGGGAAATGTATCAAATTGTTCTGTTTGTGTGTGCCAGGTGTGATCCACATGGGGGGGGATTGGGCATACAAGGGGGGGGACACAGTGTGTGTGTGTGTGTGTGTGTGTGTGTGTGTGTGTGTGTGTGTGTGTGTGTGTGTGTGTGTGTGTGTGTGTGTGTGTGTGTGTGTGTGTGTGTGTGTGTGTGTGTGTGTGTGTGTGTGTGTGTGTGTGTGTGTGTGTGTGTGTGTGTGTGTGTGTGTGTGTGTGTGTGTGTGTGAGATCCGGATAGTTACTAATTCCTTTTCTTTATGGCGGTCACGACCGGGAACACCATGGATGTTACAAAGTTGACTAAATCATCCGCGTGCACAGACGGGGCTGCTGTTAACGTCGGTCTGTACAACGGAATTGTGCCAAAACTACGCCAGCCCCCCCCCCCCCCCCCCCCCCCCCTTCACTGGAGAACTGCGCTAAAACAGCTGGTCACAAGGTTCATGCTCTGTGGTCACGGAGTACTCCACTAGCACCCCCCCTCCCCCAGAAGTTGGAGTACCAAACACTGACTCCAGGTACTCATCTGAGTACCTCACTGAGAAAGATTTGACCCGAAGACGCCTTGCCTTAAGAGACCTTGAGCAGTAAACGTATTTGATTTGTGAGACCACTTCAAGTATTTTTCTGTTGATATACCAGTAGTGATAACAAATACTTTCATTCACTCAAGCAAATGGGCCTATAATGAAGACAAATCAAGGAAAAACAAAAACTCAGTTATACAAAAATGCATTAGATGTCTTCTATTGTTTTCTGAAGGCTCAAATAAAAAATGTGATTCTGTAGCTTTCCCAACTTGGGAGCCTTGGATTGGATGAATTACTGCATCATTTAAAGGGATATGTATGTATGATATGCATTCAACTTAACCATAGGACATTATTTGTATCATTACAGTAACTACAATGTGCGATGAAATATTAAAATAGCAAGGTTTACTAGTTTCTTTGGAGCTAACAGCTATATGCCATGTCCTGGTCCTGGATAGTGTTAGTTGTAATTGAGGGGAAATGACCCTTTTCTTTAGTGTCAGGTGCATACTTGCCAACCTTGAGACCTCAGAAATCGGGAGCATTCTTGTTCTATTTACTGTGACTATCTTCCTCACCCTCTCGGACTTTCAGTTGCCATGGAAACCAAAAAATAGTGTAGCTGTGTTAAAGTCCGAGTGGAAACAGTCGTGAGTAAATCTGATTTTTGTCAGAAATCGTTAGAAATATAACCCGGGAGGAAACCGGGAGAGGGCAATGACATCGGGAGGGTTGGCAAGTATGTTCAGGTGTGACGATCGTCCTTGGTCATTTTCTGGACGTTCACTGACTCGTGTTTCATGACCTCTGTCTGGTGTTCACTGAAGCTTGATGTCGTCGTCCATTCATTCTCGTTTCCAGAGTTCTAGCCATTTCATTGATGTTGTGTTAACCACAAAAGGAGCAACTCAGGGTCAGTTGTGGTCCAATACAACTTGTAGGTGAACATTGTGTTGAGAACATTTTAACACTGGTCCTTCATGCTCAACTAACTTCAACGTCTGTTGGGACAAAAGGCGGTTTTACAGGCTGTGAAAAAAGGAAGTGAGAAAAGCACTTGTAGAAATCGACTCCTGATCTCATAATGGACCAAACTCCGAGGTAGTGCTACTTGGGTTTTCTAGACCAAACACATGTTTTTTTCACATTTTCTAATGGGGTTATAGCAACCATTCATGTGACCTTGTATCTCAGGAGACGTTGGGAGGTGTTTGTTTTACTGCCAGCTTAAACAACTTACTCTCACGGAAACATTTCTTGAATATGTGCAGAGAAACCTCTTATCATGCCCACATTGCTGTTTGTTAGTAATGAAGTTGGCGTTATAAACGATATGAAGTCACAGTTATTGATTCAGAGTCTCAGAGGTCATTAGAATGTTTACAACAACACTCTATCCTTAGACATATTAATACAAATATCATTTATTGGAAACAACTCACAAATAACAAACAGGTTGTTGGTGAAAGTTTGCTGGGTGCTTTGCAAATTTGGTATTGCATAGATCAGTGGTTCCCAGCCTGGGTTTTTTTTTATTTTTTTTTATATACATATAACTGTAAGGCAATACATGATTGTCACTAAAAGCCTCGTCTCTACATTACAATAAAATACAAAAGATAATTGATTAATTAATTTGAATAATATGTATATACTTTATGGCCCTACAATATATTGTTCAAACATAGCATGATAGGTCCACTTTAGTAGAAATGTTTCTTCTGCCCGTAAAGTGTCCAAACCAGGCTTGTCTGGATGAGCGCATTTTTAAAACATAGTCATTGTCCATGTCGGTTTCAGATTATTTGTCTCAGTTGCTCCGATCAGATCGGTCTCCTCCATTTTGTAGATTATTTACGACTTTTGAATCCACATAAACACATCGGTAAAATCCGGCTTACTTTTGTTTTAAACAGTTTAATCCCTTTGTGAATTGTTTCCACTTGCGCCGTCCTTTAATTTCTTCATACAGCGGGAATCCAAATGAATGAATCCTGAGTCCAATAACCATCAAAGTCACTCCAATAGAGCTCCTTAATTACGCTTTCATCCTCCTTTAACAAAATACTTCTCATTCATCCAGTTCTCTGACAGGAGTTGTAGCATTTTTTGAGACTTTTAAACTTGAATTACCGCTGTTGCCCCGAGGCTGCACATGTGTAGACTCCGCGGTCTTAAAATCCCCACAATGCTTTGTGCACGGACCAATTTCCCCAAATCTGTGGCGGAAAATGT
>NC_136908.1:4308732-4408732 GCF_949606895.1 Notothenia rossii | reverse complement strand
GAACCCAGACTTCCTGATAATTTGTTCAGCCGAGCCAAGGGGGCACAAAGAGACCCAGAGCAACTTAAGCAATCCTTGAGGCCACTTTGACAAATGTGGTCGGGGCTCTGCTGTCAGCCCTCTGTTCACTTGGCAGACACGCTGTCACAGAGAGTGTGTGTCTTCTTCCTCGTGTGTGTGTGACAGAGGTGGGAAGTAGTGGGAATACTTTGACTTCTTACATGTTGAACACAAATACCTGTACTTTCTACTTCTTACATGTTGAACACAAATACCTGTACTTTCTACTTCTTACATGTTGATCCCAAATACCTGTACTTTCTACTTCTTACATGTTGAACTCAAATACCTGTACTTTCTACTTCTTACATGTTGAACACAAATACCTGTACTTTCTACTTCTTACATGTTGAACACAAATACCTGTACTTTCTACTTCTTACATGTTGAACTCAAATACCTGTACTTTCTACTTCTTACATGTTGAACACAAATACCTGTACTTTCTACTTCTTACATGTTGAACACAAATACCTGTACTTTCTACTTCTCTCATGTTGAACTCAAATACCTGTACTTTCTACTTCTTACATGTTGAACTCAAATACCTGTACTTTCTACTTCTCTCATTTTCCAAACAGGCTGGTTCCTTTAGTCTGAATGTGTGTTTGGTGGCGTGATCATTATTATTTAGAGTCATTGCGTGCCTATTGATTTGAACACGATCCGTGTATCCATCATTTCCTGGTCTTCTCTAAAGAAGAGGGACCAATGGAAACGTTGTCATGTTGCCGTTGGTCACCATGGAAACATTCATTAGCTAACAATGACATTATTGTTCTATTAATATAAAGGGAGGTCAGGTACTCTTTAAAACAGCTGCTAGTTATGGGTACTTTTTACTGAAGTACATTTCAAAGCCTCTTTACTTTGACTTGAGTAAAGAAGTTTAGTCAGTACTTCTACTTTCACCAGAGTATTTTTAAACACGAGTATCTTTACTTCTACTTGAGTAAAGGATGTGTGTACTTTTGCCATCTCTGATGCCTGGGTGTATTGCCACATGGTCACGAGCAACCATGCAGACCTTAATATGCATTTCAAAGTATAACAAAATTCTAAATCCTTCATGCAGGCAGTCCTCCCACTGCTTACTCGCACTTTATTTGAGTGACATGCAGAAAGGCAGACCAGCTGAACTGAATTGGCAAGAACGAGACCAGATTGGATTTTTTTCTATTTACTACCAACTGTATTCTAGTTCCTCTGACATCATGTAATGGGTTATTTACCTTTGTCCTTGTAATAGTTTTGTAGATGTGAAGCACCTCTGAAGCACTGATTGTGACTCACAACTCTTTTGACATTTCGAAGGCTATACAAGTAAAAGCTTTTATGGTCGTCGAGTAGCTTTTCATTTTCAGCGATGTTGAACCGGTAGCAAAATATCAACTACGAGCTACTAAAATTACTAAACTAATTTGTTATGCTGTCTACATTTAACCTGCCTGTCAAGTGTCAGCTGGGGGTTGGTTCAGGTTCAAATCACACAGGCTACTTGTATGTTATTATTTTATCGCACATAAAAACATTTTATTAAACTTTTGGGTTGGATTTTGACCTGCACTCAAATGCACATATCTGCTTGGTATTCATCAAACGATTGCCAAAAACAAAGTCTTTACAAACGTGATCGGTCAATACTGCTAGGTAAACAAGATTGCTTCTGATACTGAAATGGTGTCCCTTTACCTACAGATTCCACATTCATCTGTACAAACACGTACTCTGATAGATTGTGGAAATAAGCACATTTCAAGCCAGAGTTGTTGTGAACCGTGTCATCCTAGTAACGATCCAGATACTAGACCAGGGGTCACCAACCTTTTTTAGGATGAGGGCTACTTTCAAAAAAAAAAAAAGTCGGGGGCTACTTTTACTCCTCTTTTTGTTTGTTTTTTGCAGTGTATATATTTAGCACATGTTAACATTATGATATGCTGACCTTTAACCTTTGTGTGTTGTTTGGGTCTATGGGACCCGTTTTACTAAAAGGAAATGTATTCAATTTAATTATTTTAACCTGCTTTATTTGGGGGTGGACCTCACCTCCTCTAGGGGGTCCTCACCTCCTCTAGGGGGGACCTCACCTCCTCTAGGGGGGTCCTCACCTCCTCTAGGGGGAACTCACCTCCTCTAGGGGGAACTCACCTCCTCTAGGGGGACCTCACCTCCTCTAGGGGGGAACTCACCTCCTCTAGGGGGGACCTCACCTCCTCTAGGGGGAACTCACCTCCTCTAGGGGGGTCCTCACCTCCTCTAGGGGGAACTCACCTCCTCTAGGGGGGACCTCACCTCCTCTAGGGGGGTCCTTACCTCCTCTAGGGGGAACTCACCTCCTCTAGGGGGGACCTCACCTCCTCTAGGGGGAACTCACCTCCTCTAGGGGGGTCCGGGAAAGATATTTTTTTAAATGTTGAAGTTAAAAGCATCAATCTGCTGCACTTTGAGCACAAAATGAATTGATGGATACAGCTCTCAACACTCAGATGAAAGGGAGTTGTATACTTTTCAATAATCCAAACATCTTTAGAACATTATCACAACCAATAACAAATCATTTAAACTTGTTTATTCTTATCTTATGTCACCTAGTTAGCGTTCTATCTTTTAATTTATGCATATGTGTCACGATCTGTCTGCGTTGTGTTTTGTCTTGTTTAGATCTGTCCTTGGTTTCCTGTCTGTGTGTGTTCCCTCCTACCTGTTTACTTGATTGTGTTCACCTGGTGCCCCTGTGTTTTCTCCTCCCTCCTCACCTGTCTCTTGTTTCGTTGATTAGTCTTGTGTGTATTTAAGTTCTGTTTTTGCTGTCTGTCATTGTTGGTCTCTCGTTTGTCTGAGACTGTGTTCTCAGAGTAGTGTTCTATTTTTTGTCACCGACAAACCTTGAAATAAAGGTATTTTTTTCTGTTCAATCTGCATTTGGGTCCTGCCTGTTTCACTAACCCTAACAATGTGTTACTAATCACTCCCCTTTTAAACTGTTTTTTTTACTGTCCTATCGTACACATTGGAATGATTTCTTACTTGATCTATATTAAATAGATAAAGGTGTGCTCTCCCTAGCTCGCTCGCTCTCTCTCTCTCCCTCTGTCTCGCTCGCTCACAGAGGCTGTGTGCTTCTCCATGGCGATGACGGCTTGCGACAAAAAAAAAAATTAACATATTTTTAACGGGATTTTGAAAAGTGCGGGGGACACGTCCCCCCTGTCCCCATTGGAAATTGCGTCAAGTGCAATAAATAAATCTATATCCAAGTTTCAACACACACAGTAAAGCTCTGCCCCTCATGTGTTGTATAGGCTTCCATGACTAGACTAGACTGCGGGCGACTAAGTGCCCCGAGCACCGTGTTGGCTACCCTCTTGTACTAGACTCTTTCTCTTCTGATAATAGACCGACCAATTTTATTACGTTAAACTTTCCTTCTACTTTTGTCTCATTTGCAGCGATAGATCTTCAGTGTCTACCTTTCAGTGAAGACAAAGATATTGATAAGTGCCTGACAAAAGAAATCACAACGGGAACCTCCTTGCCTCCTCGCCCAGCTGCACACTTTGTTTCTCTGCTCTCTTGTGGAGCCCACGTCCTCATCGGTGTGGAGGAGACACACGCTGACTGAGTAATGGAAAAGTACCTAGGAAGTTACGCAAGGCAAGAAAGTCTGAGTTGTTTATATGCCTCCTGTATATCAATATTCACATCCTACAGCATGCGTTGTCCCAGTAGAGGTCAAAGACTGCAAAGAACTACGACTATTACGTTTTTTTCTCCTTTTGACTATCGGCCAGTAAACCTCTGTCTGGAACACTTTTAAGAGCTGTGGTTCTTTGTCTTCATCCTCTCAAAATAAATCAGCCTCCGTTTATTATTACAGAAATCCATAAATCATTCAGTGGATTTTGGTAAGTTGCTACCCTCATTTGCCATTTTTAGAAGTCAGAGCTATTTCTGGGCCATCACTTACACAGCTTGTATTAAAATTAAATAATTCAGGGGAAGGAGGGATGAGTGATAAGGAAAATGGAGTGAAGCTGTAACTTGTTATGCAGAATATCCATCCATGAAGACAGGCATCAACTCTCATCTGAATTGTTCCTATTTCCTAAGTTTGCAATTTGGTATTTTGATGTTTTTACACAGAATCACAGCAAAAGCCACACTTTAATGAAGTCTGAGTAAGAACTCTTTCGTCCTCAGACAAGCCAGCATCTGAACACGGCACTCCATATTATTTAGAGAATGTATTGTCTGCATCAAGTTAAGCAAAGAAAATATTTATCTGGGTTATGGTTCATTTTAAACAGGTGCTGATACAGCCACCCCAAATTAGGGTTAGGGTTCAAAAGAAGGCTAACCCTAACCCTCAATGTTCGTAGAGTTGAGTAAGTGCCTCCTGTATATTTGCATCTGACATTCACTTATTAACAAGATCAATTATTGATAGAGATGTCCCGGTCCGATGACGTGATCGGGGATCGGGGCCGATAACATGATTTTCAAAAGATCGGAATCGGGAGGAAAAAAATCGGGGATCGGGATTTTTTTTTTTTTTTTTTATATAAAAATACTTTTTTTAATTTTGTATTCAATGTTACAAAATAAAAATGACCATGTTCAAGTCTTAAAGTCATCCTGAGGCCTTAGTTTTGGTTTCAAATTACAGAACATCATGTATGTGTTGCTTCTTTGGGGCTTGTCTTCATAGACCTGGTTGCTTATTTCTCTCAAATCTGGCAACAGAGTGGGCGCAGTGTCTAATTGTAGCAGTAAGCTAACGAGTACTGAAAGCTTTATTTTGTTTTGATCCAATTCTGCACAACTGAACTGATCCAATGCTGCTGTGAAAGAAAGAAGCTATATCCATGTTGGATAGAATATCACATTTAAATAAAAAAATAACCTTAAGGGACAACTTGAATGCTTTTTTTTCTCTTAATGCATTGCATAAAGATCGGATCGGGAAAAATCGGTATCGGCAAATTTTCAAAATCAAATGATCGGAATCGGATCGGGAGCAAAAAAAGGTGATCGGGACATCCCTAATTATTGACATTGAGATCTATAAGTGTCCCTCTGTCTGAAAGTCTGGACATATTTAAAGCTCCTCAACCTGTCTCCGCTGCATTATCAATGAACCTTCTTCATTTATTCAGTAGCCAATTTATCAATGTCAAGAATCCTCAGGAATATCCGTCCTTTGATGATTTGAATGAAATAATATGATATATTCTCAGTCATCACCGAGTCACTTCTTTTGAACACTTTGATAGAAGACGGATTGAAAAGAGAGTATTGCAATAATTGTATTCAGTTTCGTCCTTTTAAGAGCAGTCGGTCACGAACACCGGTTACACCAACCTTGCATCTTTAAAAAAAACGTTTGTGTGTGTCCAATGTCAAACTTTTGTAAAGGAATGCGATACCACCCAAATTATATTTTTTTGTCAAGATGATAAGGAAGATGTTTTTAATTAAAAATGTGACTCTGCATGTCACAAGATTGTCATGCTACTCATTTATTGGCAACTCCATTTGCTGATGAATATAATGTGATATGATTGAAAGCCCCTGACTAGTTACTGAATGGACCTTGGGGTTTCTCAGTTGCCTTTTCCAACGTCAAGAATGAATTGCAAGTGTAATATAACACCATCAATAGAGACTACCAGGGGAGTCAAACTCAAATACACCGTGAGCCAAAATAAAAAAAATGGGTGCTAGTCGAGGGCCGGACTGGTTCAATGTTTATTGCAGAACTTATTGAAATGAACTTATTGCACATATTAAACCTGGAACTAACAAAGCTTAAATGATTGCCTATAAAACCAACATTAAACATTAAATAATCAGTTCCTTCATTTCTTATGGCTCTATCTGCAGCTTCTCCAGAGTCATTTCTTATGATTACATTTTCCCACAGGCCAACAACAGCTTCAACAAAACTATTTCCCTCAAAGAGAAACCAAACATGCCCTGTTGTCGTGAGAGAGAAAGTGCAGAAGGAAACATCCATTAAACTCAGTGTGCTGCTCTGTGATGCTAGCTCAGACACTTGGCATCTCATCTTGGGTGCAAGGTCATCAATGTTTGGGCTCAGGCTCTGAGCTGAGGAGACCCTCAGGATGGAGTGAAGGTGTGCGTGCAATATACCGGCGGGCCAGATCTAATAGTGATTAGAAATTATCCTGCGGGCCGAAATTAAATCCTCCAAGGGCCTGATTTGGCCCCCGGGCCTTGAGTTTGACACATGTGGACTACACTGTCAAAAACGGCCAAGGAGCTCAAAACTCTCTGTCAGTTTAAAAAAAAGTGAGCATTATAATCTTAACAAATGTCCCATGTGTTGAAAAGCTCTTGCATTAGATTGTAACACCACTTTGGTCGATCCACAGATGGCAAACAAATAGCCATATGTTCGTGGTATTCGATCAAGTAAGATTTCTCTAGCTTTGTTTTGGTGGGGTTTGTTAAAGTCAACGACATAGGGTTCGGCAGCACTACTCTATAATACATGTGGAGTTTAACCTTCAGATTTATTCATTTTTTACATCATCATTCTTTCATCACTTAGTCGAGGGTAACACCTTGAATTTTTTTACCATATCAGGCTCCAGTTTGGCAGCTCGTATAGCTCAAAACCAAGCCTTTTTCAAATGGACTGTCACATCCCCAAAATTACATTGCATTACCATTAATATGGCATTCTTTCTCCCAAGGTGTAAATGTTTCCTGCAAGCACTCTGGGAAGAGGTTGAATTAATTATTAATTCATTTTGGAGTCGGAAACACCTAACTCTTTGAATTTAAAATCCTTTCATCTTGCTTTTTCTGTTGGTTCGCTAACTATCTGTTCAGTTACAGCCAGTGTTGTTTTATAAACGGAAACGTTGTGTTAGTGTCTGTTTTTAGACGTCAGGCATGTCACATTTGTCCCTGTGAATATCGGATAATTGGATAATTTCATGAAGGGATTTGAAGAGTTGTACCTTATTACCCAGTGCAAAATGAGTGATTTTCCATTACTATTCACTGAAAGCTGAGTAGAAATGTCCCTGTTCATTATATGCTTAACATTATAGTGTTGAAAGGGGTAAGTTGAAAGTGTAGCGACTTCTAACACTTCCCTTTTTTATTCCCTGAGACTTAAGACATTTCCGAAAGGACCCATTTCTTTCTTCAAGGAGAAGACTTCAAAAAAGTTATAGAAATATGTTCTATCTCTGATCTTAATGTGTCCTATACTGCATAATATGTCTGTGGGTAATCTCAAACAGTTATTAACTCAGAGACATGTACTACACCCCTGGCTGTGTCTTGATGACCTGCTTGATGGCCTGTAAAGCCATTTTACTTCACTTATCCAACAGAGAGATAATTGTTAGCCCACAGCATTCATTAATCTTTTTCTCCATAACATTTTGAAACTATAATAACCGGTTAAAGTAAATATCTTACAATATAATCGTAGAACCGATCAACCTAAAACCATAAAAACAAATCCACCGTAGTTTTTCATTCTTGGTCTCATCAAAATCCGGGGAAGAGGAAGTAATGTGTTTAAATGTTTCAGCAGCCACTGAACGGACATGATTTCATGAAAGTGCAGCACAAACATGACACAAGCCTTTGGCCCCAGAGGTCTTGGGTAAAAAGAGAATTGTTGGTGCCTACTAGGGTTGCCAGAAACTGACCATGATCAAAATCGATTATTCGGCAGCCCTGGCGAATAATAATCACTGGCATCCCTAGTGCCTACTACCTTACGAATAGAGACTTAGCTGATGACAAAGTTATCTGTTATTCAAACGAGCGCTTTACTGTTAAGCTTGTCAAAATGTCAAAAATGGTGTCTACATTTGGAAGACATATGACTAATGTCAGAAAAGGATTGTCTTCATTGAGCTGGCAGTGCCTAGAAGGAAAGGTAATGCTGAGAAGGAAATAGACAGACATGGGTTATAGTTTTAGGGATTGAAATGAATGAGAAAGAAGGAGTATGGAGGTAACTTGTGAAGATGGATACGACAAGTAAGTTGCTCTACGCTTAATGAGTGGGGAAGATGGAGTAGAGAAGTGACAGAGTGAGAAATGAAGATGGAGTTTGGCCAGTGGACAGGATGCACAAGATCCGCTGACTGAGTGATCCAGGAGAGGAGAAAGAAAGGAAGCCCAGACTGATGGAGCATGTGGCTACCTGCTTTGTTGGGCTGATTGATGGTGGACAGGTTAGAGAGGTAATGCAGGTCAGGGTGGTTTAATTTAGACACTTAAAACTTGCTTAGCATAGGCTAACTCTCTATGACCTTCTCTGAGTTGTTAGAGAGATTTCACATTATATCCCCATTAATCATGTTGAGTTAACTCACACCAGCTGGATACCACAGTGTTACAGAACTGCTCGTCCATGCTGCGATAACAAATAATGTTGATGTTTAAAGAATGACCTTTGAAGTGACCTTTCGTTAAGTGCACCTTGATGCCATTTCCCCCATAGAAAGCGCAGGGTGAGTGCTGTTAGCGGTATTAACAATAATTGTGTAAGGAAAGGGGCTGATGCTCGAGGATGGAGGCGTAAACACACAGCTGTGGATACTATGGGTGCATATTAGTTGTGTTTATACTAGCTTAGTATCTGGACAATAGGCGCTTTCACACCAAGTACTTTGCCGTACTTAGTTAATCAAAGCTTAGTTCATCAAAACTAAAGAGCAGATCGCGTTCACACCGGAATAAGTCCCTGAGGTAGGGTTAGGCAAATTAAGCCGCTGACGTCACTTCTTCTTCTTCGTCTGCTTTGGGTTTGCTGGCAGGCTGCAAACAACTTCACGGCGTATACATCCACCCGGAGTCCCCGGCGTTGGGGACTGGCTTCAGTAGAAAATTATAATAATGCTAATGCAAGGATAATAAAATGGCGGTTTCACAAAACATTTTTTTAGTTTTACGGGGCGTGGCTTGCAATCCGCCCAGCCAATCAGACCTCAGTCACACCAACGGTGTTTCAGGGCCGGTTCGGATCTGGAGCTTGAAAAGCACCGGGTTTTCCTGTTCACACCGCAGCGGAGCAGCCTCTTAGCTCCGGAATCCGGTTCGTTTCAAGCACCAAAAAATTGTCCGGCCAGAGCAAAAGCACCGCATACGTCACGCTTACGTCGAGGCGGGGGCAGGGGCGGGATCTACTCCTAAACAACAACAAAAAGTCCGCGTTTTATCCAGTTTGTACACAACGATGGAGAAACTTATCAAGCAGCAGTGGTCCACTGAAGAGACCAGCTACCTACTGGGAATCTGCTCTTCTGAAGAGGTACAGAGGAAGCTGGAGCACAATCGGCCATTGTTGTTGCCAGCTGTGAGGGGTTTCCGCGCGGTTTGGCTTTATGAAGCAGGCACGCAAACGGTTACGTCATGACGAAAACGATGACGCAATGACGCAGCACTAGTCGGACTCTGGGCAGTGTGAAAAGAGCTGGAGCTAAACCGAAGAACCGGTTCTGAACCTGAAAAGCTCTAGCGCGGAGCTTGAACCGGAGTTGCGTTGGTGTGAATGAGGTATCAGAAATGGGAACCTTTTTCTCCCATGAGAGTCCCTGCTCTCTAGCAGGGACTGAAAAGGGGGTGGAAAGGTTCTCGTGAACTAAGTTCTAGTTCCGGATTTTTTTTCGGAACTATTTTGGAACTATACTGGGAAAATTACTCCGGTGTGAAAGCACCTAATGACAAAAGCAGCATGTCCATGTGGTCGCAACAAGTCGGAGGTAATCAAATGTAAATAATGCCGTTCCTGTGGATTTGTAAGGAATGTTTTGTGCCTTAGCCAAACTACAAAATGAAACTTTTTCTTTAGAGATATACATTTTTTCATGCTTAAACATTGACGAGAATTTCAGGTTTTTGCTCATCACAAAGACAAGTTTTTTTGGCCCCATTCGAATTGAGCAGCTACTAAAACAATGGACCTGAGCGTTCTTTTTGAAACCACAAAATGACACTGTTACGAATTCAATCTGCACTGCAGGCTAATCTGTATCTACTTCTTCTCATGTTTTCTAGAGGGATGAATGTCATGTTTTCATGCTTAAAAATGTACGAGAATTGCAGGTTTTTGCTCATCACAAAGGCAAGCCAACAACAGTGTTTTGGATTGAGCTGCTACTCCTCCCTTTAGAGGAACAATGGACCCATTTGTCCTCAATTGATCTCCTTTGTTTTTACACATGATGTTGATCCACATTGTTTGTATGCCGCCATGCAGTCTCGCATCTGAAATGAAGTGCATTCATCTCCAGTGTGCTGAGAAAGGTGGTAATTAAAATGTGTTAAACCACAACAGATCAGTAATTAGAAGACCGGCAGTGAAGCTTTACTTCAAACATCACAACAGGTGAACCATGGTTGTTTGATTTACCTTTGGGATTCACTCAGGAGGATGAACACGCTTAGTGATTACCGTATTACAAACCTTGGATGTCCAGCGTTATCAAACCAACTCAAGTTCCTTCTTTCGCCTTACACAAACAGCACTAAGCCTTCAAGTAGTTTTCTTTCTCAGTAATGAGTGTTTTTTTTTAAGAATATGTTCAAAATAAAATCTATTCAGATCTGTCTGTGACTAAGGAGGAAGGTAGAGCGAGTTTTTAATGAGTGTTTGGGCTTTAACCAAATCAATCCTAGCTGAATTACTGACACACCTGCAGGTGACTGATGTTACTTTCTCAGATATTGATTGCCATTTGTTACGTGGAATAAATAATAACTTGCAGGTAGCTCTGCTGTCTAAAGTGATGTGCCCCCCCCCAGTGTAACTCTGACAGCTCATTACCTTATTGTTCCTGCTTCACACTGATAATTTACCAAAGTGTTGCAGGTCATGCTATTCCCTCCTAAAAAGGTGCTTCATTCATGAGGTTGATTTGGGTTCTTTCTAAAGATTGAATTATTTGGGATGTTTCAAAAGCTAGCTTACGTGCTAACAATTAGCTACTTTCTAATGACTTTGAGGAAGTAGGACAAATATTTAAAGCTCACCTATTATGCAAAATCCTCTTCTCCATGTCTCTTCTACATCAACATGTGTCCCCTCTTCTCCATGTCTCTTCTACATCAACATGTGTCCCCTCTTCTTCATGTCTCTTCTACATCAACATGTGTCCCCTCTTCTTCATGTCTCTTCTACATCACCATGTGTCCCCTCTTCTTCATGTCTCTTCTACATCAACATGTGTCCCCTCTTCTTCATGTCTCTTCTTCATCAACATGTGTCCCCTCTTCTTCATGTCTCTTCTACATCAACATGTGTCCCCTCTTCTCCATGTCTCTTCTACATCAACATGTGTCCCCTCTTCTTCATGTCTCTTCTACATCAACATGTGTCCCCTCTTCTTCATATCTCTTCTATATCAACATGTGTCCCCTCTTCTTCATGTCTCTTCTTCATCAACATGTGTCCCCTCTTCTTCATGTCTCTTCTACATCAACACGTGTCCACTCTTCTTCATGTCTCTTCTACATCAACATGTGTCCCCTCTGTGGAAAGAGACTCTGAAAGTTTCAGGAATAAAGATTCTCTCTCTTTTTGATCCATTTCTATAAAAACCTGTCTGAAAATTAGCTGATCAGATTTTGGCCACTTGATGATGTCATAATGATGTTTTGACTTGTTTAACCATTAGCCAATCAGCAACCAAGGTAACCCCCCCTTATCACCTGAATCTCCTCCTAGAGCACCATTGAGTTCTTTGTAACCAAATCTCTCTAAGAGGGGCGTGGGGAGGGGCTCCTTATTTTCATCTAAAGTAACAGACAGAGAATCAGCACTTTGGAAACAGGGCTGAAACAGAGGGGATTATGGGTAATGCTGCAATGATCTGTTTGACGTTTCAGCCAATCAGAGACAGGCTCTGTATATATCTGAGACCTGTAATATATTGGTATGATAGGGGACCTTTATCAGCGTTTCTTAGAGTATAGCATGGAATACAACGCCGCAGGTAGAAAGGTAGTCTTGGCTCAAGTTGGTTTCTAGTCATAGGACGAACCTAGCTTTTAACATTTAGAAGTTGATGCTAATGATAAAAGCAGGTTAACATACTTTGTGTGCGAGATATGTCAATGTATTGTGGATATGTGTGACGTAACAAAAACTGCAATCCAGAAAAAACAAAGATAAGATTATTGAAGGTAATAATATATAAATGTCCCTTTTGACATTTTTGATTAGCATTTCTTAGCACTGCCAATTTCAACTGTAAAATATGGTGTTAAGTGTATTTAGTAGTATTTGGGCTAAAATATCCAGTGTCATAGTCTAGATGCTCTATTGTGCACCGGTTTATTCTAGCCAATCAGAGAGGAGTATTTCCCCTTACCATGTTGCTATGTACATTTTTAGCATCTATCTTTCTCCCAAACTCTGCTGCCCTTCAAACACAACACTTACTTTGTTACATAAACTTTCCCTTTCCCTCTTTTGCAGTATAAATAGATAGTCATAGATTGTATAAGTCCCCAAGTGTTAATTTGTCTTGTACATAATTGCCACATAAATGTACTTTGCCCCACGGTGCATCTGTGTGTCATATTATCTCCTCAAGAAACAAAAAGGCAGCCACAGAAACACCGTGCAGCGGCAGATTGGATGTGGGTGTGCAGGCAGGGCTTTGTTTTGCTCTTCTTTTCTCCACATAAGAAAATGACATTCCCTTAAAGCCCCCCTTTCGGTCCTTGCCAGGGAAATCCTCCTCTAGTCACTGCTGCGTGTTCGTCATCAGGAGAGACTTAGTGCAGCTTTAAGCCTCCCACATGATGGCGGGAAGAGGCGGCAGAAAGAGAAACAGAGGTGCTCAGACAAATCATACTTCTAACAGCAATCTGTAACTGTATGGCCTTTGATCTCCAGCGTTTTGAACTTTCATGTGTGGCACTTAATAGGGATGCCAGAAACTGACCGTGATCAAATTCGAAAATCGGACAGCCCTGCCCCCCCGCGGGAGAGGGAAAAAAAACACAGACAAATGGAAGTACGATGTTTTATATAATATAAACCACCATCATGTTGCCTGTATTAATAATAGCAGCATTGCAATAAATTCAATAAATAGCCTACGGTGTGTAGCGCTGCAGCAGTCTGCACTCTGCGCACTCTGCGCGGCATGCGCTGCTGGCTTCCTCCAAGTTTACAGTAAAACAAACTGGTGGTGTGACCAATGGCCATTTACAATTATTAATACTATTACTGTTATTAGCATTAGTCTATATTTTGGTTGAAACTTAGCCAGGAAAAAAAAGAAAAACATAAATAATAATATAAATATATAAATAAAATCGAATTTTAAAAATAATTTTCGATTATGGAGACTGTAACGAATATTCGAAAAATCGAATAATCGCTGGCATCCCTTAGCACTTAGGGTAAAAGATTCCTCCACTTGCATTATTGAATACCTATTATGTTTTACCAGTTAGGTTTCTCTGTAACTCCTTCTGCAAATCGGCATAAACATTCACTTAGAGGTACGATTTTGAACATTTATTCCATTCTGTTGTATTAATTAATATTTTAAAGGTAGTAAGAATGGAGAAACCAGCTCGAGTGCGCTAGAATTTGAAAGTAGTAAATCTGCCCCTTCCTTCAGACTTCCTCACAGAGCCCCTCTTCCAACACACACGAATTCGCGCACATGACCAATGAGGGCACGAGATAAGTTTGTGCACAGATGGAAGGCTGACAGGCAGGTAGGCCATCCAGTTACTTTAGCCGGGCGGCTCAGATGATTGGTCGTGCTTTTTACAGCGCCACGGCTTCCACAGATGACATTTTTGTATGCATTTATCCTAAAATAATTTAAGATATTCATTGCTATCGGGATGTTAAGAGAATTCCATGGAATATAACAAAAAGTGTTTCTGAAATAAATGACATACCCTACCTGTTAGGGAATAATTCTCCTAGATATCCACCTTTTGCCCTTTGACGTGTATGACCAACCCTGACAT
Organism: Notothenia rossii; assembly: GCF_949606895.1. Taxonomy (NCBI): domain Eukaryota; kingdom Metazoa; phylum Chordata; class Actinopteri; order Perciformes; family Nototheniidae; genus Notothenia; species Notothenia rossii. The sequence continues at coordinate 4,394,674 of NC_136908.1, read as the reverse complement.
CTGTTATCTCCCTTAAGGAAGCCACATGTTCTTGTTACCAGTTTGTGACCGGGCAACTCTCGGTCACAAATGGTTTATTGTTATGGGTACACTGGAACACTTCCTTCTTGGGGTCTGTGGACTCCAAGGTGTGAAATCTTCGAGGCCATAGGCGTCAGACGCAAGTGATTCAGTGTTCCCAGCTGTTTAGTCTATCCCCCCAAATATGTTGATTACTCTTTCTGAACTAGTTAAAAGGTCTATCGAGAGAAAAGCTCTTCAGAATTGACGTGGCAACTCGGCCGTGAAGTCAGAACCTCTGACTCTTTGACTTGTTTTGTGAATTCTCCGGCCGAAGCTATTTGAGGGTTTCCCTCTCCTGTGGTGTGGTATAGGTTTGTGTGCATGTAAATGGTCTGCAGAGGCTAAAATCCCTGCGTTCCCTTCAGAGGGAGTTTCTCTCTCACACTCTGCTTGAAACGCCTCCATTGGAATACTTTCTTTACTTCTGGAACATAATAACATCACTATGTAACACTCACGCTCCTATTGGCTAGCGCTCCAACACATTGTACATGATCTCTAAGCGGTTGACCAATCACAACAGAGCCGGCCAGCTAACCAATCAGAGCAGACTGGACTCTGGTTTCAGACAGAGGGTGAAAAGAGATGCTGCAGCACAGGCAGTATGAGAAAAATAAAGAGCTTTCTGAACATTAAAGCATGGAGACATGTAGAGACACTACATACTGATATACACCTGAACATCAGCAGGAGAGGACTCTTTAAAGTAGAGACACTACATACTGATATACACCTGAACATCAGCAGGAGAGGACTCTTTAAAGTAGAGACACTACATACTGATATACACCTGAACATCAGCAGGAGAGGACTCTTTAAAGAAGAGACACTACATACTGATATACACCTGAACATCAGCAGGAGAGGACTCTTTAAAGTAGAGAAACTACATACTGATATACACCTGAACATCAGCAGGAGAGGACTCTTTAAAGTAGAGACACTACATACTGATATACACCTGAACATCAGCAGGAGAGGACTCTTTAAAGTAGAGACACTACATACTGATATACACCTGAACATCAGCAGGAGAGGACTCTTTAAAGTAGAGACACTACATACTGATATACACCTGAACATCAGCAGGAGAGGACTCTTTAAAGTAGAGACACTACATACTGATATACACCTGAACATCAGCAGGAGAGGACTCTTTAAAGTAGAGACACTACATACTGATATACACCTGAACATCAGCAGGAGAGGACTCTTTAAAGTAGAGACACTACATACTGATATACACCTGAACATCAGCAGGAGAGGACTCTTTAAAGTAGAGAAACTACATACTGATATACACCTGAACATCAGCAGGAGAGCACTCTTTAAAGTAGAGACACTAAATACTTTTTTAAGTTTATCCTATAGACATTACTGCATATTAGCCTCGAAAGACATGGATGTAACTGCAATCTTACTTGTTTGCAGAGACATAGAACTGTTTGGTTTTCATTTGAATTCCTTTTTTAATGCCGTGCCATAGATCCATCTCATGGAAGCTAGCCCTGTCAGTGCAGGCGTTTGCCCCATTAAACAAAAATCAATGTGAATGCAAAACAACAGCAGCAGTACATTTCCTCACGTGCCTACAATTGGCTTCAAGGTTAGCACTTGGACAGGAGTTCTACCGAGATTCTAATGTAGAAGGTAGAGTGGATTCATTTGCATAATTAGGGTTGGAACATATTAAGAGAAGAGGCAGGGAGGCAGAGCAGAGTAATGAGGCAGGGAAATGGGAGTAAGTGTGCAGCGCGGCATGTGACAGCAGCCATGTTTAGACCACACTACAGTAAATCTCTCAGGGGACCCTTTACTAATGACTTGTGACTAATGATTTTTCTGGAGATGAGTCAAAACAATCGCCAACGACGCCTCCAAATCCCCCGCTCTCCTCAAACACCTGTTGATGTTGTCGTTGCACGTGGAATCGTGGCTATTGTACGTTGGCCTTGTTTGGTTTTCCATTCTTGGAGATTATGTCACAGAAGGAAAAAGGCGGACGGTTTACAATCGAGTATCGAGTGCCATGCCTTCCCAGTGAGCAAATATTTGAAGGTGATTCAACCTTTGTGCTCCATTGAAACCATTCTCAGGCACATCTCATATGCAGCGCTTCAATTAGTTGTTGAGCGTCCCTTTGTTTGCACTCTTCACCACGTGGTATTGTTCTTATATTACCACATGTGCGTTATTGTCTGATTCCATATAATGTTTATTTTGGTGGAGCCATTTTTTCCAATTATTCCACACATTAACTTCACTATTCAAACAGTTTTTTTGTAGTTAGTTTAGTGTCGTCAACCATGTTCTGTACCATGTACCATCTGGCTTTTAGTGTGTGCTTGTTTTTGTATTATTTGACTTATTTTAACTATGTATTTATTTGTTCTTTTCACTATATCTGTAAAGCCTCTTTGAGCACCTGTAAAAGCCCAAACAAAATTAATCTATTATTATGTTCTCTATTGTAATTAGCTTCAGGGAAATGATGGTGTTGCACGGCCCCCTGTGGACCGCGTGTCAGGCCTGTTGTAATATTTATAAAACCAAATGAGCCTCCGTACACCCCAGGAATATCTGCAGTGTAAACCCTACACTGGTGAATAAGACGGCACCCAATTAATTATAATCATACATTCAAGAAATGTCTATTCAAGAACCAAAAAAGTAATTCAAATGTAATCACTGGGAGCCGCATTACTGTATGTCAAAGAGTGTGATGTTCAGAAGCACTTTGCAAATTGAGAGGAAAGAAAATGAGTGCTTGAAGTTCTCCCGGAGAGAAGTTTCTCTGTAGATTTGGAGACAATTCAAGACTAAGATAATGAAGCTTATCCTAGGCTGGGTCATCATTAGCCTTATATCACTGAGATGAATATGTGTAGCTTAGCGACTGAGAAAAATAAAGAACTTTTTCAACATTAAAGCATCGAGACATGTCCCAATGGAGACACTAAATACTGATATACACCTGCAGGAGAGGACTCTTTAAAGTAGAGACACTACATACTTATATACACCTGAACATCAGCAGGAGAGGACTCTTTAAAGTAGAGACACTAAATACTGATATACACCTGAACATCAGCAGGAGAGGACTCTTTAAAGTAGAGACACTACATACTGATATACACCTGAACATCAGCAGGAGAGGACTCTTTAAAGTAGAGACACTAAATACTGATATACACCTGAACATCAGCAAGAGAGGACTCTTTAAAGTAGAGACACTACATACTGATATACACCTGAACATCAGCAGGAGAGAACTCTTTAAAGTAGAGACACTACATACTGATATACACCTGAACATCAGCAGGAGAGGACTCTTTAAAGTAGAGAAACTACATACTGATATACACCTGCAGGAGAGGACTCTTTAAAGTAGAGACACCACATACTGATATACACCTGAACATCAGCAGGAGAGGACTCTTTAAAGTAGAGACACTACATACTGATATACACCTGAACATCAGCAGGAGAGGACTCTTTAAAGTAGAGACACTACATACTGATATACACCTGAACATCAGCAGGAGAGGACTCTTTAAAGTAGAGACACTACATACTGATATACACCTGAACATCAGCAGGAGAGGACTCTTTAAAGTAGAGACACTACATACTGATATACACCTGAACATCAGCAGGAGAGGACTCTTTAAAGTAGAGACACTACATACTGATATACAACTGAACATCAGCAGGAGAGGACTCTTTAAAGTAGAGACACTACATACTGATATACACCTGAACATCAGCAGGAGAGGACTCTTTAAAGTAGAGGCACTACATACTGATATACACCTGAACATCAGCAGGAGAGGACTCTTTAAAGTAGAGACACTACATACTGATATACACCTGAACATCAGCAGGAGAGGACTCTTTAAAGTAGAGACACTACATACTGATATACACCTGAACATCAGCAGGAGAGGACTCTTTAAAGTAGAGACACTACATACTGATATACACCTGAACATCAGCAGGAGAGGACTCTTTAAAGTAGAGACACTAAATACTGATATACACCTGAACATCAGCAGGAGAGGACTCTTTAAAGTAGAGACACTACACACTGATATACACCTGAACATCAGCAGGAGAGGACTCTTTAATGAAAAAGTGACAACTATCTCCCAAACTCCAATCCAAGCCATTGCTTGTCATCAGACACGTTTTCCCACCTTTCCTCAAAGATATGCATTTGGTTTCTAAACAAAACTTTCTAAAAAAACAATAGTGTCCGTAGGCTGATATCATGACCTGATTCTTTTAAAAATGGCCTCAGATAAATCAGCTTCTCCTTTTATACAGTAGATCAGATAAGGCAGAGGTTTTCTTTGCACAGGATTATCTTTTATTCTAATAAAAACTCAGAAAAGATGCGTTTGACAGCTCTGCGATATGTTCCCTGAGCGTGAAAATATCTGTTCTGGTTGTCCTCACATCAGCACACTGGACTATCAGATCAGATTTATTGCCGCGGGTGTTTTCCTGCTTCAACACCCAGGCTATCGACGTCTGCCGGGGGGGAAGATAGCCTCAATTATTTTCCATCCATATGCGATTAATAGAGATTTGCCTTTGATTGCTCCGTCCAACTCGGATCAGACACGGACCAGTAGCTTCTGAACCGCTCCGTAAACTCGTACAATCCTCCATGGGAATATGGAAGTACGAAATAACACAAAGTCTCTTACTAATAGTTGTAACTTTTCCTCAGCATTTATCATATCCTTTTTTAAGATTCAGCAGAAGTTGGTATTGTTTGAAAGGTCATTAGTCACTACTGCATCTATTTATCATGTGAGCCCCTTTTTTTTTAACGAGCTGTTTTTTTTCTACTAATCTCTCTCTCTCAGTAATGTTATTGTTCCTCCTCAAGCATCTAGCTGTGATCCTGATTAGCCGTAAATAATTCTGACATTAATCCTAAATCTGCCTGATTGAGGCCAAGTGCCCGTAAATTACATTTAGAGAGATACAGTTTAATGTTGATTGGTTACAGGTGAATGTGTGAGAAGGGAAGCAGATAAGAAAGGGTCGACATAAACCATAGCTAATATGCTGCTGCTGATGTAGGCATGTTTACTTTGGAGTTAGGTGAGGGAATTCAAAATGCAGCAGCACTCCTGAAACAATAAGTCCACAAAATTAAAGCAGCACAAGGGCAGATTCTCTTGTAAATATATGCAGAAAGTACTGGCTTCAGTTTCAAAAGTGTAGCTGCATTAATGGGAACTTGCTTAATTGTATTTTTTAAGCGAAAGTAGCAGCATGGCTCAATGGACAGCCTTTATTTTAGACTGGTTATTTGGCTTTTTCTGATTTAAATATATCAAGAGATATTTGATGTATTGCCATAACTTTTTGTACAGACGTTCATGGTTCCCAGGGGATGAAATGCAAGGTTTTGGCCTTTCTAGTGCCACCATGTTCAAGACCAAAAATCTTCAAAAAACGAAATATATTCAAATTCTTCTGTAAAAAAAATTCTATCCTTCATTCAAATGTTGGACCTCCTTCCAGATGCATAAAAAGTCTTAAGATACCTAATATTTGTAACCATTTTTTTTCTTTCGACTTTGCATTATTTTGGGGCTTTCCCTCCATGCATACGTCCCATTTTTGAAAATGCGATATATTTGTAAATGACCTATCGTTGTGTTTTAGATGTGGTCACTTCAACAAATGGTGACACATTTTAAACAGGGAGGAAAGCCATTTAGAAAAGCACAGCTCAGTACAAATGACTAAACAGACTGTGAGAATGACTTGTTTCCTACTGCCCAAGTGCATTTTCAAACATTCGTATTATTGCAAGGAAGATACATTGAGTTTTGGAATACATTTTTATCATGCTTATGACTTCTTCTTTTTTTAAGTTCAAGCAGCTGTTTCATGTCCATCACATAAAGCTCAGGTGCTGACTGCGGGCTCTGCATTTCAAGTACTCCAAAAGCCCTGGAGTTGTCCATTTCATACATAAATGCATTCAGAGTTCAGAGGAAATTACCTACAAAGCACCATAAATCCTCCCATACAACAACAGTAGACCATCCTCTTGAGTGAACACAATGATAATCCTGAACATCATTTTGTTATCCATCTCTCTCGGATGTCATCTAAATGAGCATTGAGTTTTGAATCGAAATCATGTGCTTTTTTTGATGGGATATACATTGATTTTATCTTGAAGGAAAGCAAGAAACATCAAAGTATTAAAGGACTGTTGTTTCCTTTACATGCGACCAATGCTATTGTTACATCGCAAGCAAATAACCTTTTACATTTAGTTACACATTTATATATATATATTAATGCCGTCAAAATGATCGCATTAACGGCGGTAGTTAATTTTTTGAATTAATTGCGTTCAAATATTTAACGCATTTAACGCATGTGCAGAATGGCCCGTCCCATACATCCCACCAGTGGCAGCGCGGTATGGCTGGGGTAGGCTACACCCATACCAAGAAATGGCTTAGCCCCACCATGAAAAATTATGTTAAAGTAAGCTAAATAAAGTCCCCCCCCCCCCCCCCCCCTGTGTTGATAGAAATCAACACGTAATGAAATAAGACCCCACGGTTTGATTATTGATAGGTGTGTGGGCTGTCTTTCATTTTGACACACAGAACAATGTTATAATAAACATACTGTATGTTAAATGGATATATCCGCCTTCTTTCATTTATCTTTCCATTCCCACAACAATATACATAAAGAAATGGCATATTTTGGACATAGTTCGAATGGTGATTAATCATGATTAATTCATTTTTAATTTGTGATTAATCTGATTAAAAATTGTAATCGTTTGACAGCCCTAATATATATATATATCTCTACATAAATCTATAATGTGTCTATGGTTGTTTGTCACTGAGATCCAAACCATTACTTATAACTAGGGGTGGAACGGTTCACAAACATTTCGGTTCGGTACGTACCTCGGTTTTTTGGTCACGGTTCAGTTCGGTACGTTTTCGGTACAGCAGAAAAAATGATCACAAAACATAAAATATTTTTGGGGGTTTTTTAATTATTAAACTGTGAATAATGTCAAATAAATACAAAATATAATAAAATCAAGATTAAGGTGCAGCATTTCGATGAACTGAAATAATCTGTATTTGAACTGTACTGTACTCGTACCTAAGCAGCCAGTTTGACATTAGGACTTGCTTGTCATTGTATTTTCATGTTTTTTTAAAGAAAGATGAACTTGTCCACATTGCTTGCCGAAAGGGCAGATCTGCTGGCACTAACAATGTCTCCTGCTGTGGAGAACACCCTCTCTAGGGACAGAGGTAGCAGATTCAGCCAGGTAGCGCTTTGCTAACATGGCAACATAAGGATATTTGGCGTTTGTAATAGCTTTGGCTCGGTCTGAACTTTTTGCGAGTGGTGGAGGCTTAAATGCGAGCGGGAGTTGGGTTTGCACTTCAGTCTTTTTTTCTTTTGGTACCGGTGATATTCACGTTCGGGTGATACCTTTTCAAATGAGTGAGCAAGTTTGATGTATTGCCAGCCGCGTAACCAATTTTAGTTGAACAATGGCGACAAACAGCTTTGGTTCGGTCCACCTGTCTTTGTCCGTCATCCTTGTACGTAACTGCGAAACCAAAATGTTCCCAAAAATCGATTGTACCGAATAATTTCCGTATTTGTACCGTTACACCCCTACTTATAACAAAGACTTAAAGGTCCCATGTCATGGTCATTTCTACTAATCATAATTCCATTGTTGAGGTCTACTAGAATACATTTATATTGTGCAATTTTCCAAACTCACATTTGTTTCTCATACAGCATCTCTGTATAGCATGTGTATTCACTCTCTGAGCTCCTGCTCCCTTGGTGCTGTAATTCACCATTTATTAGATTCGAAAACACGAGAATCTAAACCAATGTGCACTGTGTCTGAATCAGAGTAAAACAGTTTGACAATGAATGTTCTGTTTACATTTTCACTTTATGTAGTGTTACAGCCAATGTACAAACAAAATGGAGAGACATGCAATAAAGTACACAATGACTGTTTACCATAGATACACCATAAGATAGGGGGGGACTATATATCATTATTGGCTTGTTCGTAACACGGTTCAATCGTTACCATTAGTCTGTCATTTTCCATCAAGTGCTGTAAGGCTGTTTCATTTCTGTTTCTGGGTTTGGATGCGCTGTGGCAGCTGATCTGGGAGCAGGTCAAGAACAAAAAGGGAGAAGAGACCATAAGTCAATTTGATATAACAAAAGAACATGATGTGATAAGGAAGAAATGCAACGATAATTACTGTTTTACTAACTTCAAACCCAACTTCAAGTGAAGTAGGATATAGGTATATAATTGATATCACGATTATTAAAAACGATTATCCATTTACTTTGAAAACATCAATTTATTGGAGAAAAAAAATTTGAACAGTATGCTTTTAACATTACCCTGAACTTTAAGTAGTAAAAAAAAGTAATTTAAAAAAAAAAAAAAAGTTATAATAATATTACAAAAATAATCGGGTTTTTTTATTAGGTTGTTTTCGTAATCGTTGCAAGCCATAATCGTAATTGCGATTAAAATATGATTAATTGAGCAGCCCTAGTAGGATATCATATACAAACACAAATTATATTAAAGTGAAGGTTTAAGTTTGAGTCCTGGAATAAATGCAACTAACCCATCCACAGATGTTCTCTTTATATATGGCTTTAGCACCTGAAGAATCTCACGTTTACAGCAGAGCTTATAAAGATATAATCGGCTTTCCACAGCTCTGAAAAACATATTCAAAATGTAGGTATGGTTTGGAAAAAGAAAAGGATTTAGGAACGATATGACTGCACCGCAGGAAGCCCAGAGCAAAGTCTTGCATCTCAGTATGGGGCCATTAAAGTGTAATGGCACCCAGCCACCACACTCTGCTCCCCCACACTATTGATTCGTTCTATTTTGGGAAGTTGCTATATGGCAAAGATATAGGCTTACAGTGTTTTCTTTTCCCTGGTCAGTTCACAGTTCAGTAAACAAAATGCTCCAGGTGAAGTCCAGGTGGCTTTTCATGCAGAAGTGTGAAGTATGTGTCTGCTACATATATCGCATGCTTCTTTCTCCACTCTATAGGGAACAACTTTATCCATCTAAAGCAGATACAATATAATACTCAACACATTTAGAGGTAGAAAGTCAGCGTATTTTACATTGCTGCCCATTAAAACATTCAACACTTAGTTATGTGGCTGAATGATTCAATCATGGACACTTGATTAGGAGGTTAATTGACTGTTTAAATAAACATAAGAATGAATCATTAGTGCTGCTGGAGATTAAAGGCTGTTGTGAGAGTTCTAGTATGTACTACATAGCATGTATGACCCAGTATGTATGCGGTAAAATATACGGCGTAGTATTTAGGCGGTAGTTTGTTCAACATTGTGTCTACAACGTAGTGAATACTACATAGTATGCAAGAGTTAGTATGTCAACATGGTATGCAAGTTGTAGGACGCGGTATGTCCAGTACAAAATATTATGTACAACATAGTACAACCAAGTTTGTATAGGACACAGTATGCACTATATGACCTATTAAGTATCCGATTGTATGTACTTGATAGTATATACAGCCAAGTGTATAGGACATAGTATGTACAATCTAGTAGGTAGAACATAGTATGTGCTACAAAGTGTGCATGACTTATTATGTAGAACATTGTATGTACTACATAGTGTTTACAAGCTATTATTACATGGCTTAGTTGAATACTCGATTCTGATTGGTCAATTCAGAACACGTGACACGTTGTTAATACCGAACAGACAGACCGCTGTCAAGCACTTATTGACCGTTGTTAAGGACGCTCACATCTGCACAAACAAGTCCGTTCGATTTAACTGTATACAGTTTGGCCGATTTCTAACTGAAAAGACAAGAGCGACAAGAAAGCAGCGGAGAAGTAACGGGCAGAAATCCTCCTTTTTACGCAGCGGTCCAGACATAGACATCAAACGGCGACACATATTCAGTTGCCAGTTACTTTGGCATTAGGGCAGGGATATCTAGATACTCTCCAAGGTTTGACATAATGAATTGTGCTACTTTTAAAGCAAGCAGCAATGTTTTCAAATCTGTAATCAAAAAGCTCCTCAAAGCAACCTATCGAAGCAGTTCCTGCCGTTGCTACGTTAGTTCAAACAGTAACAACGGACTATTTTTCTTAGCGGATGCATGTCAATTTAAATCAATACAACAATTTTTTTAATCAATAAAATCATTTTCTAAATCCATAAAAGCATTTCAATTAATATTGCGAGTCATAACGTTACTTTGTTGAGAATGTGGCCATGTAATAAGCGGGATAATGTGCAGTGACTTGGTCATTATGGGGAAAAGAACACCTTCATGCCGATCTAGATCCCTCCGCTTTGCGTCGGGCTCCTGATCAGCCTGTCGGTGTTATTTTCCCCATAATGTCCGCATCGCAGCACATTACCCCTTACTTATTTAGGACATAGTATGTGCTACAAAGTACTTATGACCTATTATTAACACAGCGATATACCAACTAGTATTTTGAGTCTAGTATGTAGGACTCATAGTATGTACCACATTTCAGCAGAACAATGCACTTTCAATCAGTGTCTCTTGAAAATCATTTACCCTTTCTTTGAAGGGAAAGAAATGAAGAATTAAAAAAATAAGGCAAGAGAGAAATGTGAGTTTAGCATGCTTCCTTTTGACTGTTTCTTACAGCCTTGTAAAGTGGGCGTCCTTGTCAGACTCTATCTTGTCAAAGGTACAAGAATTGTCAAATGCAATTCCAACGTGGAAAAGGTGGGGAGAGAAAGTGGGTTTTTATGATCCAACAAGCTTTTAGTTTGAAGCACACTGACGTTACCACCTACATGTCCTTTGGTACTGTAGTATCTGTTCGTGTTTTGTCCTGGGGGAAATACTTTTCCTTTGTCCTACGTATAGGCATCTATTAGTACAGCAACTGTTGCTGTAGGCAGCTTGCAACACATCGTCGATATACCTTTAAAGACCCAGATTTTCCATTATTTATTTGTATTTATTATTTATTTCCCTATCCGCACTCATGCAAGAGACCCTTGAGATCCATTGAGATCCCCCTAAGAGCCTCCTTGTCGTAGTCTTACAATAAGTGTTCATATTATCCCTGAATCCTCACAGTATTCTGCCTGCTTTTGAAAGCCTGGCTGAGTGCGGCTACAAGTGAAGGTTAAGGACGCTAAACAATGATTACCTTGAGCACGACTCTCAAAACCAGCCATGTTCCTGAAGAGGGAAATAGTGCGGGAGAACGAAAGGTGGAAAAAGGTAGAGAGAAGTGTTATTTGAGTCAACACAAGTCACGTAGCCGGCAGTGGCGAATGCAAGCGCTGTTGAATGTTTGGATGAGTAATGCGGCAGCTCCTGTGCTCATGATGAGTGTGTTCCCTGGAAGCTAGGTGTCCTGTGTGGAGATGAGCCAATGTTATTCAACCGAGCTCATAACCCTTCACCAGCCAATCGTCCTGCCACAGGCTGCTGATGGAAACCAGAGCATGTCGGCCTGTTAGGGGTGAAGCTTTCTAAATATGTCCAGTGAAATAATTAAACAGTCAATGTTGGATTCCAAATCAACGCACAGATGGGACAGTACCAACCTTTTGCAACGGGAGAAATTGAATCTGCTCGGTTTATATCGCTTCGCCAATTTACTATCTATTAGACTGCGTATGTATGTTGCTACAGAGCAGTCCAGAATTAGCTCAGTTCAAAATGTGCATAAGGCTCCTGGTCCAAACTGATAAATGTCACATCCAGTGAGCGGGAGAACATCCAACCTGTTCCTGGCTCCTTGTTGTCAAAGCAGATGGACAGTTTTAAAGGTGTGTTGAAGGAAAACAGATATAAGTGAGAGGATAATTATAAAAGGGGCCGAGATGGCTCAGGGGAAATCAGAGGCGGACAGGTTATTTTTAGACTTCAACCCTTTTTTTAAAGCACATCCTTCATGGAAGCATCCATCAGTGACCCTGTTAGACCCTGGTGACACCACACTTTGGTGATGCTCATCCTGGAGGAAGAGACACTGGAGGACGGTTCACCTGGAGGACGGTTATCATAGGCTCCTTTCTGGCAATGGAAATCATGTTTGGTTTTTTCTGTTTTTATAAAAGGAGAAGCTACATTTTTTGTTTTAAAAATGTATTTATTGATTTTTGTACATTTATCACATAACACATACGTTCAGAGAAGCTACATTTTAGCCGGTTGTTAATACAGTTAGTTAGCAAAAAAAACAGTTAGCAGAAAATAAGATCTGTGGCAAATACATGAATGATACTTACACATTTGGTTCAACAGGATAATCTCCACATATTAACATCACTATAGGATTTCTGAAGCGTGAATGCCGTCGCTAGTCGCGGGTAAAAAGCTAACGCTAAAGGCAGCTAATGTTTCCCGTATAGTCGTCCAACAACGTCAAAATATCTTACATTTGTGTAATCCAGGTTTCTAACCACAGTCTTTTTTCCCGGTGTTGAATAGGTTCTTCTGTTAATTTTCCGTCTTGGTCTTTGCAACCGAGCTAAACAAAGGTTCAGTTGGAGCCCATTGATCGTCAACATGTTGTCTTTGGAGCTACAAGAATACACTAATGTGCCCGTTGGTCTCATATTGAGTTATTTGTCAAGGTGAAGGATTATTAAAGTAAAGGATGTTCCTTTGCATTTGAACACATTGGGAATGATTAATGGTTCCTCCTGGTCCATTTTTCTTTCCTTTTCGCAGAGTCAGAATGTTCTTTGCTCGACACAATGTGGGTGTGTAAAGATTCAGCGGCTTCATTTCTCATTTCCTCACTTTTTATTCTCCGAGGCAATATCCTGCTTTGTTTGGTTTTTTTGACGAATCGTACTAAGGTGTGATTTATTCAGATTTCTAACAATATCTACAAAATGTACTTACCCGTTAACAATTGTTGGACATAATACTTTAAAATGCATGCTCCGGTTTATTTAATTAAATAAGAATTTCATTTACTTTCTAATGCACAGGAGCAAAGTTATGCAACAGTCATATTGGCACATTTCCATATATACAAAAACAAATGCCTTTCAAAGACCTTGCTGCTGTAAAAACCTCAGTTGCTCTTCTTAACACACACACACACACACACACACACACACACACACACACACACACACACACACACACTTAATAATACTATGTTGGTTATGTAATCAGTTAGGCAGCCCCCCCTTTGTACGATGAGCGTTTCCTACACACACTTCAGAAATGTAATACTGCACGAGGTGTGTGTGTGTGTGTGTGTGTGTGTGTGTGTGTGTGTGTGTGTGTGTGTGTGTGTGTGTGTGTGTGTGTGTGTGTGTGTGTGTGTGTGTGTGTGTGTGTGTGTGTGTGTGTGTGTGTGTGTGTGTGTGTGTGTGTGTGTGTGTGTGTGTGTGTGTGTGTGTGTGTGTGTGTGTGTGTGTGATGGGTGTATCTTAATAAGCTCCTTCCATCCACACCCGGTGTGTTTCACGTGCATAATCTTGTAAACACTGACAAATCTGCGCGTGACGCTCGTCATTTCTGTCTTGGCGGGTGACAGCGGAGAGAAAGGATTGTTTCATCTCTGAGCCGTGGTTTTGAAACTCTCTCAGGAGGGAGGAGCTGGTGTCTCTCTCTCTGTTTCTCTCCTGGTTGCTGTGGCGACGCCTGCCGCAGCGCTTTGCCTCTGCAGACTCGGCAGCAACATCTGGGAAAAACACAGCTGCACACACGCGTTATGCAACATCAGTAAAGGATGAGGTAATCAGAGGCTATACTTAGGTAAAAGCAAGAATCAAGGCTGTTATTGTCATTCGTACATACTAGCTACAGTGTAGATGTATCAATGGAAATCTTAGGCTCCTCCAACAGTGCAACACAATTAAACAGATCAAATAGAGCAGTGGTTCTCAACTGGTGGGTCGCGGCCCAAAAGTGGGTCACGGACCCGTTTCGATTGGGTCGCGTATGTGTGAGTGAAGAAAAAAAATTTGGAATTCCTTTTTTTGGGGGGAAAAGTCAAACTTGTATTTTGAAGGCCCGATTTTCTAACGCTGTGCATGCAGTCGTTGTTGGACTGGAAGTACCGCAGACCATAAGCGGTTTTGAAAACTTCTGTGATCATCTTCTCAATAAAAAATATCTTTGCTGATGTTTTTTTCGAGTCTTCTGGGCAATCAGACTCAAGATTGTTGCCGGAAGTCCCCACGGAGAACTTCAGATCAAAATGAACACATAATGAAATATGACCCCCGGTTTGATGATTGACAGGTCACAGAACAATGGGGGCTATCTACCCTTACCCACAATTTAAAGTAAGTCACACAGACTCTCTCCTCTTTACTCTTCAGAAAGATGTCAGAACAAAGTGAAAAACAAACAATGGCATAAAATATTATTAATATGTCGGGTTGTAATAGATTCATTTATTTTCTTCTCAGAGTGTACCAGAATGCATAGTTTATGTTAGTATTTCTAAAAATCTCCTGGGGGAGAATCCCCCCAGACCCCCTGCTGGGGTTGGGTTTTCAGCATGTGTGCCTTTTTATACAGTTCAGCTTTGATTCCATCGTCTCATGAAACCTTTTTTAAAAGCATACTTTAGTTCTGTGAAGGGATATAAGGGATATATGCACTGTACTTCACTTTCATTAATATTGTAAGCTGAAAAGCGTATATATTACAGCACAATTTTTTGTTGAATAGATTTGAGTGCTTCAAAATGTTGGGTCGCGATTTATTGACCAAGTAAAAAGTGGGTCCCGAGGCCTGACCAGTTGAGAAGCACTGAAATAGAGCAAGTAATACAAATAAAATAGAATGGAAATAGTTGAAGGAGAGTCTATATACAAGTCATTGGAATATGATATATTAGATCAATAATGTGTAAGTTGCAGACAGATGAATGTTATGGATGTTCTTTCAAACGTTCAGCAACACCACAGTGAAGATTAACTCATGAGTAACGGCCCGTCCACACGGCGGCATGCATTGAAGCTTCAACGCTTCTGCCCGTTCACTTTGAATGGGGTGACGTCACGCTTTGCCCAACTGCATTGTGGGAGCGTTGCTTCGCTTCAAAAGTTGAGCAATGTTCAACTTTTGAAGCCTCGGCAGAAGCGTCAGCCAATCAAATCATATGCCAGTACAAGCTCTAGCCAATCAAACTGCGTGCGTGTCTGTCCGGGGCGGGACATTCATGTGATTGGTTGTTGGTCGAGTTTCAGACACGCCCGCCAGCAAGCTTCAACGCACGCCGCCGTGTGGACGCTGCGTAAAGGTCCTGCATTCAAAATGTTCACTCAAGGAAAAGTACACAATTATTTTCTTTTTAAAATGGAAAAAAATAAAATATCACAGTTCAAATTGTCAGGGGATAATTTGCCCTGCATGTTTACCTTTTGCCCTCTGACGCAGCTGACCAACCTTGAGCAGCCGCTATCTCCCTTAAGGAGGGGCTGCCCTAGCATGTTGTTGTGGTTACCAGTTTGTGACCGGGCAGCTCTCGGTCAGAGATAGTTATTGTTGTGGGACACCTGGAACACATCCTACTCGGGGGGTAGATGACCCCGAGCCATAAGCGACAACAAATGGGATTCAGTGTCCTCAGCTGTTTAGTCTATCTATTGAAGAATGTTGATTATTACACTCTGAACTAGTTCAAACCTGGAGCTACAGGAGGGGTCTTCAGAATTGATTGTGGCGTCTCAACCGTGTGGTCAGATCGTGGCCCGTGACATGTCTTGTGAATTATCCGCTCCAAATAAACCGTCAGTGTTTGCCATCAAAGCTCCAGCTCTCCTCGTGTCTCTCTGAGTCCTGACCCCCATTGCTTCAGGAGTTTCCCCCACAGATGTTTTTTATGTTCTTCTCATTTGTAATTGCAGGCATGATGTGTCATTTGTGTAAGCCTGAGATTGTTTATTGAAATCCTTATAAAGGATATGAATAATTTAAGCACGTGGGTCGTCAGCTTCTTACAACTAAGCCTTATCAGCAAGATGATAAAAACTGAGTTCAAAATCAGCTAATATGCTTTATCGAAAATAAGAAATAGTTATATATTGATTGCTAATGTCAAAACAAAGAATACTAAAGGGATAGAGAGGGATAAAGGAAACAGCTGTTTGAATTGTCCTTACGCGAAACCTGACTTGCTTCTAGACTTTAAAATCCTTCTTCTTCAAGTATGACAGTTTTTACAAATGAAACAAAAAAGAAAAATGTTTCATGTGGATAATTGTACCGCTTGAGTGATTTATCAAAAACAGCTCCAGGTGAATTACTTGTTAAGATATTCACGCAATATTTGCCGATTTAAATAAAATAGATGCGTGCGGTATGTGCTGACGTAGTGAAGCATGTAGAAGTTTTAAATGCTCCTTCCTAATGGCCCATTTAAGAATCATACCTTATATATTTTTCATGAATGATTGATGTCTTTATCTCGTTATTGTATCAGCTGGTCAATGGAGTTCATTTGAATTGGCCTACTTTATTTAAATGACTCTCCCTTACCTGTCACAACACAGACAGTCATTTCAGTACCTGTTGCATGTGCAGAAATGTCACTGTCCAAGATGGCTGCTATCGTACTAGGGCTGTGCAATTAATCGCGTTTTAATCTCGATTACGATTTTAGCTTGCAACGATTACGAAAACAACGAAATCGAAATAAAACGATTATTATTTTTGATTTAAAAAAAAAAAATGTTTTTATTATTTTTCAGTTGAATTGTACTTAAAGTGCAAGGTAATCAACTGTTAAAAACATGCTGCTTCAATAAATGGATGTTTTCAAAGTAAATGGATAATTGTTTTTAATAATCGTGATATCAATTATTGACCAAAATAATCGTGATTATGATTTTTGCCACAATCGAGCAGCCCTATATCGTAATACATTTGACTAATAGAGAGCACAACTGGGCTTTTTTATCTTCAGGAAACTAGACACATTCCTGAATGAAGCCACTTTCCATAATCACTGTGAAGGTAACCTGGAAATAATTGGTGAAAGTAGCTCTACGTCTCTCAGCTCTGCCCAACAGGAAACAGACAGCAGATGTTTACAGCGTTTTGTCGTGTCCTCTCTGGAGAAAAGCAAAGATGTTTGCAGAGAATCCCAAAGGAGAACCCCGACCAATCAGAAACCTCGATGTTTCCAATATCGGTTTACGTGTTTAAAAAGTGACATAATGGCTGAGTTGTGTCAAACTTTAAAATTAGTGTGTGTGTGTGTGTGTGTGTGTGTGTGTGTGTGTGTGTGTGTGTGTGTGTGTGTGTGTGTGTGTGTGTGTGTGTGTGTGTGTGTGTGTGTGTGTGTGTGTGTGTGTGTGTGTGTGTGTGTGTGTGTGTGTGTGTGTGTGTGTGTGTGTGTGTGTGTGTGTGTGTGTGTGTGTGTGTGTGTGTGTGTGTGAGATCCAGATAGTTACTAATTCCTTTTCTTTATGGCGGTCACGACCGGGAACACCATGGATGTTACAAAGTTGACTAAATCATCCGCGTGCACAGACGGGGCTGCTGTTAACGTCGGTCTGTACAACCGAATTGTGCCAAAACTACGCCAGCCCCCCCCCCCTCACTGGAGAACTGCGCTAAAACAGCTGGTCACAAGGTTCATGCTCTGTGGTCACGGAGTACTCCACTAGCACCCTCCCCCCCCCCCCCCCCTCCCCCAGAAGTTGGAGTACCAAACACTGACTCCAGGTAATCTTATATCAAATAGTGAATTCTACTGCAGCAGAATGTTGCATGTCTGCACAGTGTTATATGTTCACCGCTCAGTGTCAGTAAATATTGTGCAGTTAGTATTGGACTACAAGATAGAGGCGAGCCTGTACAGGTAGAGTTATTTAAAGCATAAATGAGGGGGTTGGGTTCTGGAGGTGTGGTTACAGCAATTGTGCTTGGTTGGCGTGGCCTGGGCCTGGTGGTCGAGCCCAATGTGATATCTTTTCATGGGGCCCAAAATCCCTGGCGGCGTGTGTGCGTGCGTGCGTGTGTTCGTGTGTGTTCGTGTTCGTGTTCTTGTGTTCGTGTGTGTGTACCTTTATTCTCCACGGAGTCATTACCCGGGTGATCTCTTCGGGCCCCCTCTCGTGTTTTGAGTCAGTCTTTTTTCTTGCTGCCGTTCAGTGAGCTCATAGTTTCCAAATAAATCACGGTGTCTCCCTCTGTACCTCAGCCAAATGGAGGCGAGTCAGGAGTGACGGGCCTCACATTAGAGGGATTGAAGTCACTCAGAGTTCCTGGGGCGGTTGTGAGAGGACAGAGAGAGCTCAGAGCAGAGGGGGAATACAGACTCAGATTTCAAACTAAAGACAAAGTAGACTGTATCACGGGTTAAAAGGCTTGCGTTCAATACATCTAGTAAATGTACAAACGTATTGTCATCGAATTATTCTTAAATAGGCCCTATTATGCTTTTGGGGTTGCCCCTCCTTTCTTGTAGTGTGTTATATACAGTAGGTTTTGGTGCATGTAAATGGTCTGCAAAGGCTCAATGGAGGTCCCCAGGGAAATCATGAATTTTAGGGTGAAGACTTGGTTAGGGTTAGGCATGTGTTGGTTGCATGTAAGTCAATGTTGTGTGTGTGTGTGTGTGTGTGTGTGTGTGTGTGTGTGTGTGTGTGTGTGTGTGTGTGTGTGTGTGTGTGTGTGTGTGTGTGTGTGTGTGTGTGTGTGTGTGTGTGTGTGTGTGTGTGTGTGTGTGTGTGTGTGTGTGTGTGTGTGTGTGTGTGTGTGTGTGTGTGTGTGTGTGTGTGTGTGTGAGCCGATGTAGGCTATCTATAATTTGCACATCTCCTAGCAACAAGACTTTGAACAAACTAAATATATCTTCATGCTTAGGTGTCACTATAGGCTCACTGCCACCGGCTATGTGTGTGTATAAATCAGTCTGTGCATGGCAATAACCTCTTGATACATTATGTATTAGGATGGAGGGGTTATGGCTATATACTGCAATAAAAACATTTACTGTACTCTACAGGGATCCACGTATTGAATACAAATAAATACACTTTTAATGTAATTTTAGGGGAATCAGATCAACTTGTGTCTCTTTTACTGCATTGGAAAATGTATTTATATATACAGAGCCTGATGGGGGTAATATCACAAGAAAATCTCAGTTTCTTTTTAGATTTAAGTTTTACATATAGGGGAAATCAACATTCATATCATCTGGGATTAAAGTGGTTAATTGTCAAGAAACAAGAAAAAAATCTAACATTTAGGAGAAAAACAGAGGAATTATGTATCTGCAAACTGATCCATTATATACCAAAAATGTATGCAATTAAGAAACGGCATTGAGTGATTATGTTGGTGCACAAGGGGTGCATCCCGTAAGAATGTAATGTGGCGTTGGTATCTTTCAAATTGGAAAAAAACCGACTTTCTTTGCAATGATTTTGAGGAAGGTATAAAATGACTAACATGTCAACACATGAAAGTATCACTATGGAAACAAAGCCTCGCAAGGAGGGACGTATCCCAAGAAAACATATTTAACTTTTAAATGTACGTGAAAAAAGTCTTTGATGTTCTTTGAGATTAAAGTAATCGTATTTTAATCTCGATTACAATCACTTTTTTGAAAAACTATGAGATTGAAGAGAGGTGATTGAAGATGAGAAATGTTTGTATATGTTTGTATAAATGTAAATGTATGTAGGAATAACTTGCATAATGATTTTAAAGGACAATCATTGATAAAGTAAGGGGTGGGAGTGAATAAGCATTTGCTTCCTCCTGCTCCCTTTCGGACACATATGATTTATTATTATTATTAATATGAAGACTTTTTTTTTTTTTCTTTTTTTTTGAATATACAGATATTACCATGAATGTGGATAGATACTGTATTTTAACAATGCCGTATTCTGTTTTTCACATTTTTATTTTTTATTTGTTATTTTTTAATCTGTTCGAAATAAAGAATAAAGAAAGAAAGTGTTAAATTGACAAGAAAAACCCCACAGACTGCAAAGAAAGTGGATATTGTTTTAGTTTAAACAGGTCATTTTAAAAGGAAAAATGTACGTGAAAAATCCTGAAGTGTATTACAAGCGAAGTGACACTTCATTTGACATCAGACAAAAAGCCCCCCCGAGCCCCTGCTGGTTCTGGAGTGAAGTGCGTATTTAATACAGACGTGGATCTGAATGTCACCTCCTGTAGTTTCAGCTCTCCGGGCTTTATGACAGCACGCCATCATTTCCCCTCCTGCTGATGGTCTGTCTATCTTCAGAGGCAGAGAGTGTCCAAACGTGTGTTGAGGACCTACATGTTTAACAAAGTCTTCAGTTAGAGCTGGCCTTTTATGGTATTCATTTGATTGTCTTTGTATGGTAGTTCATTTGAATCTTTTGTTGTATCTTTGTTCTCTAATTTAGCTGTAACTCCATCATATACAATGTTGTTGTTAGTTTGTAATCTGTAAAGCCCACTGAGACAAACGTGTTTTGTGATATTGGGCTATACAAATAAAGTTTGATTTGATATGTCCCCCTCCTCCTACTCCTCTCCACACGCAACATATCGGCACACCAGCTCTGACTCAGTGTTTATCACAGCTGCGAGCCTGACTCTAGAAAGCGTTTGTCAACCCGTTCGTGTGTGGGGCGCCGTAAGGGGGTGAAAGGTTAGGACGATTCTAAGGGCCCGTGACTGACAGGGGCCCCAAAACATTTTAGAACATTAAGAAAAAATGTTTAAGTAACCTTTCATCAATCATCAATAATTAACATTAATATATCGTTAAATTCATAATGTACTCACTACACTTACGATTCATTTCATTTTTTTTCTGCCAAAAGTTAATTATCCGACGCCTCTGTACACCCCTCTCTATTTACATGTAATGGTTTGGTCCTGCCTCCAAACGCTGTGCGGCACCGCACTTTCTGGCAGAGAGTGGGAGCATGTGAGGAGGGGTGCTAGTACTTACGTGTGTGCCATCTCTCAATCATTCACAAAGTCAAGCTTTCAAGAAAGAAAAGACAGGAGAGAGGGACTAAAGGGCGACAGTATGTCACCCAGTTTTTCAAAAGAAAAGGTGGGTGGTCCATGGTGGAAATGAGTCTGTTAGCTAAGCTTAGTCCATTGTAAATAATAATTGTAATGTTTTGCTGACATTAAGTACTGTCAATATCTTCACAGACAATTCAGAGGTTTTTCATTTCGTTCCTCTTTTAGCTCACATTTAATAAATACAGGTAGATTTTTAGCAGCTATTCATACTAAATCAGTTGTCCCTCCCCTGGTGCCAGGACCAACAGATCCATCTCTAGGCTCAGCAGCCCTGTCCCCCCATAAGGCTTTGCAGTCTTGTCATGCTGTCCATTGAAAGCCAGTTGGCTAGAAAGCTGGACTTCAAGGACTTGATCAGTGACTCAGCCTGTAAGAAGGCTAGGCGCTGGGCTCTTGGTGAGTTTACGGCTGAGCCAGGGCTCGCAATAACTGTTGAAGGGCAAGGCTATGGTAACGATATTGGATCACACAGAAGACGCATGATGAGAAAAAGACTGAGAACAGGCTCTGATTTAGCACCACCATCAGGCCTTTCCATTTCCATTTCCGTTTTGTTGTCCATTTACACTTTAATAACCGCTTATTTTGTAGTTGGTATATTTTAATTGAAAAAATCTGCTGCTTATGTTATTTATTTTGTTATAGCATTTTATAAATGATAATATTGGTGTTAATGTTCACTTTATTTTAATTTAAGAGGTCATGTATATTTAACTTACGGTATATTTATTTAGATTTATGAATGTAACATTGAAAAATGTTATTAAAAAGGCATGTACACCACAAGAGATGACTATTGAGGTCTATTGTCAGGAATGTTAGTCTTATATCAAATAGTGAATTCTACTGCAGCAGAATGTTGCACGTCTGCACAGTGTTATATGTTCACCGCTCAGTGTCAGTAAATATTGTGCAGTTAGTATTGGACTACAAGACAGAGGCGAGCCTGTACAGGTAGAGTTCTTTAAAGCATAAATGAGGGGGTTGGGTTCTGGAGGTGTGGTTACAGCAATTGTGCTTGGTTGGCGTGGCCTGGGCCTGGTGGTCGAGCCCAATGTGATATATTTTCATGGGGCCCAAAATCCCTGGCGGCGTGCGTGCATGTGTGTGTTCGTGTTCGTGTGTGTTCGTGTTCTTGTGTTCGTGTGTGTGTACCTTTATTCTCCACGGAGTCATTACCCGGGTGATCTCTTCGGGCCCCCTCTCGTGTTTTGAGTCAGTCTTTTTTCTTGCTGCCGTTCAGTGAGCTCATAGTTTCCAAATAAATCACGGTGTCTCCCTCTGTACCTCAGCCAAATGGAGGCGAGTCAGGAGTGACGGGCCTCACATTAGAGGGATTGAAGTCACTCAGAGTTCCTGGGGCGGTTGTGAGAGGACAGAGAGAGCTGAGAGCAGAGGGGGAATACAGACTCAGATTTCAAACTAAAGTCAAAGTAGACTGTATCACAGGTTAAAAGTCTTGCGTTCAATACATGTAGTAAATGTACAAACCTATTGTCATCGAATTATTCTTAAATAGGCCCTATTATGCTTTTTCGGGTTGCCCCTCCTTTCTTGTAGTGTGTTATATACAGTAGGTTTTGGTGCATGTAAATGGTCTGCAAAGGCTCAATGGAGGTCCCCAGGGAAATCATTCATTTTAGGGTGAAGACTTGGTTAGGGTTAGGCATGTGTTGGTTGCATGTAAGTCAATGTAATGTCCACTGAAGTGATGTGTGTGTGTGTGTGTGT
This sequence comes from Notothenia rossii, assembly GCF_949606895.1. NCBI lineage: Eukaryota > Metazoa > Chordata > Actinopteri > Perciformes > Nototheniidae > Notothenia > Notothenia rossii. The sequence continues at coordinate 4,371,761 of NC_136908.1, read as the reverse complement.
GTGTGTGTGTGTGTGTGTGTGTGTGTGTGTGTGTGTGTGTGTGTGTGTGTGTGTGTGTGTGTGTGTGTGTGTGTGTGTGTGTGTGTGTGTGTGTGTGTGTGTGTGTGTGTGTGTGTGTGTGTGTGTGTGTGTGTGTGTGTACGTGTACATGACAACATTGTGCTGCCATGTTTATAAAGAATGCTGTTGGTAGATGACTGATATATCCACACTAACTGTTGTGTCAAACTTTAAAATGTCCCTCCTCATGAAATCTATTTATCTAAATCAATTGATTACCTCACTGTGTGTGTGTGTGTGTGTGTGTGTGTGTGTGTGTGTGTGTGTGTGTGTGTGTGTGTGTGTGTGTGTGTGTGTGTGTGTGTGTGTGTGTGTGTGTGTGTGTGTGTGTGTGTGTGTGTGTGTGTGTGTGTGTGTGTGTGTGTGTGTGTGTGTGTGTGTGTGTGTGTGTGTGTGTGTGTGTGTGTGTCTCAACTATCTCGTCCTGTTTTAACACTAATCAGTCATGCATGAGATTAACCGGAGGGAGTTCAGTGTAATTCCCTCAGCTCCAGAGCTCTCGCTGATGTCAGTGAAATGTATTTTCTGACAAACAAAGCGTATTGATCGTCCTCCAGAAGCTAAAATGATCAGCCATTAACGGTCGGGTTCGGATGTAATGGAGATGGGATGAGATTTGAAGAGCTCTTAATTCTTCCCAATTCTCCTAATTTCTTTTTACAGAACGTCACACAAAGACAGCTGTCAAGAATCAAGGCTTTTGTTGTCATGTGTGCATAGCTACAGTGTAGTTATGACGATAAAAATCTGAGGTCACAGGCTCCTCTAACAGAGCAACACAATAACAGATACAATTGTTAAAGGAGAGTCTACATGTATACACAAGTAATTAGAATATGATATATTAGATAAGTAATTTGTAAGTTGCAGACAGTTGAATGTTATGGATGTTCTTTCAAAAGGTGTTTATGGCCTCTGGGATGAAGCCGTCCCCCTCCTCCTAATCCCTTTTTCTTTTCCTCTGTCTCCAGATGTTCTGGTGAACGGGAAGCCGTGTGACTGCGATGTCGTCGCTGACTGTAGATCAGGCGACGCTGTGTCTCTGGAGGTCCAGCTGACCAACCTGAGTAAGAACTCAGTGGGTCCGCTGGCGCTGACCGTGGTCCCGTACCAGGACTACCAGAACGGGGTCCAGAACTACGAGCTGGAGGACGCCGTGACCTTCATCGGATCCAACACCTTCTACATCGACACGGTCAGTGCACGTCATTTATCGAACATTAATAATAATAATATTGCACATGTTATATAGCTGAGTGTTTTGTAATGATGGTAATGTATTTATATTGCACATAGTGTTGGTGTGGAAGGTCTCAGTTCCCTTTACTGAAGGGTGAAGAGTTATATAGATACTCGTGTTTGAAAATACTCTGGTAAAAGTAGAAGTACTCACCAAACATATTACGTTTTAAAGTAAAAACGGTCAATTCAATATAAAATAAAAAGTAATACCATAAGTTTATACAATCATTTATTCTTATTTATCCAGAGTTGGATTAGTCTATTCTGGGCTACTGTAGAAACATAGCTAACCTAACCAAATGTAAATAAAGATTTTAATATTATATTTAATTTCTGCCCAAACATCCCCCTAAATACTTTCAGCTGTCCTTCAAACACCATGTTAAGAAAGCGTTAACAAACACGAGGGAACATGACTGTACACAGCATTTAAAAGCTCATCATCGTGTTTTAAATTACTTCCTCAGGCTTGCTCAGATTTATGGTTGGCTTCAGTTACGTAATGACGGCTCTCCAAATGATTCTAACGTGATGTTTTATTGCAGTTCAGGCTATAGAATACACATGCATCCACCTCAGGGAACAGTGGAGGCAGGCCTAGTGTTTGCTTTGATGAAGTAAAGCACGTTCCAACTTAATGTGAATTAAGACTTGAATTGAAATGTCCGGCAGGCAAGAGAAACATTTCAAATAAAACCTGTACCCCATCATGCTCAGCCAATAGGTTCAAACTACAAAAACACGGGTACAGTGTGTTCCTTTAAAATATCACGCCTGTGTTCTTTAAATCAAAAACAACCTTATCAGAGGAGGGCGTTTTTTAGTTCTCACTTTTGAATTTTGAGAGTTTCAAAAGCAGATGAAAGAATCCCCCATATGTGACAGGGCAAACATTCAACAATTACACCAATTGTATTGTATATTATATTCTTTGCAAGCTCTTGCGGGCCACATCAAATGAGGTCGCGGGCCGGTTTTGGCCCACGGGCCTTGAGTTTGACACCCCTGGTCTATCTGATGGAGAACTGTAGCGGATACGAGCGTTACCGTTCTCGTGTGGCCGCAGCATCACTGTGTTCCAGGTTCATAATGAAGCTACGCTAACCTAGAGGTCTGCTCATGTTTCCTTTCTGTCCGTGTGTTCCCTCTCCAGGTGAAACCCAAAGAGAGCTCTGTGTGTGTGGGCGCGCTGCTCTTCCTCTACACCGGAGATTTCTACCTGAACATAAAGTTTCAGGACGACAGCGCTGGACGAGATCTTCCTTTAGCTTGGTTCACTCTGCCCAGCGTCCACATCCGAGCCCTGGAACCCCCCCAGCAGGCCGGGGCCTAAAGGGCTCGTTAATGCACGTCTTAATGAAGGAAGGAGAGTTGTTCCTAGAGTTCTGTGTAAATACTATATTCTTATGCATTGAATCAAATGTAAATATCATTAAAAGGTTACAGTAAACACTGACGGGGAAACACTCCTGCACACAATCAGCCCGTACGTTAGCATCATGCTAATGATACGGCTAACATCTTTACGGTTTGGCTGTTTGGCCTGATTCTCCTTTTTTCTAAAGGCAGACTAAAATGAATTTACTTCAGTGACTCACTTGTGGTGACGGAGTTTGACTTTTGCATTTGTGTTAAATTTGACACAGGAATTCACGTCGAAGCGAACCCCACAATCGAATTTCTGCTAATGCTAATTTGTTATGGGACGGTGCTAGACACTCCAAAAAGGAGTAAACCATCTTATTATCTGTGTTGCCCCATCTCTAAATGTAGGTGGCCATGCTCTGCCACCCATTTCCTCAGTTATCAGTCCATTAAAAAGCTTGTTTTCACTTCCATTATAATGCTTTAGACTGGGCAAACTTCACCTAGACCGCACATTTGAAACACGTGGTGAATTTAAAAAGGACTACTTGGTAATGTTTACGAAAATAACTTGGCTCAGGTAACAATAGGTACATGTGTTACCTAACTTAAATTATGTACAGCCAGCCTGTGAGTTAAATATTTTAGGAATTGATGTGTTTGGGATGTTGTAGCTAGCTAGCTTGCTATCTGATGCTAGCTAGCTTGACTAGCCGCAACACATTGTAGTGAGGGCAAAAAAATGAAAGTAATTACTCTGTCTAAAAGCTTACAGTACCATATATGTTTGCCAGAATATCCAAATGTACACTTTGTGAGAGGCCAAGGACTAATATATTGTCCCATTTCATTTGAAGTGTTGTCCCCTTGTATTGGGAATAACAAGTTACCTTTTAAAAGAAAGTTAGACGAGTTAGCATTCCTGTGCAGAAGACGTCAGAGTCTTGATTGAAGAAGAGGAGATGAAACACTGGAAATGTGATTAGCCAGTTTATTTACACAACAATATATTTATTTCTGCTGCTGTATGGATCTTCTCTCTTGCCTCTGTTCCTCCACATTGTTTAATGATGAATCCTCATGTCTTAGATCAGCCTGTGATTACGTGCGACATATAACTGTTGTAAATAAAAGCTTAAAGAATCAACCGTTGTTTATTTTGCCCTTGTTTGCATTTGTCTCTCCACAGCCGTTATAGCTCGGAGTCCATTTTCTGACCTTTATCACCTCGGCATTTTGGGAAGCTCAAGTCTGACATTCACTTCCGCCGAAATCCATAAACAGTGATTACCGGAGAAAACATTGCATCACTAATAATCATTTTTAACATTTGTTTATACCAGGAAGGCTGACTGGAAGCTGTGCTGTTGTCTCAGGACACTTTTTATTACACTTGCTTTGACTCTTAGACCTAACCGTTTATCATCGTACCGCGCTTTGCTGGTGCTTTCCGATTTACCAACACAGTCTCACGGCATTTCGTGTTATAGTCAAAAAATTAATCTATTGATTCGTGTTCACCAACACGATTTTCCCATTTTTTTCGTTTCACACAGAACGATTTTAAAAGCAATGTATTTCTATTGGTAGTATGTTTCGTGCCTGCACCAAATAATAACAAATTAAAAGGAATTTTTTTTTTTTTTTAAATACAGATTTCAGTATTCCCATTTCTAGCCCCATTTATTTTCTTCGCGGATGGCAAAAAAACTCCGACATTATACAATTTAAAATAAAAGGGTTAGGCTTAGGGTAAGATATTGAGAAACAAAATGTTTTTAAGAACCACACAGCTTCTGGTATTCCAAGACCCGACCGGACAAAAGACATACTACCAATAGAAATACATTGTTTTTAAAATCGTTCTGTGTGACACGAAAAACATGGGAAAATCGTGTTGGTGAACACGAATCAATAGATTAAATTAATTTCGTGACTATAACACGAAATGCTGAGAGACTGGGTTGGATATACTTATAGGCTTGAAATTAAGTAGTCAGAGGGTGTCATGTGTATTTGAAAAAGGAGTGAGAGGAACACTCGGCAAAAGACAGCCTAGCCTTGATTTGACCATATTTAATTCAACAGAGGGTGATTTCATTCACACTGTGTCGATAAACTTTCTTAGAGAATTTAAAATGTGTCTATTTTCTTAAATGTCTTTCAATCAAGATTTGTATTCAACCAAAACACCGCGTACATTTCTAACATAGGCATGACTGGTTCCAGTAATAGCGTGAGAAATGACAAGCATGTGAGACGTTTCTCCATGAAGGTCACGTTGAAAGTTCAACAACAAACAGATTTCCCACTCGTAATAAACGTGTTTACATATCTGAATAAAACATCAGCTGATCCACAGGGTTCATCAGTTATGCATACAACGCTAACAATCCCAAAGTCATGCCCTCCGTGTGTGTGTGTGTGTGTGTGTGTGTGTGTGTGTGTGTGTGTGTGTGTGTGTGTGTGTGTGTGTGTGTGTGTGTGTGTGTGTGTGTGTGTGTGTGTGTGTGTGTGTGTGTGTGTGTGTGTGTGTGTGTGTGTGTGTGTGTGTGTGTGTGTGTGTGTGTGTGTGTGTGTGTGTGTGTATAGAAGTATTGATGTGAGAGTTTGGACTTGGGCTGCTGTCACTAAAGGCCAACCGAGTACAGCGCAGTTTGTATGAAATGAACTCACTTAGTTATAGAGAATTCTACCTGCATATTGTTTACTGACCCTCAAGTGTGTGTTCTTCAGTAAAGCCTACTTTCTAGGTTTGAATTACAAAGCATGGCTGTTATTAAAGGTGTCCTTTCCTCACTCTTTCAAGCATAGATTCACCTTATTCTCACTAATTAGAAACCAAAGTGTGCCATGGACCAGAGGAAGTAAAGAAACTGCAGAGCAAAACAGTCTCAAGCTTTATGTAAAATACAATTTAAGGATTCACCAACTTTGATTTATTTCAATTGATCTCAGATGCAAGACTGACGAGTACTGTAGACCTGATTTAGAACTCAGATTTGCAGATAGCTTTATTTATTAGCTAGTTTCTAGATTCCAATGTTGCCTTCAATAATATGATATAACATCAATATAGGGACTAAGTGGATATGGCTGAGAATGCAGCTTTGAGATTTCAAAGATGGTGGGAAAGATTTATCATCCCTAGAGATGAGAAAGGGAAACGAAAAAGGGAATGCAAGCATAAAAGACGACGGCATAACATCAAACAGAATTTTACCCCATGTGTGTGATTTAACATCAACAGAGCCAAGAAGAGCTTTTTGAATAGATTGAAATGGTAAATGTGTAGGTTGGGAAAACAGTAGGCCGCACAAAGTGGGCTCCATTTTTGATTGAGTCTTAATGGTTTCTAAAACTACATACTGTATGCTGTATGAGTGCAGGAGAAGTGACTGGTCAACATTGTGAAATTAGAACAAAACAACATGGTTAGATTCAGGATCAAATCATGGTTTGGGTTACGATAAGTTCAAGTTTTAACCCAACTTAGTGTCCGAATGTTAGTTAAGTTAAGCAACATACGTACGTTTAAAACACTACAGGTTGACCTTGTAACGTTGTACGTGTTTGTTTCACTTGAGATAAGATAACATAAGATAAGACTTTATTTATCCCGAAGGAAATTGTTGTGCCAGAGTAACAAAATACAATAAACACAATAAACACAGCAGCAAAAAGAGCAATTAAACATCAACAGACAACATGAAACGTAGAAACATAGAAAGTCACACAATCGATGCAATTATTATTAGCAGTATTTAGTAGTTATAGTGCAAAAATTAAAACGTAGTGGCAGTTACGTAATTGCACGTTATCATAGCATTATTAATAATACTAATAATATAATATAATATTGCACATAGTTATATATAGCAGCGAGTGTATTGCAGTGATGGAACTTACAGTATATTGCACATAGTGTTGGTGTGGGAGTTCTCAGTGCCCTTTACTTAGGGGTGAAGAGTTAAAGAGTTTGATTGCCACTGGGAGGACAGACCTCCTGTGGCGCTGTGTGGTGGTTATGGGTGATCTCAGTCTGTGGCTGAAAGTGCTCCGGTAGGAAACCAGTGTGGCATGCAGGGGGTGAGAGCCGTTGTCCAGAATGCTGAGAAGTTTCCTCAGCATTCTCCCCTCCGACACAACTGCCAACGACTCCTGATCCACTCCCAGGACAGAGCCTGCTCTCCTGATGAGCTTGTTGAGTCTGTTGGCATCAGCTGTCTTCACCCCGCTGCCCCAACACACTGCAGCAAAGAAGATCACACTTATCATTTTCGCTATGTAGCCTTTTTAGCCCTTTTTACTGTCATCTTAATTCCTCCGTCGCTCCCGTCATTATAACGACAGCCACAAGAGGGCGCCTCCTAACGATAAATGTAATTATGGATCGTGAAAAGATGCTTAGACGTAAACGTTGTTTTTCGATAATGGATGATATTAGTGGTTCATTTCTAAAACTCCAAAACCAAAGGAAGACTACAATTACAATATTCCTAAGTGACATTTCAAAGGTAGGACTTTTGTCTGTGTTGTAAACGTTTTGACGTTTCCAATCTCAATCCCCCTTTCAGCGGCTTTAAGATGTGTATAAAGTCTTTGTTGAAGAATAGAAATTAAATGAGATCCAGAGCGTTGGAGTGTCTGAGATATCTTGGTTTGCCTGCTCTCCAAACAATAAGCTGACCTCCCCAGAAATGAGGACATCCAGGAGAGACGGAGCATCTTGTCTCCACTTTAAATTGGCTTTCTTATCAGTAAATCCCCGGCGCATTATTAGCCACCAACCTTCATTACCTCGCAGCACACCTGTAATTCTGATCGTAATCAGCGTAACAATCGTCCATCAATCTGCGCTGATGCGTTTCCTCCCCGGTGCTTGAAACTGTGAGGAAAATGAGTGCAAACAAGAGCCTTTCGTTTGAAATCTGAGAGTCCCCAGAGCGCCGCTGACAAAGGAGAGCGACGTCACAGCAGGAAGACACTGATTAGTCCAATTCTGTTAAATCTCCTCTTTCAGTTTGAGTGGAAAGTCACGTCCATTCTTACCAGAGAAGGCACACATCCTTTCCTCAAGTAGAAGTACAGATATTCATGTTTAAAAATACTCTGGTAAAAGTAGAAGTACTGACTAAACTTCTTTACTCAAGTGAAAGTAAAGAGGCTTTGAAATGTACTTCAGTAAAAAGTACCCATAACTAGCAGCTGTTTTAAAGAGTACCTGACCTCCCTTTATATTAATAGAACAATAATGTGATTGTTAGCTAATGAATGTTTCCATGCTGAACAACGGCAACATGACAACGTTTTCATTGGTCCCTCTTCTTTAGAGAAGACCAGGAAATGATGGATACACGGATCGTGTTCAAATCAATAGGCACGCAATGACTCTAAATAATAATGATCACACCACCAAACACAAATTCAGACTAAAGGAACCAGCCTGTTTGGGAAATGTGAGAAGTAGAAAGTACAGGTATTTGTGTTCAACATGTAAGAAGTAGAAAGTACAGGTATTTGTGTTCCACATGTAAGAAGTAGAAAGTACAGGTATTTGTGTTCAACATGTAAGAAGTAGAAAGTACAGGTATTTGGGTTTAACATGTAAGAAGTAGAAAGTACAGGTATTTGGGTTCAACATGTAAGAAGTAGAAAGTACAGGTATTTGAGTTCAACATGTGAGAAGTAGAAAGTACAGGTATTTGTGTTCAACATGTAAGAAGTAGAAAGTACAGGTATTTGTGTTCAACATGTAAGAAGTAGAAAGTACAGGTATTTGGGTTCAAAATGTAAGAAGTCAAAGTAGAAAGTCGTCAGAAACAGAAGTAGTGGGCTAAAGTACTGATACCAGAAGAACGTACTTAAGTACAGTAACAAAGTATTTGTACTCCACTACTTCCCACCTCTGCCTGTAACCTCTATAGCTGAAAGGTTTTAAGAGTGGAGTGATGTGGTGTTACTGGACGAGGGGGGGGGGGGGGGGGGTTTGACACCTGCTCTGCTCTTTCCTCTCGCCTGAGGCTCTGCCAACAACAACAGCCGCCGCTTGTTTACTGACTTCTGACTTAATTGCTGTGCTATCTGCCGCGGCACATGAGCTGCTAAATACGAAATAAACCTAACCTGATAAATGTGACTGCAGATTATGAAGAGTTTACCCCCAGTTAAAGTCCCCATGAAATTAAAATGCACTTATTGTACCGTCCATGTCAGTAAAGGCACCTTTTTTCACAAGCTTGAATCTGAAATAACTTAGAATTTACCCCAAAAACATTCAGTACACAATAAATATACATGTAATGAAGACCATCACATGTGGTTGAAAGCCACAACCAAATTATAGTAAGCGGATCTTTTTATAAACTGTTATTGCCAAGGTCAAAAAGAAGCTTTCACGTTAATACATTTAAAGAATCATCACAAAAAAAGTGAATCAACGGCACTGAGAACATTTGAAAAGTACATTTAAGCCAATATTATATATATAATTAGAGATATGAGTCGTCTGCATCGCTCTACTTATAACTGAGAAAAGCAAGTATGCAAAATGTAGTGTGTGTGTGTGTGTGTGTGTGTGTGTGTGTGTGTGTGTGTGTGTGTGTGTGTGTGTGTGTGTGTGTGTGTGTGTGTGTGTGTGTGTGTGTGTGTGTGTGTGTGTGTGTGTGTGTGTGTGTGTGTGTGTGTGTGTGTGTGTGTGTGTGTGTGTGTGTGTGTGCACAGGCCTCTGTGTGTGTGTGTGTGTGTGTGTGTGCACAGGCCTCTGTGTGTGTGTGTGTGTGTGTGTGTGTGTGTGTGTGTGTGTGTGTGTGTGCAGACCTGTGTATATGTGTGTGTCTGTCTGTCTGTCTGTCTGTCTGTGTGTGTGTGTGTGTGCAGGCCTGTCTGTCTGTCTGTGCGTGCGCAGGCCTCTGTATATGTATGTGTGCAGACCTGTGTATATATGTCTGTCTGTCTGTCTGTCTGTCTGTCTGTCTGTCTGTCTGTCTGTCTGTCTGTCTGTCTGTCTGTGTGTGCAGGCCTGTGTGATGAGCTACTGTAAGTTGCCTGTCATTACCATGGAGACTAATCTAAGCTGTTGCCATTATTAAACTTTTTCTCTCTGAGCTTCTCCAGACTTGCATTGTGAGTTCTGGAGGTGGGACTCGGGATGTGAGAAAGAGTTTCTAAATATAGAAACCTCAGATCCAGACGCTGCTGATTAGTGGAGCCGTTTGGACGCGTTTATGAAACACTGCGGTTCATATCGTGGCGACTGCATGCACTCAGCTTCCTCTACTGAGCTTCTTCCTGTTCGTGTTTATAAGTGTGTTTTTATTGGGAAGATGTACAAGCTAAAATTATCCTGACAGGAAGGATGAGGATTACTCACATCCGTCGTGGTGAAGCTGTAAAAGCGGACCATAACAACGTCAGTGTGTGTAATAACTCAAACAAACAACAACATATGAATATTTCATTAAAGGTGGAACAAGCTTTCTCTAATCCCTCCGTTCTCTCGACACAAAACTACAACAGCAATTTTGGACGTGAAAAACCAGGTCTCTCTTCAAAGGGACATATTCTGCAACTGATAGGTTCATATTAGTATTTAGTGACTATTTAGTATCGCTTTAATGTTCAAAAAGCTCTTTAATTTGTCCTCATACTGCGTACACAATACAAGTCATAACATCAAAACTGATTCAACTTCACATTATAATTATACTTAATTATTTTTAAAGTGTTAAAGGGGACCTATCATGCAAAATGCACTTTTTGATGTCTTCTCTTCATAAAGATGTGTCCCCCGGTGTGCAGCGTCAGAAAAATAAAACCCTCTCTCTTTCCCTCCGTACCCAAATCTCTAAAAACGGGGGAACAACGGAGCTGATCCAGATTTGCGTCCGATATGACGTAATATCTGAAATGTGGACCCACGGCCCAATCAGAAACGTTGCTATCAGAAACAATGCCCGACTGTTTTGGACGTAATATGGTCGGTGTTTACATTAGCATCGCTAACACTCAGAGCTAACCTGTACTGGAGAGCATGTGTGAAGAAGCAGGAAGTAAAAAGGAACTCACCTCGTGGTATAACCGGCAAGAGAGAAAGCCTTTGAGCTCCATACTGTTTCAGAGAGAATCCTTGATAATCCATGATATGGCGTTTCATCACGGCAGTATTTAGTTTAGACAGTAGCTGCCGGGTCTAGCATGAGCTCAGACCCCTCCTTTTTATTAAAGCTTTATACCCCAAATCATCACTTTAGAAACAGGAAGTGGAATAGAGGGATATGAGGCATGGCTAGAATGGGTGATCTGTTTGGTATTTTGAGCAAAACACTTCATAGACATGGTTTTTATATATTTTTATATATCAGAGACCTATGCTATGGCCTACAAATAGCATGATACAGTAGGTGACCTTTGAAGGATGATTATTTCCATATCTCACACATTGCATCTTTAAAATCCCTAAAGGTATAAAGGTGTTGTCCCAGGCTCTTCACCAGGATATGATTTTATGGATTTATTCTCTAATTATCTTCCAGTTAAAAGAAAAAAGAATCCGGGCCTTTGCATCAGGTCGAAGGGATGAGCGACCACGAGACGGTTCATTGGCATTAAATATTTACAGAGTAGTATTGTTCTATAGGAGGATGCTATTTCCAGTCTTCTTTTAAGACCTATTCAGCCATTTCCCTTCTCATAACGGTCCAATAATCTTAATGAGGGTCCACACTCAGAGGAGGTTCTCAACACAATTCAGATTCCCTGTAGTTCCCTGTGTGTTGCATTCAAACTATCAATTATGAAACAAAAGAATGACATTTTACAGTTTTCTTTGCTACATTTCAAAAATATTTTCGTCACAAGTGGGAATGAAGTAGATCCATTAGTATAACCATACTTCCCATTGTGCTTATTAACAAAAACTGCTGCCATTATTTATATTTCTCCCTTTCAACTTTGAGTTTATCTTTCTCAAGTACAATCCACCGACACATATTGTACTTGTTACTCGACTACATGTGACTGATTTGGTTATTTAGAAGAATTCCGATTCAGTCAGTGTATCTAAAATAAATAAATAAATAAATAATGTATGAGTTATTCAAGAGTCCCTCTGATCCCTCTAGGAAACGTGCAAGCTACTGCATGCAGCAGGATTTATACAATAAAACATTCCTCCATTACCAGCTGCAACACTGAAGTGAAAAATGCATCAATGCAATAATTACATAACTATTATGATAACATGTTTGTGTCTGAATTGGGCCAATCTGCAGAATGAGTATTGGACACGTTGATGCTATTACTTTCATTAAAGCAACGATGTAAAGGAACATTTGCATATCCGTTAATGCGTCTCATATTCAAATATGTATACATTAATACAGCGTACAGTATTTATCCTCCTTATTGTTCTTGTACATATTTTTCTTAAATCTCAATTTTCTCTATTACACTTTTTTTTATAGTATGTTATGTATTTCTTTCTTTTATGTAAGAATACTTTGTGTTGCATGGTTAGCTAAGCCTGTTTCATGAGGTAAGACGATCATTGCAGTTGTAGGTATTGAGCATATGAACATTTGAAACGATGACTTGGAAACCAGACCCGAGTACTTTTCCCACCACGGGTTTCTCCACTGCCATCCGGAGCGTTTGGCCCCATTCTGTTTCCAGCCTATACTAATCAGATGTTTTCCACCCTGTTGCCTTCTTCCTCACAGTGTACAGTAACTTTGAGATTCACTGAGCATCAGTCTGCTTCAGCACCTCGGACAGCAACTCCTCTCTGAATCCTGAACGTAAAACGCAGATCAGATGCACGCTAAGCGGTCATTGAAAATGTTTTCTCTCACTGATCGTACTGTTGTGTTAAATGTTTGTTGTTTGATTTCCATGTGTTGCGTCTTAATATTTGTCTGTTGATGTTACACATGGAGCTGCTGTTATGCGTGTCACATTTCAGACTTGATCTGACCATTAAAGTATTATCGTATCGTCTCGTAAAACGCACTGATGTGACCATTAGAGTCAAAGTCCGTCTTCTGAGGAGGAGTGGTCACTGTGAGAGGTCGAGAGAAAGGGGGGGGGGGTGAAATCATTGTTCCCCTGCAGCAACAGATTCCCCGAAAGAAGAAAGAAGCCTCAAAGTGTAGACAGAAACTCAGGCCAGCATGCTAGATGAATCGTGACACTTGGAGAAAGAGAAAGGCTCGGAGACAGCCGGAGCGACGCCCACCGACCGCAGTCTGGAGTGAGTGGAGGCATAAGATGTGGAGCCTTCACAATACGAGCACTTCGTGACACGCATGGTTAGATCTGAGGCCCCCGCGCGACCAGGGGACACATGTATCCCTGTTTTATATTTCTTCTTCCTTTTTAAATCAGTTTCAAGTCATCAGTACGGGAGAGCTTTGGATGTGCGCAACGGGGCATGAAAGCCACTGCGGGCACGGAGCACGCTGTAGCTCGCTTTAAAGTATCTTTCTCTGCTAATAATCATTTTATATTAATCAATTCGGGGAAACTTATTTTCCATGGAGCTTGCTCTCGACGTTGCATGTTTGGATTTTTATTTTTAAACCCGTCTAACAAGTGGTGATCCTGGGATAAAGCAGCAGATGAGAGGAGTAAAACGCTGTGATGTTTTTATCTGTATGAGTTTCCCAACTTGATGTTCCTCCGCGGCACTCGGTGACCCTGCCTGTGTCTTTTTGACGACTCGGCACATTTCTAATGAGGATGTCCTCCACTGTTAGCGAGGAAGATTTAAGGATTTCACTGAAACTGGATTTGTGTCCTTCTCTATATGGGGAATGTGCTGCTAAAAATAGCCTGCATGCTGATGAGGCTACAATGAACAGGTTGGCGTTTGGCTAAAACTTAGAGTAATGTCTCGTTGCAGGACATTTTAAATCAGAGCGAGTGGAGCGTCGAAGAACAAAAGGACCTTTCACTGATCTTTTTGGAACATTTTTTATTCACGTCTGTTTAGTTCACTTGTGGAGCGCAGAGACCAACAGGCGATCTGGGAAGCAGCTTGTTGATGGCACTGCGCACCGGGAGGACTTGGTTTGGGCAGGTCTTGCGCAGGGTCTTTCGGCTGCAGGGCTCCTGGTCCAGGCGATCGAGCAGTCTGTTGTGTCTCTCCGCGAACCAGGAGCAGGATCTGGGCTTCTGTCACTACAAGGCAGGGGGGGATTTCTACCGCGGTCACCGGAGCGCACCTTTCTGCGCCTCCTCCTCCAGGCGCTGTCCACACAGTTTTCCCCACGCTTGCTGCGTCTTCCCGGGGAATCCGAGGGGACATGAGCCCCTCGGTCGCCGGTTCCTGTTGGCCATGAAGCGGCAAAACGTGCGGACATTGTCCCTGATCATTTGCACGTTCACATACCTGCTCGTCGGGGCCGCGGTCTTTGACGCCCTGGAGTCCGACTTTGAGATGCGGGAGAAGGAGCAGCTGGAAGCCGAGGAGAAGCGTCTCCAGGGGAAATATAACATCAGCGAGGATGATTACCGCAAACTGGAGACCATCATCATGGAGTCAGAGCCCCACAGAGCCGGGGTGCAGTGGAAATTCGCAGGGTCATTTTACTTTGCCATCACGGTGATAACCACCATAGGTAAGTGTGAGTCTCTTTTGGTAAGTCTCTTAAAGCAAAACCCCATAACCACTACAGGTGGTGTTATATCGCTGTTGCGCAACAGAACGTGGTTTATTATGAGGACACTAATAGCTCCATGGCAGCAAAACGACCCATAGGCCGTAATAATAAGGTGAAAGCACATTTTCACATTTCTATAAGTCTTAGGATAAAGTTTTCACGCAACATGTTGCAGTCGCTGCTCTGAGGGGAGCTGTACCCGCTGGAGCTTTGTCTGAAACACCACCACATGATGTTTCTCATACTAACTAACACTGACGAATGACGTAACGCTCTCAGAAGACTGTTAAAACACATGTATAATTTCCTTTGGTGCAGCTGTAGTGCGTGATTATCCAACGTTGACGCTGCGTAAATGAGATGCAGCTCTAAGGCTGACAGTAAAACGAGTTTCGGGGGTAAGACACGCCGAGATGTACTCTTAAAGCGAGCAGAGAGGAGATGTGGAGGATGACGAGGCTCTGTGGTGCTGAAGGGATAGTTCCAACGGGTTCAGGAGTTCGGAGAGTTTATCAAGTGATACCACCTAAACCGATCCTGGTTCACTTCCTACATGTTATTTAGCCTCTAAATGTGTATTCCTAAGGTTAGGATTAGATCGCTTAGAGTTTGGCTACAAACAAGTGGCTTCACAACAAGTGCTAGTAAAGGATAGATGGGTTTAGTGAAAGCTGGTGATCGAGATAAATCACAAACCTTCAAGGTAAATCAAATACACCCCCCCCCCCCTAAAAGGAGTTGTGTATTACATCAGTTTGACGCGACTTACGATGATGCATTTGCGTCATAAAGATGTATTTCAGGCTGTCTCGGAGAAATGAGTTTCTCTCCGTTTTACGGTTCACAGTCAAACCATATTCCACCTGCATTTGAATCCTAGTGAAGCTGGAGTTAATTGCATTACATTAACTGTCCAAACTGTTAAAACGAAGTGGCAGGACATTTAAAACGAACTTCTCCTTTCCGCAGAGGTCACAGTGAGAACAGTTCCTCCATTACTGAAGAAGTCACATAGTGTTTTAGAGGAGGAGCACTTTTTATTCTGGGGGAACTAATGCGCCCGGCCTGTCCTCCAGTTTGCCAGGCAACACTTAAAGAGGGACGAGCAGAGAGCGAGGAGCCACTGTTGTTTCCAGGCTACAGCAACGAGAGCCATTGTAATATTCATGTCGTGTGAAGTGGTTATTCACTGCTGCTCCTCTGTCAGGAAACAGGGCTGCATGCATTATCATACTGTTAACAAGAGAGCAGGGGACAGTCAGACGTTCACTGTCAAATACTGGAATGGAGTATTTGAATGCTTGCTATAGTGAGGATTAAAGTGGGACAGAACCGAAATGTTGACACTGATTGGATTCATTTAATTAATGCAATGGAGAAAAGAAAAAAACAATTGTTTTGCAGAACATCTGATATTTCTTGCTGACTGCAAAGCCCAAATTACAGAATAAAAAAACAACATTGTGAAGTAGTATGGTGTGTAACCTATAAGTTGAAATTGGTCATATCAGAATTGTGATAAAACGTTACCAAATGTGCAGGCAGGTAATTATAAACTAACAGACTGAGTTTCTGAGGGGGCGATTTACACATTTAGAGACATGTGATCATCTAAAAAAAACATTATAACACAATTCATTGCATAGAACATCAGTCAGATTCATTTATATGCCATTTAACATATATATATATCTATATATCAGGAATAAGGCCCTCAGGATTATCAAAGACCCCCATCACCCCAGCCACAAACTATTCTGTCTGCTGCCGTCTGGCAGGCGGTACCGCAGCATCCGGACTAAAAACACCAGACTCAGAGACAGCTTCATCCCACAGACTGTTAAACACCTTAACTGTTGAAACAACATCCATAACATTCATCTGCTACTTAGTCATTATTTATCTATTCCTCTAATACAGGCCTCCTCAAAGTCCGGACTCCGGTCCGGATCCGGACCGAACCACAACTGTCTCTGGACTCTGAGCAAATTATACTTTTCATATGCGAGACATCGCCACAACGCAACGAGTCAAAATGTTCCGCTGTGTCCAACAACAAACAGCGCTCTGCATGTCCGACTGTTCCACTGTCTGTGTGTGTCTGTCAACACATTGGTCCAATCCCATTCAGCATCGCGTCAGAGTTGTTTTCCCCCACCAACAGTCTGCGAATCAGAGGCACAGTAGGGCGGGTCTTCGCGGAATGCGGGAAAAATGCGTGTGTTTAAAAAAAAAAAGTCAGAGAGTTAACAGCTCATCTAGTTGCATCTGTACTGTAGCTAGTAGCCTAGTTTCACCTACTGGGGTGGCATGGGGTGGCAACTGCTACCCTCAAAATAGGCCTTGCCACCCCAGCTGCCACCCCAGTTGGCAGCTTTGTTTTGAAAGAAAAGTTGTGGCTCATCGGAGAGAAAGTCTCTAATGTCCGAGTACAAGTGAATGCAGCACAAGACGCACGCCTTGTAACCCCTCCCCCGGCCCTGGCGCGAGCTTGGAAATATGATAGGCGGCGATTTCATTTGAACGGTACGGCGCAAAACGAGAAGCATTCGGACCCAAGTACTGAAGGAATGAGGTATTTGCGGTCTGCAATGACAGAGAAGAGCCTGTCAGGTTGGCTGTACTCATCATTGAATCAAAACGCACTAAAGCTGTTGATCTTAATCCGTGTGTGAGGCGTTTTGCTGAACAAGATGGTAATCGCCGCATTCAGCTGTAATAGACATGTCAACTTGATGCTCTGCTCACGGATGAGCATACAAAACTGTTAAGATGATGACCTTACGTGTGTAAATATATGTTTTTGTGGGGGTCTGCCCCCAAAAAACAGTTTCAAGTCCTGAGAAAGTCAAATAAAACGGTGTGTAAAACTACACTGCCCAGCCAACAGAAAGTAACCACTTTGATTGAACTAGGCCAGTAGGTAAGGGCTTTCCACTGGATCATAACCGAAGTATAAAATAATGCATGACTGAAGTGATGGAGACCATGTGTGAAGGCAAACTAAAAGAGGAAATAACAGGTCAAGCAAATCCCCCTCTCAGATTCCCCAGCAACCAGAAGAACATAAATACTGGCTGCTGATTTGATGAATCAGCTTTGTGATGGAATACAAAAAGCACAGTGCATTTCCTTAGCTGTGGATGAGTCCACTGACAATGCTCAGTTGCTGGTGTTTGTGAGTTTTTATGATTAGGCAAAGGGGGGGTTTGTTGAAGATGTGTTGGGCCTGACGAACCTCAGTGGACACACAAGGGGGCAAGACATTTATAAAGCAATAATGGGAATGCTGAATGAAAGAAGGTGCGGCTGCCTTTATTCATAACTGCAGCTCTTACACTGCGACCCTGAGGGATCAAGCACAGACACAATAACAAGGAAAACTGCTGCATACAGATTATTTTTTGTTTTTGCAACCTCGTGTTAAGAATCTTGTTGTAATTGTTTAAAAGTTTGAATGACCGTAATAAACGGACCTTTGTCTTGTTGAAAAAAAAATGTTGGACCTTTAAGATTTGTATTTGAGTACCCCTGCTCTAATATATCATTCCAATAACTTGCATATAGACTCTTATTGCACAATTTCACTTTTTTAAACTATTTTTTCTTTTGTATTTACTATTTACTTGCGCTATACGTTTCTGTTTATCTGTGTTATTGGGAGGCTGTGGCTCAGTGGTTTAGTGTGTTGATCTTCGAATCAGAGGATAGCAAGTTCGAGTCCCACTGCAGTCAGCATGTCGTTGTGTCCCTGAGACTGCCCACAGTATTGAGTATGTAAGTCGCTTTGGATAATAGCGTCCAACAAGTGACATGTAATTGTATTGCACTGTTGGAGAAGCCTGCGACCTAAGATGTTCACTGGCATAACTACACAGTAGCTATGTTCGTATGACAAATAAAGAACCTTGATATATATATATATGGCATGTTGTCATGGATCCGAAAGGGAAAATATTGTTACTGCTGTATTGACAACATATAAAGAGAACCTCATATCTTATCTTACTCTTTGTTCTCATCACCAAACCCCATAAAACAGACAAACCAACAATGAACTCATCACACAAACTCTTCCTGGTGTGTTATTCCTCTGGACCATAGAGCTCCATTTTGTTCAGACAATGTCAGACATGTACATGCTCTGCACAAATGCACTGGATACATTCAAATGTACATTGTAGTTTATTGTGTCACTCAATCAAAGATTCAGCGTTCTGATGCTTTAACACCTGTAAGAAAGAAATGTGTATCAATGCGCAGCTGAAAATAGTCCCTAACAAATGCACAACTTCCTCCTGTTTGAGTAACATTTGACCAAAAAACTACAGTTCCCAGCCTCGTACACTGAATACATTTGCATATTATATTTAATAAAATCAGATCTTCACGGGTTTGGAACAGAGGTCAAAACACAGGAAGCTGCATTCGGAAAGTATTGACAAACAAAAGTATTGTTGGTTTTAGCTGTTCCTGGGATTTGTTGATGTGACATCTTTTTACCCTCTGTCTGAAACCAGAGCCCTCTGATTGGTTAGCTGGCTGTTTTGATTGGTCAACCGCTTATTATATGCCCCGCCCCTTAGCCTATCACGTACAATATGTTGGAGCCAATAGAACACAATACTGCGGCGTGTGGCGCAGTGAGTTTTGCGCATGTGTTGGGATCAGGGGGTCACAGGTTCAAACCCCACTGCAGTCAGCATGTCGTTGTGTCCCTGAGACACTTCACCCCACATTGCTCCTGTAGGGATTACCCACAGTATTGAGTATGGAAGTCGCTTTGGGTAAAAGCGTCTAACAAGTGACATGTGATGTAATGTAATACTAGCCAATAGCAGTGCGTTACAAAGTGATTTCCTTTAGTACTGATAGCAGGTCCTACGCTCAGAATTATTTGCAGGACGCTTATAACCAGCCACTCATGTCTTTAGGAGGACTGATTTGAATATCACTCTCAAACAAAGCGTTGATCTGACCGTGTGAGATTCATCCCCTCACACTCTCACCTGTTGATAACTCAGAGGGAAATGTATCTCTCAGACATAATGAAGCTAGATGTATTCCTCTACACTCCATCAACATTTATTTTGACCGCTGAACGTGGGGGAATCGAAAGCATCGCCGTGCCACTGACACTGCTGCACAGATAAGGAAAACAATTTGGACTGTGTCAACTATGAGCTGTTTGTGGAAACTAATTACATTTGGTGCGGGACAGTAAACATGGTACAGCGATGTCCATTCAGATATGTAGAGCTACAGGACTGTGTGTCACTGCCACACGTGTACACTTACTTATTTTCCACCATCATTTGCAAATAAAGTCTTTAAAAATCAGACAATGTGATTATCTGGATTTTTTGTTCTCATTCTGTCTCTCATAGTCGAGGTATACCTAGGATGAAAATATCAGGCCTCTCTCATCTTTTTAAGTGGGAGAACTTGCACAATTGGTGGCTGACTAAATACTTTTTTGCCTCACTGTATATACAGCAGGCTCAGCTGCACACAAAACATTGAGACTGTATCTCCACAAAATGCTTCTTAAGGAGAATGGAGTTACATAATACAATAACATGGAGCTAAACTGTACAAATATAGTCTATCAAAGAAAGTGATGCAAAGGCTACTCCAAAGTATGCGGAACAATGTCTTCAGGAACGTTTAGGTACTAAATAAACAAATGGCTTGACTCTCAATATAGATTTTAGTGATTTAAAAAGTATCTTATGGCTCAGTCTAACCCTAAGACAAATACTTTTGATGATCTGATATTTCAGAGTCATGTCATGGTCAAATGAAACTCTTGAATCCTGATAGCAGGTAGAGCACAAAGGAAGCAAAGCAACTCATAAATCACACAGCTTGCTCGACCTGTTTCCATCCTGCGTGTATTTGAATCTGCCTGCCTCAGATCTAGAAACAAAAAGCGTCCTTGTTAAACTCTGACTGATCCTCCGGCAGTAGAAGACATTTTTTTGTGCAGTAATGTTTTGTCTTTGAGTGTGTGTGGCAGAGCATAATACCAGTGCCATTAAAAATGAAATAGATGTGATAGCAGCAGCTGCAGTAGTGAAACCCTTTAGTGGAGCAATAGTAGTTATGATAATAATAGCTGCAGGATCAAAATAAAAAAAGGCAGAATCTAAAACGTGCACTTTAAACTCATGGTCTGAGGCTACACATTTACTCATGGAGGATTAAAAATAAATCTGTAACCTACAGCTGGAGGCCTCACATGACTGTCGTATTGATAACAGGCAGTTTTGGGGAAGTACTACTGGTAATCTGCTTCATATGCTCATCACCATTATCACAAAAAAAGGTCTGAAATTGGATCCCAGCTGTGCCACTGTTAGCACTCGTCAGCTGTCCTGAGGGGTCTATCCAGAGTTATCCCACAAATTGACTATTTTTATACCTGTGAATAATTGCACCTCAGCGCTGACAGCATGTGAAGCGCAATATGTTCTCACTCCACTCTGACGGGAAGGGAACAGTGATGACCGTGTACAGTGGGGCTTGAATAGGAACAATTGAACATACCTTTCTCCTGATGTCTGGGCATGAGTTTTGTTGGGAAATCAAAAACGTCATGACATGTGAAAGTCATTTTCTCAACTAAAGAGTAATTGTAAGACGGACTAGAATCACAAAAACATATACTTCTTAGTGGTATAGAAAATGTATATACCGTAATTTTCGGACTATAAGCCGCGCCTTTTCCCCTATTTTTCGACGCTGCGGTTTATATAACGGTGCGGCTAATCTATGGATTTGTACAGCTAACGGCCAACACCTTTAACTCTATGGGCTCTATGACCGGTCCGCGGACCCCTACCTTTAAGCGGCGGGTTCCAGCAGGAAAAGCTGGAGGCCGGAAAAGAGTGAGACAGGTAGCGCTTAAAAGTAAAAGTGGAACCGAGAGTGGTATGCCGCTGCTACGGCTTATATTCAGGTGCGGCTTATAGTCCGAAAATTACGGTATTTTTACTTACTATTTCCATCTCAAACCTTTATTCTGCCTCTATTTCAATTAAACAGAGAAGGATTGAAATCAGTGAGACATTGAACACGTCTTTTCAAAAACACTGAGATTGTTTTGATTGTTTGAGTTTTGGGTATCTGATTATTTTGAACCGTATCTCTCATTGTGCCAAAGTTCTCCTCTATTTATTTCTAAGTTACGGTAAAAACTTTCAGACTCGAGAGCCTGTGAAACAGCATTAATACCGTCAACAAAACTTGAGCAAACTCTTCCTGAAAGCCAGACTAATGAAGTCTAATCAGGGCGAGCCGCTCTTTAAAAGCAAAATAAATGGCAGACAAAAACATAATTGCTTTTTTAATGAACCTAATATTTGCTACAAACAATAATTAAATGAAAAATGTGTTCTGAGAATTAAAATTAATTGCACATTTTACAGGCTGTTGCGTTTTGGCACCTCCATCACTTTGTACATGAATGTCAAAACTAACCGATATGTCATTTTTTATGAAAGGCCAACAACCAAAGAATCAGCCAATGAAATGGTTGCTAACAGTTGTTATCGGGGGCATAGATTTGAGGTGGTATTACCCTACCCCTAACTCCTGTATGCCACTAACATCTATTGGTAAACTTCATTAGCGCTAGAGGTTCAAAAACGTAATGCAACGACCTCTAGTGGCCATTGTCGTTATGACAGATTCAAAGGAGGAATCTGGTCAATGTAGAATAAAGTGTACGGCTCAAACAAACACAAGATGGTTACATTTTGCTCTGCTCATTCTCACAGATTATGAAAGTGACTTAATACCCGAGAAGTGAGTTAGTTTGAGCGAAAAAAATTAGGTCGACGGGTTTTCACAAGTAACCAGTTCTCAAGACGATGAAAAGCCAAATCACGAGATTGCCTTTTGGGCCAATAAGCTCGGTTTCTTTCTGTCTGCATTCAACCAAAGCCTGATTTAATGTAATTCATCACTTCCACCGGAACGCTTCATCTCAATATTAATGCAACATAAATAAACACATATTTTTAAACATATTTGTTTGAACCCAGACCATCTTTCCTAAACCTAACCAACTGGTTTTGTATTTGTTTCAATTGCAATGTTCACCATGTGTTCAAAAGTAGATGGTTTGCCTATTTATTACTCATCCAAGACTTTGTGACGACCTTACGTAATCCAGTCCGATGTTCACTCTCATGTTAGCTCTTTAGCTGTTAGCATTTTAGCTTGTTTTGGTCCCCCACCAACACTGTGGTAAACTCTTTGTTGGCTTAGCTTTTAAAAACTCCACTTTCCATTAGTTAGGTACTATCTGTACTGTTGCTTTTTATTCAACGTTTTTGAGTTTCTCTGAGAATAACTGCTTGCTGCTTCTGGAGACGGAGAACCAAAACAATGAGTTACAACTCTAAAAACTCTCTGAATAGCGGAGGGGAACTACAGAGTTAGCTGATAATCCAATGTGGGTATATGATATCCCAAAGTCAAGGTTAGTTTATTGGGTTGAATATAGTACTAGAATAGAGTCAATTGCTTCTGTGTTGTAGCGCGATCACATGACTACAACATCCTCTCAGATTCATCTCCGTCCTTTCTAATGGAAGTGCTTTCTAAAGATGAGTCAGATGCCGTTTTCTTTCTTTTCTCGACCTATTGTGCCAGTCACAGTTTCCATTACGCTGAGCAGCAAGTGCCCCTTACACATTTCTTGATTTGTAGTCACACATTATATACAGTTGATGTGCCAGGAGGACGAGGCCACTTACTTTTTTTATGACAAGTTTTCTGAAATGTTATGTTAAGTTATTAGTTCGGCGAATAACTGCCAATTCGCCGAACTTTCTAGAGCGGAAATCTGAATATTGGAGTGTTTAAAATCTATTTTTTAGACATTTTAAAGTCAAAGCTTTTTGCATGATATCTCATGATGATATCTTTGGCTTTGCTCAACAAATAAGAATATTAAAACAGCCATGTAAAAAACAAAACAAAACAAAAAATGTTCACCAATCTTCTAGGCATGGGCTTTTTAATATTGATCATGTAGATCAGGGGGGTCAAACTCAAATACACAGTGGGCCAACATTAAAAATTGGGTACTAGTGGAGGGCCGGACTGGTTCAATGTTTATTGCAAAACGTATTGAAATGAACTTATTGCTCATATTAAACCTGGAACTAACAAAGCTTAAATGATTGCCTATAAAAACAACATTAAACATTAAATAATCAGTTGCATTCATTTCTTATGGCTCTATCTGCAGCTTTTCCAGAGTCATTTCTTATGATTACATTTTCCCACAGGCCAACAACAGCTTCAACAAAACTATTTCCCTCAAAGAAAAAACCAAGCATGCCCTGTTGCCGTGAGAGAGAAAGTGCAGAAGGAAACATCCATTAAACTCAGTGTGCTGCTCTGTGATGCTAGTTCAGATACTTGGCATCTCATCTTGGGTGCAAGGTCATCAATGTTTGGGCTCAGGCTCTGAGCTGAGGAGACCCTCAGGATGGAGTGAAGGTGTGCGTGCAATATACCGGCGGGCCAGATCTAATAGTAATTAGAAATTATCCTGCGGGCCGAACTTAAATCCACCAAGGGCCTGATTTGGCCCCCGGGCCTTGAGTTTGACACATGTGCTGTAGATCAACCATCCCTTTAAAAAACCTTTAGGATTTAGTTAGGAATGAAATGAAGGAAACGGCCTTTCAATATATGAAATGTAAAATGCATTCATTTAGTTCACAATACAGGTGAATAGGGTGAAATATAAAACAAACAGATATCACAGTGAAACTTCCCCGGTTCATGACTTACTTTGAGACGATTCTTTTTTGTATTACAAGTTTTTTAAGAGAAATGTTTGAATATGCAAAAGAGGCATTTACAGAGTACAGAAATCCACAGAGGCGAATAGACAAAGTTAGAAAATGAAGCCCTTAAATATGTATTTTGGATGTTTTCCTTACACTAAATGACAACATGTAATGTAAGCAATAAAAACACCAGTGGCAGTGTCTCGCTTTAAACTATTCATTATGTTGCATGTGACTTTTTATTCATTTATTCAAAAAACAAATAGGTGTTTATCGCCAGACTCGTCTCACACATTCAAACTAAATGGTGCCACAGCACAGGAAAGCAATTTACACATGATTTAGATACAACACATCTGACTGAAGGAAATGATACGGTGCCTATAGGGTTAGGGGATTGAAAAGTCTTCAAGTTAGCATTAGCATAAAACAGCGTGTGTGTGATTCGTCTGCTTCTCCACACGGATAGAAGCTGCACTCTCAGCTGTCATGCTCCGGGTGATAATACACACTTTACTCTTAAAAGGCATTGTAGTGGTAGTTCCTGAAGATGTGAAGCATGTCGACAGTGATACCGTGGGTTCATGTGTGCGAACTTGAGAAAGGTGGGCTGGAGAGAGGCTGTGTTTTTGCAGATTGTCCATCTGTTTCTTGTCACGGACTGATTGGAGAGTGCGATGGTCTATCACTCGTTTTCCCCTCTCAGGCAGCGCAGAGGGAACCTGTTGATGCTCTCATTTCAACGTCAACAAGCTCTTCCTCCACGAGGGTCAATAAGTCCGCATCTGATTTTCCTGATGACATCTGGGCGCTAATACCCGGGTTCCCATTACTTAGTATGGATTATGTAAATCTCAGTCAATAAAATGATTGAGCGTATTTTAAAGCCAGGTGATTGGCTCGTTCATTATGCATGATACTGAGTTTCACACCAGGTGCAAAGACAATGATTAATGGCTTATGTCATGGAGGCAAATCTTCAGAATGGTGAGACAAGTTGTGAGCTTCATGATGACAGTGATTTTCAAAGTATCTATTTACATGTTTGGCAGTATTTTGCAATAATCTGAGCAAAACTAATTGTTAGGGATTCATTTTGTCTTTACTTCTAGACATTTAACCTATTCTGTGTGTTGACATTTACGACCATCCCTGCTTCTAATCTCCTGTAAGGAATGTGTTGATACTAGGCTTTATGGCCTGACCTGGTGGGCACGGGGGGGGGGGGGTTTACGACTGTGAGAACGCTGGCTTTCTAAGCTCCACAGATGTGAGAGACATCTCCTGTGTCTGCAGATGTTTACGCCCATCACCAATATGTGGATCTGACTCTCTGTAAACTAGTTCAAAGGTCTATCGAGATGCGAGGCTGATCAGATTTGACATGGCAACACACCCGTGCAGTCAGAACCTCTGGCTGCTGTGACTTGTGATGTGAATTTCTCCGGCCGATGCTTGTATTAAAGATCCGTGTTTGACATCAAAGCTCCAACTCTCCTCGTGTCTCTCTGAGTCCTGACTCTCCATTGCTGCAGAAGTTTCCCTTACACTAATTATAAAGAACACTCCGACTATCATATCAAACGCAGAGAACTATTTCGCTTCGCCGTCCTTAGTAAAAAGGCAACCTGTTCTTTCGCAATGTCATTTCCTACTAATGTTCTCAAACATTCGGGTTCAAGGCATTTAAGGAAGAACATATTGTAATCATAAGTATTAGTTCACTGAAACTCCAGAAGATGTTCTGCAAATACATCCCAAAAGTGCATATTGTGTCATTCAGTATACGACAAATTATATGTGGTGTTACACACTAATTAATTAAAAATGTGAAGTTCATGCTAAATGTAGGCAGAGAAATTGATGAATATGAAATGGACGAATGTATTGCAGCAATAAATAGCTTTTATAGGAAGACCCATTATTTGCATCTGGGATTTTAAATGATTTTGTATTTTGCACTTTTCTCCCAGTTAGATTTAGTCTCTGTAACGAAGGAAGATTGATGTAACCCAAAGTGAGTACAGATTCTTGTGTTGTTATCCCCTCACACTGCTGTTGCATTACCTGGACGTCTCCACACAGATCTGTCAATGATTAATGGAGAGTTGAGTGCTTTTGTTCTCTTGAGATTATATTTCCCTGACCTTAATTTGTCAGATAGAATCAGTGCCGCACATGGACACCTTGCCTCTGCTGCTGCTTCGTACTGCGTTGCTTTGCACTCGCCTTTGTACTCAAAGCAAGAAAGGTGTTAATACACTGACTGCTGCTTATTGAAAAATGATGTGAGGCATTCACCCTAGTTGCACTTTGTTGCCAGTAGATTATTTTCACTTTGCTGGAGTTTCCTACTGGGAGGTTGATGCAGGTTTCCACACAGATCGATGTGAATGTGTTGGTGCTCTCTGTGGGAGTCGGCCACTCAGGAGCCGGCTCTTTCCACCGCTCAGAGGAAGCTCCCTCGGTGCAGAAATACTCCATACGTCCACTATCCTCATCTTCATTTGCCACTCTTTAGATTTTGGTGTGGGAGAGAAACGTTGGGATTTTAGCCTTTTGCAGACCATTTACATGCATGGGCGCGGGAAGGGGGGTGCTGAGGGCGCTGCAGCACCCCCTAGCGGCAGGCAGGGGGTGCGGAGCTCCCCTGTCTGAATTATTATTTGACGGTTATTGCTGCTCCCGCTGTGCATAATCTGTGTAATATGGAGCCAATAAATTCCACATTGTTGGTAAAATAATATTTTGGCCTGCCCCGAATGTTTTTTCTGTAGCCCCGGACAATTCTACCTCAATAATATAATACATTAACCGTGCTTTACGTGAACCTCATCAAGACACTAGAAAGGACGGCAGGACTGTAATTTCCCGTGTTCAGTGAATGCAACAGAGGCAAGACACCAGACCAATCAGAGAGTTGCATGGAAATAAAAGTGTGCTTGTGTCATTCAAGCTCGCGGCTCTGTGTGTGTGCGGAAATAGCGCATTTAGTGTGTGTGAGAGAGGGGGAGAGAGAAAGGGACCGGTGCCAGTAGCAGGGACCGTGTTGTTAGCATCTGGTTAGCTAGCTGCACTAACGGACATACGGAGCTGTTTGTTCCACAACAAGCTGGAGGAGAGCTCTCCTCTCAGACTGAGAGGCTCAGGTGAGCTAAAGGACTCTCTGAGTGTTTAGATAGTTAACTTTAGTCTAAGTTATCTCAGTGGGTCTCAAACGGTTTGGTCAAAAATTATTCAAAAGATTATTTCCGCGGCACACCTTCATATGATCATTATAGTTATAGAATAAAGGAAAAACAGTTATGAAATACTATATGGCAGTAAAACAAGAATACAGTTTGAAAGGGGAGTGATTTGTAAAATATCCATAAAGAAAAAGAACATCTGCTTACAGTTGTGTTTCATCTGGGTGTTGAGAGATGTATCCATAGATCTCTTAATGTTGCTCTCAAAGTGCACCAGATTGATGCTTTTAACTTCAATATTTACAAAAAATCTTCCCGGGGGAGCATCCCCCCGGACCCCCCTAGAGGAGGTGAGGTCCGCTCCCCACTCGTAAAAAATAGCACTTTACCCATGCCTATATGCCGTGAGCTGATTATCGACCCTTCATTGTAACAGTCACGGGTTTACTGTGTGTTTGCGTGTGGGGAGTTTCTTTGTGAGTGCTCTATAGTGCCCGTAATAGTGTTCACTGGAGTCCAGCACCTCAGCACCCCCACTCAAAATACCTTCCCGCGCCTCTGTTTACATGCACAAAAACCTACATAACGCCCCCAAAAAACATGACTTTCACACTGTAAATTCTACATTTATATTCAATTTAATATTTAATATCCCATGCCTCACCAGGGTTTCCGCTAGGACTTTTTGTTGCCGGTCAAATGTCCGGACAGAATTTATTTTAACGGACAAATTTGAAACTTACTGGTCATGTTTCAATAATAATAACACGCTCTCTGTCTCTCTCTCCCTCTCTCTCTCTCCCTCCCTCTCTCCCCTTCTCTCTCTCCCTCTCTCTCTCTCCTGACAGTACGTCAGTTTCTCATGCAGCTCGCTAAACAGTGGGCGGGGCTTCAGGTGATCAGGGGCCTCATGTATAACGCCGTGCGTAGGATTGACGTGGGAAGGTTGCTTACGTAGTAGAAATCCAAAAAATAGGTCCATACATTTTCCGCCACTTTCCGATTCACCAAACATTGCGTACCGGCGAGAAAAGTGCGTAAGGCACTTCCTACGCCTGTTTCCCTTTATAAATCACAGCCGACTCGAAATGCGGTGCAGCTTTTGTGGGCTTCACGTAACGCCCATGTTTGCCTATAAATAGTCAAAGAAACGCCCTTTAATTCATTCATTTTAAAATCATATTGTTTGGTGGATGCAGTTTGAACCAGAGTAGCAGCATGGAGGTCGGATCGTCACCAAAATAAATAAATAAGTGGTCCGAAAAAGGTTAATGACAAAAACAATACACATAGCCTTCCTCAAGCAGTGTGTTTGTACCGGGGACAGGAGACCCCCCCTTGATGAGAAACTGTAAGAAATGATCGGGGGATCGCTCCTGAGTGGAGTCATGACGGCTGGATCTGAATTATGTGTTTGTATTTGGCGGTTTGTGTCCCAGCTGTCGATCAGCTGTGCGCAGCGTCTCCACTGCAGCCTGTGCATCTCAACACCCCCCCCCCCCCCCCCCCCCCCCCCCCCCCCCCCCCCCCTCCGCAGCAACTCTATATCCACCAGTTAAAGGAAATACAACTAATGTGTTGTGTTATATTCGCTGTACAATTTACCACATTTGGTGCTCTTAGTTTCCATACCTCCTGTGTTTTACGAGCGACTTATCAAGTCTTGACAAACGGCATAAAACACGATTAAACATGTTTTAAACATATATAAAACCATGCTCGTATCTACAACCTATAGAAATGCAAAACGGCGTCAGTTTAGACGTAATTCTGTCCTCCTGCTTACCGCATCATTTAAGAGAAAACATTTCATAACATTAACACAAAATATTCGAGGTGGTTTTAAATGACATATCCGTATTTATTTATTTCTCTAAGTTATGTTTGTGTGTGCACTGAGGAGTCTCAAACAGGCGTTTGTTAAATCATTTTAAGATTGGCTTTAATCAATGTTTGAAAATTAATTCTTCATATGATAAATGAGAGGTAACATTTTATTTATGGTAATATTTCCACATATTTCTCTCCATTCTTCCTTCTGCCAACGGTGTCGCAGTTTCTCGTCTCTCCCGTTTTTGAGCTCAGTGCGTACGCATGGGTTAGAGTTTGCGTGGAGGACCGCACGTTTTCCCGTCAAATTAGTATTTTATAAATCGCAAACATTGCGTAGAAACTGCCGTACGCCATTTTTTGAGCGTATATCCCTTTATAAATGAGGCCCCAGAGCGGCGTGCCTCTCGCGTCCGGTAATACTTCACTCGTGTTTATGTCCATATTGATCAGATCCAGCTCTCCTGATCGGCCTTTAGCACCGATCAAACTATTAAGAGTGACCGGCGGCCGATCGATCGGAGCATCCCTAATTATTACCAGACATTTTGATCGGCAGGTTTTGAATTTACCGGTTTTTAATACATTTTACAAGCTAAAAAACGCTAATTACCGGCTAACGGAAACCTTGATATATAATAATTTGATTTATATTTTGTTACTGTAAATGTGTAATTCAAAATGTAGGCTATATTACTTCCTGGTTATTTCTAGTCTTTTGTACTGTAAAATGTTATATCTTTTAATGCTGCTGCAACACAAACATTTCCCAAATTGGGATCAATAAAGTACTTTCTATCTTATGTTATCTTATTTCATCTTATAGGGCCTCTTTTAAACGAAGCATGTCGAATACCAGACTTCCTTTTCATACTAAGGCTACAACAAAGAGTTTTGTCCTCACACTCTAGTCTGGCACTATTCTGAGTTTGATTGGCATGTGAAGATGTTGGTCCACAGCGGCCAAGATAAGCCTCTCATCTGAACTGTAGACGGGCCCCTTAAAGATATTGTATCTGACTCACCTTTAGGCGGAGCGGGCTTTTGAAAGCTGGCTGTTATCCCCTCTGTCTTATTCCTGGCTCAACACTTGTCAGTCATCTTAAAAAGCTATCAACCTTGAAACAGAAGCCGCCCGAGGCTGAGAAAAAGCAGCATCCTGTAGCAACAAGAGACGAAGCAACAGATGGAAAACACAGGAAATCTGATACAAACAGGCGGCAGCTTTAGCATATTTAGCTTCACTTGACTGCTCTGTTATTACAGTTTGTGTTACCACTTCTCTACACCGCTGATTTCATCCACCATGATTATATCAGTGGATTGTGGCCAGTCTTTGTTTAGTGTCTTCTCATCTGTGTGTGGAGAGCAGCCCCTGAATGTGTTGAAAGGCTTCCTCTCACGCAAGGTAGAGTAGAACAACAGCCAAAGAGGGCTCATCCAGGCTTATCCAGGCCCAAGTGTGCCAGCGTGAGTGGAGAGTGGGAATGGTTGTTGATATGTAGTGCCTCTTTGTAGTCGGGGGGTCCAGGTGGTGATTTTGTTAAGCTGCTGTTAGAGAGGAGCCATGTTGGGGGGACATTTATGACGCTGGAGGTACAAAATGTCCTGACACAGGGAGACAGTCCTGAAATTGTGTGCCTCACTTTAAAGGTCCCCTGTTATACTGTTTTTAATCAATATATTATAGGTCCCAGATATATACAGAGCCTGTCTCTGATTGGCTGAAACACCAAACAGATCATTGCAGTATTACCCATAATGCCCTCTGTTTCAGCCCTGTTTCAAAAGTGCTGATTCTCTGTCTGTTACTTTAGATGAAAATAAGGAGCCCCTCCCCACGCCCCTCTGAGAGACATTTGGTTACAAAGAACACAATGGTGCTCTAGGAGGTGATAAGGGGGGGGGGGGGTTACCTTGGTTACTAATTGGCTAATGGTTACATAAGACAAAACATCGTTATGACATCATAAAGTGGTCAAAATCTGATCAGCTCATTTTCAGACAGGTTTTTATAGAAATGGATCAAAAAGAGAGAGAATCTTTGTTCCTGAAACTTTCAGAGTCTCTTTCCACAGAGAAAAAAAGAAAGGACATGAACAAGTGGATTTTGCATAATAGGTGACCTTTAAAATCTCTTAAGAAAAAAGGACAGAAAACTACCATAAAAATACTATATATTAATATTATTTACTAATCAATGAAAATAGCTTAATCTGGTGTAAAACAGTAAAATACTCAAATGTAAAGCCTGGATATAGATATTGTATTTGCTCGCGGTCATGGGATCAAACAATGTGGCTTTGATGTACGGATTTTTAATACTAACGTTTACTTTCAAAATTAAAAAAGTCATTTCCCACCGTTGACCCCTTTGTTTACCCTAACCCATATACCCCAGTGAGGTTTACAAATGAAGAGTTTGTTGGAATATACAGCATTTAAATAAAAAAACAAGCATGGTTTTAATATCCCGTTAGAGTTAGATTAATACCTAAGCAGCCCTTTCATAATCTCGGTACTTGCTGAAAATCTTTCTGGTTTCTAATAAATGTCAAAACAATAAATAGAAAAATAGAACAGGACATGTTTTTAAGTGCATCTGCTTTTCCAGTTCTTATACAGTCGCAAACATTTTACAATCCTGGCATAATGCACTTCTCCTGAATGCTAGTGTGAAAGTTATATTTGTAAAGACAGGTAGAGAAACGTCTGTAGCAATAACCTGCTATACAGTAATTACTTCACGTAACTTCATATTTTTCTTTACATAACTAACCCTAACTTCTGACCTCGATGTACCAACGTCATACGGTGACATAACGCTCATGGCTTTTTATGAAAATTAAATGAACGTGAGGAACATCCGCTGCAAATGGACTGCTGATTAATTATACAAATCTATTAATGCACTTATTTCATTGAAATATTGATTGAATCCTATATATTCTCCAGTATATATGAGCCAAGATGACCTTAATAATTAATTAAGTTATTGAAATATTGACACTGCAGTAACACCATTATCAAATATTGACATCAGCATATTGTATAAGACCTTTTAATTAATGTTTCTAATGTTTAATATACAAAAAGATGGAAATAGTTGATATCTTTCGTTTTTAGGGCCTAACTTTTGAAAGAAACTTTTTAACATTGTGAGCCTCATTAGGAATAGATTAGCAATTAGCAATTTTGAATAATAGGCTATATAAATAAATACATTTGAATTTGATTTTAATCTTCCAAGGAGGTGATTAGCATAGCTTAGCATCATGGCTGGAAGCAGAGGGAAAAGCTAGCGTCTGCTGTCAAATCTTTTCTGTATTTAGCAGCAACTACTGACCCTGGATGGGAAGTCTAAAGGTATTACTTTTTGATATTTCATTTGATTTGCTGACAATGAGAACATTCTACATTGTCTTGTGTCCTTTCAGTGTTAAACCTTAAGACCTTTGAGCTACCCATTTACAGTATATATTTATCAGCCCATTTAATGACTGTAATCAGTTGTTATCACTACAGTTGTAATTCTTCAGACGAAGTGAAATCGTCTAACCATACCAACCCGCACGATCCAAACGGTTGCAGTTTTAACCACATAGTTAACGTTATCAATCGGAAAAACGAGTGGTTATGTTTAAGGATAAAATCCTGATTTGGGTTAAAATAACTCAAGTGACATTTCTGAAATAAGTAACAAACATTAGTGAAGAACATTTCCTACGTTCCATAACTTTACTCCACTACTTATTTTTCGGACCACTTTTTACTTTGACTTCTTGCATTTTGAACACAAATACCTGTACTTTCTACTTCTTACATGTTGAACAAAAATACCTGTACTTTCTACTTCTTACATGTTGAACTCAAATACCTGTACTTTTTACTTCTCTCATTTTCCAAACAGGCTGGTTCCTTTAGTCTGAATGTGTGTTTGGTGGCGTGATCATTATTATTTAGAGTCATTGCGTGCCTATTGATTTGAACACGATCCGTGTATCCATCATTTCCTGGTCTTCTCTAAAGAAGAGGGACCAATGAAAACGTTGTCATGTTGCCGTTGTTCACCATGGAAACATTCATTAGCTAACAATAACATTATTGTTCTATTAATATAAAGGGAGGCCAGGTACTCTTTAAAACAGCTGCTAGTTATGGGTACTTTTAACTGAAGTACATTTCAAAGCCTCTACTTTGACTTGAGTAAAGAAGTTTAGTCAGTACTTCTACTTTCACCAGAGTATTTTCAAACACGAGTATCTGTACTTCTACTTGAGTAAAGGAGGTGTGTACTGTACTCTCTGGAAGCCGGTGGTTGAACTCCACACCTGAACCTAACATATGGGGTTCAAATGGACTCTGAAGCCACAGAAGTTCTTCCATTTCCGCCGCGTCACCATTTGGCAGCTGCCTTCGTTCTGATTCCCTCTCTCCGCCCCATGCTGTGAGTCAGCGTGAAACAGTCTCCAGCTGCTCAGCCACAAGACGGATTTTCATTTCATCCCATTGTTACGCTCATGCTTTGTGTTCCCGGACTCACACATTCTGCTCAGTTCCCCTCTCTGACACGCTGCCTGCTTAAACACCATAATGCTCCGGGGTATTTTATGTAATTTGTCAGTGGGTACAGTAAGAGTTCATATGACCAATACTACTCCATCACAACCACCTGCTGTTCTCCCTCCTGCTGGGCCCTGACAATCATCTTCCCTCTGCAGCTCTGCACTGTAATGCCCTCCCACACGGCCTCATCACATTCACTTTATTCCATGTGTATAAAGAGTGGGAGTGTGTGGTCTCCTGTATGAGTTATTGCCGTGGAACAGCAGCATGAAATGAGCGTCGGTGGCTTGTGCACAGTGTGTGGTCCACTGGAGTCTTTTGATACACAAGGAGTGTCTCTGATACTAATTGCGGGACCGCCGGAGGGTGGGAGACAAATACAGCGTAATAGCTCAGTGATAGTAAAATGACATAGGGGTGAATAAAACAAATAAGACAGCGGGATGATTGGCTGTAATTGTCACAGCATGCTCCTTCCGTTTGCATGGCGCTGCTGGGAGTGCATGTTGACACCCTAATTGTCTGATTATTATTTCAGGAAAGATAAAGGACCGAGTTGTTATCGTGAAACCTGACACCCAACGTGTGCTTTTTGGGAGTAATCAACTGCATGACTGCTGAAGGTATTTGTGCAAAGTTATCATGATGTGTACAATGATTTACATAAATACAATTAGTTTCATTGCATGGGCGTTATGAATGATGATATGATGTTGAATTAATTGCCTTGAAAAGAGATGTGAGGTTTATACTTTGTGAAGGAAGTATTGAGATGCTTTTAGGATATCAACTTGTTGTTGCAGTGGAGATTATTTAGAACTGTTAAACAAGGCTTATTTTAATTATTGGATTATTCTGCTGATACATTTCTCCATTCATCGATCTATTCTTATATCTTTTTAAAAACTCTTTCAAATCATGTACATACTGAAGCCGTAAGAGGCATGTGAGGAGATCAAAACAATCGTATGATCTATTGTTTAGGAATAAACGTAACCATTAAATGCTTTCTCCTTTAGTGTTACTTTAAAGCAGGGGTGGGGAACCTTTTTCCTCTCAAGGGCCATTTCCATTTTTTCAACATCCTCCGAGGGCAGGTACAAATTATTGACCTCTGCTTAAAAATACAAAAATCACAGCCCATTCATTTGGCCTTTCTTTCATGCTGTGCAAAGAACCTCTCAATCCAGATATTTTAAAATGAGTCGCGCATGCATGCACCTTGGCATGACCACCAAAACAGAAAGATATGGACACAAGATGTGTGCAAATCTATTTAGTTTCCTATCCATGTGGACATGTCTTAAGTGGGGGGGGGACCTAACCTCCTCTAGGGGGGTCCGGGGGCATGCTCCCCGGGAAGATTTTTTTTTTAAATATTGAAGTTAAAAGCATCAATCTGGTGCACTTTGAGAGCAACATGAGGAGATCTATGGATACATCTCTCATCACCCATATGAAACAGAACTGGAAGCAGATTTATTTTTCTTTATGGATATTTTACAAATCACTTCCCTTTTAAACTGTATTCTTGTTTATTAATAACAACTTTTTTTTACTGTCATATAGTATTTTATACCTGTTTACTTTATTCTCTTATTTTTGTATAACTATAATGATATAAAGATGTGCCTTTACCTCACTGGTGGTAGAAAAATATTATTATATTCGTTAGCATAGCTAGCTAACCAGAAGCTAATAACAACAAAGTTATTGACTGTATGATCAGTGTGACAGATGAACAGATCGCCACTGGGCTTTCAACTAAAGACACAGCCACGCGGAAACTGCAGCATGTGTACAGCTCCTTATGGGTGCTGCAATTTTTGGAAGTGCCGGAGCCACGTTCTGGTGCGCTCCGCCAGAACTGCACCCCTATCAGACGAGACATATACCACGTGATGACAAGTTAAGCTTGTGTTGTGTTCAAGGACCCTGACCTTGGCCAGGAAAAACAGGCACTCACTTGTTTAATTATTTTGCGGTCTAGATTTCTTAATTATTATTTTTTTTGCGTGTGTTTATAAATGACCTCGAGGGCCGTACCAAATAGTGTAGCGGGCCGTATACGGCCTGGGGGCCGGAGGTTCCCCATCCCTGCTTTAAAGAGTCCTCTCCTGCTGATGTTCAGGTGTATATCAGTATGTAGTGTCTCTACTTTAAAGAGTCCCCTCCTGCTGATGTTCAGGTGTATATCAGTATGTAGTGTCTCTACTTTAAAGAGTCCTCTCCTGCT
Source organism: Notothenia rossii (assembly GCF_949606895.1). NCBI lineage: Eukaryota > Metazoa > Chordata > Actinopteri > Perciformes > Nototheniidae > Notothenia > Notothenia rossii. The sequence continues at coordinate 4,335,802 of NC_136908.1, read as the reverse complement.
GATGTTCAGGTGTATATCAGTATGTAGTGTCTCTACTTTAAAGAGTCCTCTCCTGCTGATGTTCAGGTATGTAGTGTCTCTACTTTAAAGAGTCCTCTCCTGCTGATGTTCAGGTGTATATCAGTATGTAGTGTCTCTACTTTAAAGAGTCCCCTCCTGCTGATGTTCAGGTGTATATCAGTATGTAGTGTCTCTACTTTAAAGAGTCCTCTCCTGCTGATGTTCAGGTGTATATCAGTATGTAGTGTCTCTACTTTAAAGAGTCCCCTCCTGCTGATGTTCAGGTGTATATCAGTATGTAGTGTCTCTACTTTAAAGAGTCCCCTCCTGCTGATGTTCAGGTGTATATCAGTATGTAGTGTCTCTACTTTAAAGAGTCCCCTCCTGCTGATGTTCAGGTGTATATCAGTATGTAGTGTCTCTACTTTAAAGAGTCCTCTCCTGCTGATGTTCAGGTGTATATCAGTATGTAGTGTCTCTTCATGTCTCCATGCTTTAATGTTCAAAAAGCTCTTTATTTCTCTCATACTGCCTGTGCTGCAGCATCTCTTTTCACCCTCTGTCTGAAACCAGAGCCCAGTCTGCTCTGATTGGTTAGCTGGCCGGCTCTGTTGTGATTTGTGGGAGAGAAACTCAGGGTTTTTAGACTTTGCAGACCATTTACATGCACAGAAAATATATATAACACAAAGGGGAAATCCTCACAAAGAATAATCGGGTCTCTTTAACCAAGAACCTGGAGTGAAGTTTATAAACAAAAGTCATAATTAATAAGTAACTTGTAACGTAGGCTATAAGTGAATGTACTACTCTGAAACGAAGATAAATAAGTAGTTTTAACACTAACAATAAGATGAACAAGCTTCAGACCTTGACTAAATGTGCTTTTACAGGTGCCCAAAGTCGCTTTACAGAGGTAGTAAAAAAGAACAACAAATAAATATAGTAAAAGTCACAGTTCCAGTTGCATTCAATCTCTGAGCATATTGTTATAAATGAGATCCAGTCTGATGTGTTAGTCCGTCTTCAATCTGAACGTTAGTGATGTGTGCCGGCTGCTTTGGGTCAGCACCGTCACACAGAAGCTGCTTTGGGTCAACACTGTCTTCGTGTTGCTAAAAAATACCCAAGATGTCAGTTTAGCGATGACCTTCTGACTGCAGCAGAAAACCTCCCTGTTAGGAGAGTGTTGGCAGAGCGGCAGCAGGCCACGCCGGGCCAAGGGGTGTCAGTTTCTCCGGGGAGGGGGTTTTAGCGAGGACATTCACAAGGACCTGTTGCTAAGCAGCACTGGATGGCTTTATGTCCCGATGCCGGGCAATGAGCTTCATTAGAGGAGGCCTAACAGGGGGTATAGAGACACCTGGGACCGTTTAGAGTCCTGCCAGGAGCCAGAGACCTGACTTTAATCGTCTTAAGAAACTGTAATGACATTTTAACAGACTGAACCTCAATTTTGTGGTTAGTTCTTAGTCTGCGAAACACTTGTGTTAGAGCCAGTGTTTTGTTTTATCAGAAAGGTAATTGTGACGTCTGTAGTCAACACAATATAAAAGACTACAATTCCCACGGTGCCTCCTCTAAAGTGACAGCAACCTGCTAGAGAGACCCCATCGAGGAACAGTTTTTAACCGTCCAATTACCCTTTAAGTTATCAAGTTATATAAGCATTATCAAGAAGAAAGAATACCTAAGTGGTTTGTTATTTAATCTGAGTTTTGCCTATTTGTTTTGAATATTGAAAAGGCCTCTTTTCTTTGTTGTATGTGTACAAGTTTGTTATTATATTTTGAGCAAACACATCGCATAACATCATCTAGGGGGCCAAGCAACTCTTCAACTGTAAGTAATATAAAGGAAAGGAAACGAGTTAAAAACGTTTGTTTAAGGCATCTAGTGGCTTGATAGAAAGACAAGGAAAGAAGCCACAACTACTCGCATAAATTCAACTTTATTCGGCACATTATTATTATCATTGTAAGAAAGGGGTTTTATTTCCACCTGATGAATTGTAGCCTAATAATTCTTATCTCCACAAACTCCAAATAGAAATATCTGTCTCTTTAGAAGCTAAATGCTACGCTATATTCAATAGCTAGTTGCTAACTGTTTCCCTCTGTTGATTTGTGCTTGAGGTCGTGTGCAGCTGAGTTTTAGATAACTGATTTCAATAATCTGCATCTGCTAAAATGCTCTGTATAGCTGATGGATCTGCAGAGTCAGCTGATCATTTGCTGTCAAAACCAATGACCTCTCACATACAAGAAGTCATACATATTGATTATTACTGCTTTGAAAACATGTTGGGTTTAATCAAACATGGCCAATATAGATACAGATAAGGAAGGTAGAATAGTAAGCCTTGCATTGTCTTTGTGTTCTTGTCTGTCTGCAACATTTTGAAAACAAACTACATGGTGTGATTTCCAAGAAGAACACAAAACATTTGGGAGTGGATCCATTCATACGAGAATGATATTACACTTTTGTTAACAGTGTAAGGACAATTGTTGCTGCACTGTTGCTGTTGGAATAATTAGAAAAACCAGATCCAGACATTAGTAACATTCACTTGAGCGTCCATGTTGTTTCTGCACAACAGATCAAAGCTAAGAGCCCAGGAGCCGAGTAAGAACAATACATCTAAGACATACACACAGGGCCGTCCCTCCCTACAGGCCGACCATGCAGACTGCGTGGGGCCTCATCGCAGCGGAGGGGGCCTCATCGCAGCGGCACGAAACAGAGGGCCTGATCATATAACTTTGCGTGGGGCCTCAAGTTGGCCAGGGACGGCCCTGCATATACAAGAAGTCAACGGGGGATATAGAGAGACACCTGGGACAGTTTAGAGTCCTGCCATGGAGCCAGGATGTAGCCGAGACCTGACTTTAAACGTCTGAAGAAACTGTAATGATTGTGCAGATTGACCTGTAATGCGTTTAGTGTAAATCTCTACAGACGTTTAATTGACATTTTGAAGGAAGTGCAAAGAGATTATGCTTTGAAGTTAATTACAGTTAGAGCTGATGTTGCTACAGCACTCCAGGTTACCCATGATCCTCTAGTTTATAGGCAAGGCAAGTGTATTTATACAGCACCTTTCAACACAAGGAAATTCAAAGTGCTTTACAAAAATGAAAGACATTAACCCTCCTGTTGTCTTCGGGTCAAATCTGACTGGTCAAATTTACTACTTTCATCAATCATACGTTTTTTGTTTTACATTTGATTGCATTAAGGCTTTATGATATCCTACACAGTAGACGTTTGAACATATAACATTGCTGATCACCACTTTCATTGAATTGTGGATGATTTAGTCAACTTTGTAACACCCATGGTGTTCACGGTCAAAAATGACCGCCATAAAGAAAAGGAATTAGCAACCACACACACACACACACACACACACACACACACACAGACAGACAGACAGACAGACAGACAGACAGACAGACAGACAGACAGACAGACAGACAGACAGACAGACAGACAGACACACAGACACACAGACACACAGACACACAGACACACACACAGACACACACACACACACACAGAACAATTTGACACATTTTCCCGCTCTTATGTGCCCATTTTTTTTTGACTGTGCTGGACAAGGAGAAGTTCGCTAGTCATCCTGACAATTCTGCTGGATGCGGGTCCGTTCTGCCGCCCGCAGTGGACATCCCCTGTACAGGTTCGGATGGGTTGCACAAACAATTGCTAGTTGCACTGTCGCGGACATTCATTTCGTCAAATGTCTGTCTTTCTCACATGCCTGCCACAATGGTCCTTCAGAATTGTTTTTTGAACTCTAATCTCACTTTTGCGAAGTTTGCTGGTGACTCTAGAACAGCTGAAAATGTATGTGTGTTGATTAAGAGGAAAAGGTGCTTGGTATTTTTATTGTTGTTACTATCAGGAAATGTACAGCCAAATCCGGGTCCACCTGGTAGTTTTAGTCAAATAGCTACTCCTGCTGATTTTAGTTCTAGATCGGGGTTAGGTTTAATTCATTTAAATGTGCGCAGTCTGTTACCTAAATTAGATTTTGTCCGTATTTGGGCGAGTTCAACTGATGCTGATGTCATTGTCTTATCAGAAACGTGGCTAGACAAATCGATCTTGGCCTCTGACATTTACATAAATGGTTACAATGTATATCGCACTGACCGTCCTAAAAAAGGTGGTGGCGTTGCCATTTATGTCAAAAATAAGTTTTGTGTAACAAAAATGGTTTCCAAATCTGTTAGTAAACAACTAGAATTTTTAGCTGTGAATGTCGAAGTAACAAAGGGTCAACAGGTCATGGTGGTGGGTTGCTACAGGGCCCCCTCGGCTGTCAAGGACTCCTTATCTTCATTGGCAAAACTGTTATCTCAACTTTCCTACAAGGAAATAGTGCTGCTTGGTGATTTTAATTGGGATTGGTTAACTTCTGTGTCAGAGGATTTTAAAAACCTGTGTACCTCTTTGAACATTACTCAGATTATAGACAGTCCTACTCGCCCAAATATTAAGTCCCCAAATAAATCCTCCTTAATTGATCTAATTTTAACAAATGTTCCATATAAATACTCATCTGTGGGAGTATTTGCTAATGATGTGAGTGACCACTGTGTTGTAGCCACAATTAGGGACACTAAGGTCCAAAAAGTTAAACCACGCATCATCACAAAGAGAGATAAAAAACACTTAGTGGAGCAGGGTTTTTTACATGATCTGTTTGATTTTGATTGGGGAAAAATCGATCTGTGTGCTGATGTAGAAACTGCATGGTCTTATTTTTATCTTGGTTTTATAAAAATTATAGATAAACATGCACCTCTGCGTAAATTTAGAGTGAAGGGACGAAACAATCCCTGGTTTTCTGCTGAAATGTCCAGTCTCCTTCATGAGAGAAACAATGCCTGGGCAAAGGCTAGGAAATCAGGCTCAGAGGTAGAATGGCTTATGTCCTGCCTCTACTGAAAGGAGGGGAGGCAACTATTTTAAATAACTATAGGCCAATCTCTAAATTGTCAGTTTTGGCTAAGGTGCTCGAACGACTTGTGAGTGAACAAGTAAAGGAGTTTTTATGTATAAATGATATCCTGTCTAAACATCAGTCAGGCTTCAGGAAGAAACATAGCACCATCACTGCAACAATGAAAGTGGTAAATGATATTACTAGTATGCTAGATAATAAACAGAGTTGTGCAGCTCTGTTTATTGACCTTTCCAAAGCGTTTGACACCGTTGATCATCGTGTCTTAAAACAGAGGCTACTCAGTACTGGCATATCCAGCCATGCAGTGGGGTGGTTTGTGAACTACCTCTCTGAAAGGTCCCAATGTGTTCACTTTGATGGGCTGTCTTCTGAGTGGTTAAACATTGCTAATGGTGTTCCTCAAGGTTCTGTTTTAGGTCCACTTTTATTCTCCATATATATCAACAGTTTAGGTGAAAATGTGGATGAAGCTACTTTACATTTTTATGCGGACGATACCGTGATGTATTGTGCAGGTCCCTCCATTCAGGAGGCGGTTGTTAAATTACAGGCTGTTTTTAACATTATTCAGACTCAGCTCTCTGAACTAAAGCTTCTTTTAAATGTGGATAAAACCAAGATAATGCTCTTTTCAAAAGCTAAAAAGTCACCAGAGCCTGTTTTAGATATTGTATCAACGCAAGGAACAAAACTTGAAGTTGTTGCCTGTTACAAATACCTTGGTATCTTGCTTGATGACTGTCTCTCTTTTAAACTTCATGTCAATAACCTGCTTAAAAAACTGAGGGTTAGGCTAGGTTTCTTTTTCAGGAATAAGTCCTGTTTCTCGCTTGAGGCCAGGAAAAGGCTAGTCACTGTGACCTTTTTACCTGTGCTGGACTATGGTGATCTGCTGTATATGAATGCACCTGCCAACTACCTAAGCAAACTAGATGCTGCGTATCATAGTGCTCTGAGATTTGTCACTAACTGTAAAGCACTTACTCATCACTGTACATTGTATACCAAGGCAGGTTTACCATCACTCACTGTACGGAGGCTCAGTCACTGGTACACTTTTATCTATAAAGCTATGTTGGGCAAACTCCCGTATTATATCTGTTCATTGATAAAGCAGAAAGTTGCAAGCAGCTATTGTCTGCGATCACAGGATATAGTCTTGTTAGATGTGCCAAGAGTAAGGACTGTCTTAGGTAAGACAGCTTTTATGTGCGCAGCTCCACTTGCTTGGAACAGTCTACAGGCAAAATTGAAATTGAGCATTTTTATTTCTTTGAATGTATTTAAGGCATGTCTAAATGAAATGCTTTCTGACACTCTGGGTATTTGTAAATGTTGAATATGTAAATATGATATCCTCTGTTGTTTGTATGTTGTTTTTATGTTTCATGTGGAACTAAATGATGCAGGTCTCCCTTGTAAATGAGATCGATGATCTCAAGGGACTAATCTGTCTAAATAAAGGTTTGAAATGAAATGAAATGAAATCCCCCCACATGGATCACACCTGGAACACGCAATACATGTTCAGTGTCTGTTCTTTGTATATTTACTGCAGTTGTTCATGTATACCAGTAGTCTGATTCAATACAGTTTGAAAGGGTGTTAAATGAAATTTGGTGATGATTAATGGTTTTTGTGTTAATGTAATAGCAGTTAAAACAGGACCGGTCAAGTAAGGCGGGGAAACGAAGACAATAGGAGGGTTAAAAAAATAGTGCAGCAGAAACATATTATAAAGTGGCCGTTTTAAAACACTAATTTCAAAGCAAAGATAATAGAACAATAACACTGGTACATGAATAAAAGTTACAGTGCAGTGTGAGATATGAATATAGAAATTGTAGAGCATAATGCTACCGTTAATCTTGCATAATGCACATTTAGAAGGGGTTTATATCTCTGTCAACAGAACTGGAGAGAAACACATCATCCTAGAGCAATTGTAATCATGTTTATTGTTTTAATTTGTGTTTTTATTCATTCCGTTTTTTATTGCGCAATAAAGAATGTAACTGTTTGTCCTCCTTTTCTTCAGTCATAAACACATGAGAGAAAAACATTTAAAATGTCTTAGGAAATGGATCACCAACATTATTGTTCTTACTCGGCTCCTGGGCTCTTAGCTTTGATCTGTTGTGCAGAAACAACATGGACGCTCAAGTGAATGTTATCTAGTTGTTCTAATTATTCCAACAGCAACAGTGCAGCAACAATTGTCCTTACACTGTTAACAAAACGTTATTATAATTCTCGTATAAATGGATCCACTCCCAAATGTTTTGTGTTCTTCTTGGACCCTTCAGAGTTTCTTGAACATCAAACCAGTTTGTTTTCATAATGTTGCTGACAGACAAGAACACAAAGACAATGCAAGGCTTAGTATTCTACCTTCCTTATCTGCACACAACAATTCTCAGGGAATGCTGGCCATGTTTGATTAAACCCCATTTTTTTCGAAGCAGTAATAATCAATATGTATGACTTCTTGTATATGAGAGGTCATTGGTTGTGACAGCAAACGATCAGCTGACTCTGCAGATACATCAGCTATACAGAGCATTTTAGCAGATGCAGCTTATTGAAATCAGTGAACTAAAACTCAGCTGCACACGACCTCAAGCACAAATCAACAGGGAGGGAAACAACTAGCTAGGGTTAGCAACTAGCAACTAGCTAGTCTGTGGAACGCTCTCCCCGACCACATGAGAGCACCACAGACCGTGGAGGCCTTTAAAAAAGGCCTCAAGACCCATCTGTTCAATAGAGCCTTTCCCTAGACCTCTTATTTATTTATTTATTACCCCCCTTTTATTTTATTTTATTTCTATTGTTTGTTTTTATTGCTTTTTATTAATTTTAGCGTATTGTGTAATGTTTTTATACTGTTCATGCTCACTGCTTGTAGCACTTTGGGATTTGAAGTCAAATATGAAGTGCTTTATAAATGAAAGCCATTAATATTATTATTATTATTATTACTAGCAATTGAATATAGAGTAGCATTTACCTCAGGGCCGTCCCTCCCTACAGGCCGATCATGCAGACTGCGTGGGGCATCATCTTGCGGAGGGTGCCTCAACTGAGCCGAAAATGCGGCGCACTTATGCCTTATGCGGCGCAATTAGTGTGGCGCGGCACGGTTTTTGAGGCTCCACTAGCAACCCCTCACCCCCCCCCGTCCCCCCGTCGACACTCCCGAAACAGAGGGCCTCATCATATAACTTTGCGTGGGGCCTCATGTTGGCCAGGGACGGCCCTGATTTAGCTGCTAAAGATACAGATATTTCTATTTGGAGTTTGTGGAGATAAGAAATATTAGACTACAATTCATCAGGTGGAAATGTAACCCCTTTCTTACAATGATAATAATGATGTGCCGGTTAAAGTTCAATGTATGCAAGTGTTTCGCAGACTAAGAAGCTAACCACAAATTGAGTTTCAGTCGGTTAAATTAGGAACATAATGTGCAACATGCTGTACAACCTCACTCTTCAACGATGGAGCAGAAATCCATTCGGCTCTCGCCCATAATTGTGAGTTAAGAACCAGTAAGCCTTCGCTGCTCAGCACTAATTACTGGCCTTTACATTATTGACAGTCCATCAACGTTTTCCCCGAGGGTTTATTGGTAAGATAACTTTAAAGTTGAAGACTGTTTCCAGGAATAGCTTTTGCTTTCAGTCCATTTTTTTTGTAATCTGGCTTTTTAATGTGTTTTAAGACCGTAATAATTGTTCCCGCTGCCAAGGAAGTATTGTATTCTGTTAGTTTGTTGGTTTGCTTCTTGGTCTGTCTGTGTTTAGTATTGCGGAAGAACTGCGGTCACGATATTCACAAAACTTGGTGGAAAGGTGTAGCATGTTCAGAGGAAGACATCTTTAAATTTTAATGTGGATCCAAATTGCGCCGGTGGATATACACATTATTTTTCACATTTCGGACGCCCCTACCTATGTGGGTCCATGATCGGCACGGGGTGGGCCCTCGCTGAAAGGAAAACCCCCCGCATGACTTGATACGCCCCCTTGATAAATAAATTAAATGATAATGAAACCAGCTGCAATGGATCATGTATCCACCAGGGGGAGCAGTGATTAAAAACAGCTTTCACGAATACATACACTGTTGTATTGCCCTTGTATTTACCAAAATAGTTGATGGCAAAAAATGACATGATACGCAAGTTGTAAAAAATGGAAATATGCTTTAAGGCTCCCATTCGACAGGAAACATTATAATTTCTTGACAAAACGTATTTATTGTCCCTTAAATATCATCTCGTGTGTGTCCTCAACTATTTTTAAATGTCAATCTAAAAAGTGCATCTCGCATAAAGGTTCCACTCATGAATTCCCACATCAAAAACAAAAACATTTTTGACCGTAGACTTCGCCCGCTGTGATATTCGCGTGATCGCTGAAGCTCCTGACGGCTCAACTTCATATATTTAAGTCCTCTAATGTGTATCAGTAGCTCTCGGTGTTAGATCAGTGGAACGGACAGAGGACTTCAAAAAAACAGTCTTCAGACCAGAGACTTCAAAGACAGCTCACAGCGTGCATTTAAAAAGAGAGGAAATTATCGTAACATCCTTTCAAATGAAACGTGAAATTATGATTTGCCTTGAAGGTTGCAGAAGCATGAGTCACCTTTGTTAATACCCATCTCCCCTGCTGTGTTTTATCACTGAAATTGCTCCTATGCAGCTTTGCACTGGGGGCTGAAGTGAAAAACTGAAGATTGGAAAGGGGTGCTACAGATAAGGTGTCCGCTGACTCATTGTTGATTAGCAGTTTTCAGATGATAGCTGGGCCTCTGAGTCCCCTTTGTGAAGGCATGTGTGTGAGACTGAATGCATATGAGAGGGTTGGAAAGATCTGCGAAGCTATTTCCGTTGACTCAGACTGAAAACCTATCTCTTCACATCTGTCTTCCTTGCAAACTAATCTCCATCGTTTCCATCTACATTACAATCACTTCAGTCACATGCTTTTATCACATGGCAATACTCATGTCTTATGCTATGACATTTGTATTTTGTTTTTGTTTGCTTTGTACAGCCCTTTGAGGCATTGCTTGTGATTTGGGGCTATAATAATACACTTTGATTTGATTTGATTTGAAAGATAAACGGAGAACAGCTGGATTGCATCTGAATAGGCTGAACAACATATTTATTTATCATAACCTCATCACCATTGTCAAGAGTTGTCAAGAAAATCTGATACTCAAATTAGATGTTTCATGTCATTCATACCAGAAGAAGAATTATGTTGCTGATATATAAATATAATGTTCAAATCCCTTTTGTCCGGTGATCCTGAACTAATCTCTCCTGATCTTGCAGCATGTTTTATTAACCCTCCTGTTGCCTTTGTTTCCCCCTTTGGTGTTCGCGGTCAAATTTGACCGGTCCTGTTTTAACTGCTATTACATTAACACAAAAACCATGAATCATCACCACATTTCATTTAACACCCTTTCAAACTGTACATATTGTATCAGACTACTGGTATACATGAACAACTGCAGTAAATATACAAAGAACAGACACTGAACATGGTGTGCGTGTTCCAGGTGTGATCCATGTGGGGGGATTGGCACATAAGAGGGGGGGGGGACATCTAGAGTGTGTGTGTGTGTGTGTGTGTGTGTGTGTGTGTGTGTGTGTGTGTGTGTGTGTGTGTGTGTGTGTGTGTGTGTGTGTGTGTGTGTGTGTGTGTGTGTGTGTGTGTGTGTGTGTGTGTGTGTGTGTGTGTGTGTGTGTGTGTGTGTGTGTGTGTGTGTGTGTGTGTGTGTGTGTGTGTGTGTGTGTGTGTGTGTGTGTGTGTGTGTTATCTGATCCGGATGGTTACTAATTATTTTTCTTTATGGCGGTCAAAGTTTCAAAGTTGACTAAATCATCCAAAATCCAATGAAAGTGGTGATCAGCAATTGTATATGTTCAAATGTCTACTGTGAAGGATATCATAAAGCCTTAATGCAATCGAATGTAAAACAAAAAAGTTATGATTGATGAAAGTATTAAATCGGTCAGATTTGACCCGAAGACAACAGGAGGGTTAAAGGTTTGGGTTTTATGAAGTTCAGGTTGTTTGAGTTACTTATCCATAGTCAGTGTTTTACCTACAGTGAATGAAGGTTGTCACACACACTGTTTAGAGAAATACACAGGAGGACAGGCACTGGAGCTGAATAATGTACTGCAGTGGACCGGGCCGCAGCAATTACAGCCACAAAAAAAGAATCCATATCAGTTATGGAAAGTAAAAGCCATCTTTTGATATTTTCATACACAGGAAACTAAAGCTGTTATCGATGCTCTTTTAAAAGCCAACAGACTCATTTTACGAAAACAGTCATTTTACCTCGCTAAACACTGAAGTTCCTGTCCTCCCATTGCTTCAATCAGTCTGTTCCTGTTGCTGTGTGACCTCGTAGAATCTATACTAACTCTTAAAAACACCAAAGGAGAACAATTACAAACACAAACCTACTGATTGAGGCAGCATTAGACCTATCGTGTATCATTATCGTTAAAAACATCATACAACCACACTCCAACTGTAACGACTGAAAGAACACCAGTAGAGGACTCAATTGCTCGACTCAGGGACAGAGACTTAGGTTACAAAAAAGGTATTTATATGCAGAGGTTCGGTACATTACATGTCACTTGTTAGACGCTTTTATCCAAAGCAACTTACATACTCAACACTGTGGGCAATCCCCACAGGAGCAATTTGGGATGAAGTGTGTTGCAGGGACACAACGACATGCTGACTGCAGTGGGGTTTGAACCTGTGACCCCCTGATCCGAACACCAACGCACAACCCACTGCACCACACGCCTCCCCGGTACACGTTAGATCAGTCAGTAAGGCAACCAAAACAGACGAGGATTAGGCAGGAACAGGGCCAGGAGACGAAGCTGGGTCAGGTACACGTGGAATTTACAATAGATACTATAAACACTGCTGGAACGCTAGGAATAACTAAGACGAACTGGCACTGAGGGGAATGTGGACGCAGAGTGAATAGACGGAGGGAGGGATGATAATGGGGCACAGGTGAGGCTAATTAGGGATGGGAAGCAGGTGGAGTTCAATCAAGGGCAAGAAATGCTGATACTGAAATGAGAGAAACAAAATAAAACTGGAATAATAACAAAAACATCAACATGCTGGCTAGGACCTTACACCAACAATCCAAGCAACCCCCCTCAGTGTGCTTAAAGAGGCCCTGTAAGGCTTTAGAAGGTGTGTCCTTTCCTGTTGAGTGTTATATAGGTTTTAGTGCATGTAAATGGTCTGCAAAGGCTAAAATCCCTGTGTTCCCTCCAGAGGGAGTTTCTCTCCGACGCACTCCCCCCCACCTTCCTGACTCCATTGGACTCCTTTGTTTACTCAAGGGGTGTTTCTCAATTTCGAGGATGCTTGCTTGGTAACACATGTCTTCCGAGTCACTTGCTTCAGAAGCGAGGCAAGAATTCTTCCTGGCATTCGGAAAACGAAGAGTGGAACAGGCGAGCAAGTGTGCAGGTGTGCATCATATGAGAGGCCCCGCCTTAAATTTTCCGCCACAGTTTTTGGGAAATTGGTCCGTGCGCAAAGCATTGTGGGGATTTTAAGACCGCGGAGGATACACTTGTGCAGCCTCGAAAATTCTCGCTACGAAGGACGCCGGACTCGGTAGAATTTACATACATTGACAAACACCCAGAGAACATAGTGATATGTCAATGTGTTACTTGCGCTTTTATTGGCTAGCGCTCCCACACATTGTACTTGATAGGCTAAGAGGCGGGACATCTCTAAGCGGTTGACCAATCACAACAGAGCCGACCAGCTAACCAACAGCTGGATTGAATCTGAATAGGCTAACTTATGTTCTTTTATTCTAGTTTTTATTGTGTTTTTATTGTGTATTGTGTTTTTAGCACTTCTTAACACGTGGCTTGTTGTGGTGTGGTGATTTAATCTTTTATGATTCGTATGATGTTTTAATGCTTTGTCAAGCACTTTGTGACTTGGAAAAGTGCTTTATAAATAAATGTTACTTACTTTACTAACCAATCAGAGCAGACTGGACTCTGGTTTCAGACAGAGGGTGAAAAGAGATGCTGCAGCACAGGCAGTATGAGAAACATAAAGAGCTTTTTGAACATTAAAGCAAGAGACATGTAGAGACACTACATACTGATATACACCTGAACATCAGCAGGAGAGGACTCTTTAAAGTAGAGACACTACATACTGATATACACCTGAACATCAGCAGGAGAGGACTCTTTAAAGTAGAGACACTACATACTGATATACACCTGAACATCAGCAGGAGAGGACTCTTTAAAGTAGAGACACTACATACTGATATACACCTGAACATCAGCAGGAGAGGACTCTTTAAAGTAGAGACACTACATACTGATATACACCTGAACATCAGCAGGAGAGGACTCTTTAAAGTAGAGACACTACATACTGATATACACCTGAACATCAGCAGGAGAGGACTCTTTAAAGTAGAGACACTACATACTGATATACACCTGAACATCAGCCGGAGAGGACTCTTTAAAGTAGAGACACTACATGCTGATATACACCTGAACATCAGCAGGAGAGGACTCTTTAAAGTAGAGACACTACATACTGATATACACCTGAACATCAGCAGGAGAGGACTCTTTAAAGTAGAGACACTACATACTGATATACACCTGAACATCAGCAGGAGAGGACTCTTTAAAGTAGAGACACTACATACTGATATACACCTGAACATCAGCAGGAGAGGACTCTTTAAAGTAGAGACACTACATACTGATCTAGACCTGACAGGACTCTTTAAAGTAGAATGTACCACAGCAATAAGTCATATTAAAGCGGATACATTTGTCAAGACACTTGTCAAACGGTTGGCCTCAGCGACAGCTTGGCTGAGTCATTATCTGTAGCAGCGAGAACAACAAAGGAGGGAACGATAAATAATTCATCCAGAAGCTGCAAAATGTGTTCTAAGCAAAAAAACTTGGATGTTGTTTTTCTGTTATCCTTAACTTATTGACGAACGTTTGATCCTTTCATGGAACTACAACACAAAGACATGAGGCATTAGCAGCAGTTTTCTGCAGTCTGTTGCACTTATAGAAACCAGTGAGCAGACGTAATGTCATGCTCCTATTGGTCAGTCAGACATGTGACCTGGACCAGATGCTATTGGCTAAAACGGTTACATGATGCATGGGTGTTTCTCAATCTCGAGTACGCTTGCTTGGTAGCACATGTCTTCCGAGCGTCTTGCTTCAGAAGCGAGGCAAGAATCCTTCCTGGCATTCGGAGAACAAAGAGTGGAACAGGCTAGCTAGTGCATATGTGCATAGTATGAGAGGCCCCGCCTTACATTTTCCACCACAGATTTGGGGAAATTGTTCCGTGTGCAAAGCATTGTGGGGATTTTAAGACCGCGGAGTCTACACATGTTCAGCCTCGACATTTCTCCAAACTAAGTACGCCGGGCTCGGTAGAATTCCAAGTATGCTGGACATTGGAACAGTCCTTCGGCGGCACTCGATGACGTAGTATGCTTGAAATAGTGGCTCTGGAGCAGCTTAACTCGCGATTGAGAAACACCCCATGAAATGTCATTGGCTGCTTAGATAATCAGCGTTTTATGTTCTGACGCAATGAAATCAAACAGCATCGGCGTTGTCAACAGGAAAATCCAATAAGCAATACATTTCTTTCCAGCAATGGTTTCAATTGTCTCTTAATCACGCAAGTAGATATCATATTGATCATTAACTTTAAGATTTGAACAGCAAACTAAAAGGATGTGTCCTAGAACCGTGTCAGTCGGGGTTGTGTTTCTGGTGTTTGAAGTCTAGTATAGAATTATAAGTCCTGCTCCTTTTAACTTTAGCATTCAGAGAATAACAAGGCTAAATATATCTTAATATGTTGGTGGGTTGTTGCGGTGAAAAGGTACATTTTGCTCTGGGATGTAGCGTGGCAGAAGTAAAATGCCTAAAAACAATGAATAATTGAGTGTAAGCACGCATATCTCAAGTAACAGTAATTTCCCCTCTGAGTTCAGCCCTCAACTTTGTGCGCGTGATGCATTTTAAATGTTTTAATGGTCTTTTTCTTCGGATAGTATATGCTGCATTCATCCTTTGCTAATTTAAGAAGACTAAGAGTCTACAGACATGCACGCGGCTCTGAGAGAAAGATGTGCGCAGACACAGTGGTGCTTTAAGCTAACTGCTAAGTGTTTTCCATGATGAGCTAACATGCTAACATAGCAGTAAACAAGAGCTGGTGGGAATGCCATTTTATGGAAATTCATCAAAGAATTGTTGAGATATTTCAGTTTAGACTTTAAATGTATTTACTGACCAAACAATTGCCATTCTAGATTGGATGTTTAATCTCAAACACACATTTAAATACGCAATGACTGGTGAGATCATGACCATCTGATGAGTGTAAAGGAGGGAAGGGGAAAGGCAGGAAGATTTGAACAGTTCATCAACATTATTATTTTTCCTAAACAACCTCCTAGCTTTGTAGGAAATAAGCAAAACATGTCCAGCAAACATGAAACAGAACAAACCTAATCTGCATGTACGTTATTCTAATGTAATTTATTTGGGTACTGCTGAGGCTCCAAGGTAAACGTCGGTAAACCTATAGCATGCCGAAATATATGAAACCTTGGTTGATGACAGCATTTCCACAACTAAAGGCATAAATTACACTTTAAAGCAATATTGTACCCAATTTTTGCTCTAAATACAAAATAAGTGGCTACATGTCATTTCAACATTCTCTATTTATATGCATTTGGTGGTAAACTAATCCAAAAGTAACTGAAAGTAACTTGAGATGCATAGATTGCGTTACACTCCCCCCCCCCCATGTTTTTGACTTGTAATTAGTAATAGTATCAGAATGTAACCCTGCTCCCCCTTGATGCCACTTGTTACTTCAGCTCACTGTCTGCGGCTGTTTCGTCTGATTCTGCTCCTTCTTTTATACTTTCTCATTTCCATACTTTGCGATGGCATCTCTAGCCTTAAGCGTTCTGTGTGTCCCATATCTCAGTGACGTGTGTCTGTTGGCTTCTGTTCTCCGTAGCCGCGGGGGGTTGTTTGTTGCGCTTCCCGCTGAATCCTGCTCTGCTGCTCGCATTCATCAGGGAGCACACACATGAGAAGAGCCTTTTTTCCCGCAAAAATAAGAGTGAAATGGCACGAATTTAAATGCGTCCCCCTATGCAAGTGTCATCGGGAGAATTACAGTCAGGATAGACACAACAGGAGATGGATTACTTCATTGGCTGTACCTCAACATCGAAGGAATCTCAAATTCTCTGAGAAGCTGTCTTCCACAGGCGATACTGAGGATTAGCAGCCTGTGGCTCAGACTCCTTTTGTGTGCTGTCTACCTCGTCTCTCCAAGAAATATTGGTCTCTCTAGAGCAAACAGACAACTGTGGGAATACATATTTGAGGCTGTTCTGTCCTCCTCGTAAATTGACTCTGCAAGGGCACACTCAAGTTTCCTAATCCAGCTGATTTAACATTTTTGCTTGGCACACAAACAACACAATGACCCTTAGCATACTGAAGTCATTCCAGGTTTTTTTTAAAGTTTAATTGCTGGTGCACACAATCTAATAGTCGCCTGCCTTTGCGGTGACCTTGACAACTTCCCTTACTTTACTCCCAAAGAAGAAAAATGTAAATAAGGATGCAAGCAATGCTTTTGATGTGGTGCCTTGGCATGTGGCATATCAATTCCTCTCATTGCATTCAGTCCTAATATGCACATGGAGTCTGTTTTTGTTTGTCCTGCTGCATACCTAAACTGACTCAGGTCAGGTCACTACAGGCATACCAAGTTGTTTCTAACCATGGGAAGGGAGGGTATGGCATATTGTTATATGTATTGGTAACTACTTACTTCAATGTGTTTAAAATAAACTTGAGACATTAAAACAAATAATTTCTTACACCTAGAAGCCATGAGAGGCAAGTGAGAAAAATGTGGTCATTAATGTTCTGTGTTTGATCCAAACGGTTTCCTCTCTTGTTTTATAATTAGCAACAAGTGTGAACAAAATTATTATATCATTTAAGCAGACTAGAAAAATTTAAAAAATGCTCCCAGCGAAATCAAAAAAGGTTGTGCCGAAGTCCCTTTTTTTTGCTTACGTTTTGTGCGTGTTTTTTTCGACCATTTTCTTGCTGTTGCAATACCAGATTTGGCCATTAGAGGCTGATCCACTACTTTACGTTCTGGAAACTAAAGGAACTCTTTTTTATTCCCCCTTAAAGGTAGGTTAGGTAAGAATGGAGAAACCAGCTCGAGTGCGCTAGAATTTGAAAGTACGCAGCCGAAAGAATTCTGCCTCTTCCTTCAGACTTCCTTAAGGCACGGACACACCAGGCCGATTATCGGCGTCCGTTGGCGTCAGGCCGACGATGAGCGACTACACGCCCTACTCAGATTGGTGTGTCCCCCACCGTCGGGTCTTTTCAGCCGGGCCGACGCCTTCTCGGCCGAAAAGGCGGTCGGCAAAATAAATCGCTCTGATTGGCTGTTCAGCTAGCGAATCACAGCTTGAGAAGCGAAACGGAAGTGAGGGACCCAAACAAACTATTACGGCCCGTCCACACAGCGGCGTGCGTTGAAGCTTGCAGGTGGGCGTGTCTGAAACTAGACCAACAACCAATCACATGAATCTCCCGCCCCGGACACAAGGGCACGCGGTTTGATTGGCTAGAGCTTACACTGGCATATGATTTGATTGGCTGACACTTCCGTCCAAGCTTCAAAAGTTGAACATTGCTCAACTTTTGCAGCGAGCAACGCGTAGCGACGCTCCCACAATGCAGTTTGGCGAAGCGTGACGTCACCCCATTCAAAGTGAATGGGCAGAAGCGTTGAAGCTTCAACGCACGCCGCTGTGTGGACGGGCCGTTAAGAAGGCAAATCTCAGATTCCATTTAACTCCAGCTCTCGACACAGGTTGGGGAAAGCCCCATGAGCTTCTCGCTGTAGAGTGAAAATGGAACACACTATTTGTTGTTTGTTTATATCACGCAGTCTGTTCTTCTCTCGGTTATCACGCAGTCTGTCTTCCGGTTGTTGCCTTTTTTGAATGATGAATACACACTACCTCCGCCTGCTGGTAAGGAGAGTTATTGCCACTCACGCATGCGCAGTTCGTACGTGCTTCTTGGCCGTCGGCTGAAGTCTTTGCGGTGTGTTCCAGTGCGACACATGGCCAAGACGCAGAGACACGAGGTGACGTAACAGTCGGGGGTCCGTCTGTGTAAGTTCTTTGGTGTCAGCTTGGTTTGTCCGGGCCTTTACAGAGCCCCTCCTCCAACACACACGAACGCGCACATGACCAATGAGGGCACGAGATAAGTTTGTGCACAGATGGAAGGCTGACAGGCAGGTAGGCCATCCAGTTACTTTAGCCGGGCCGGCTCAGATGATTGGTCGTGCTTTTTACAGCGCCACGGCTTCAACAGATTACTTTTTATGTATTTATTGTCAAAGCATTTAATGTATTCATTGCAATCGGGACGTTAAGAGCATTAACTTATCTGAAACATGAATACTTTTAGTTGTATTTAAATCATTTGGAAGCTGTGCACTTTAGCCTCTTGTGGATGAAACGGGTACTACAACATCAAAAAGTGGTCATGTATAAACACATATGGAAATAAGGAATTTAGATTTTATCCTAGGAAAAGCTTTGTTTTAACTATTCTTAGGATACTACCACAACATAAAAAACAATTTAGAACAGAATCAGATTTATTTTGTTTTGACTTTCATTTTTGTGTTAAATAGGTTGATTACTGAGAGCATCAAGACAAATCACTTATTTCAAAAACTATGTTGAATGACCTTTTCTCCACGTTGTCTACGTAGATTTTATGCTTGGCATTCTTCCATCAACAATAGAGTTAAGATGACATCAAACACTCATACAAAAATAAGGAATAATAATAATGCTGCTTATAATAATAAAAACAACAACTATCTCTAATTGATTGTTTTTACTCCTGTTTCATTTTAATCTGTGAGGTTTCCCTGAATGTTCGATGCTGAGGGTTGGGGGAGGGGAGTGTTATTTTCCCATGTCTTAATGTATGTGTGACTGTATGTTCTTTCTATGTTAAAAAACCCAATAACTATAATGTTAAAAGATCACTACCAGCTGATAGACTGTAACCATGATGGTGCCATAACAAAGTCAAATTGTTGGCAGGGTTTGAAAAGCACAGATAGTGAAAGGCTTCATATTTGTAGAAGGTAACCATGGTGTTCCTATACTTCCCAGACACATTAAGCTCCTGTCGGTGACGTAGACTCAGGCGATGGACAAGTTGTTCCCACCTCTGAGCCCCCTGCTCCTCCTGACCTTCATTAAAAAGCCGTGGCCTGAGAGCAATTAATACCACCGGGGCACCTGAGGTAATACGAGGCCGATTAACCCTCGGATCAAACAAGCAAAAGGCGTCGGTTTAAGCAACTGCTCGACACTTGTAGAGAAACTACTAATGAGGGGCTACCTTGATAGTGTAATGAATAATGTATGAGATAAATGGAAACTGAGTGGAGGTATCCTCAACTGTATTCTCTGACAAAATGATTGGTTCAGAGGATCAAATGTTATACAACGACGTTTCTATTTTAATCACAGTGAATTTGATATGCTGTGTGAGTAATGCATGCCCTCAATCCAATGAGAACACATACTTTTATTCCAGGTACGCAGCTG
Source organism: Notothenia rossii (assembly GCF_949606895.1). Lineage (NCBI taxonomy): Eukaryota > Metazoa > Chordata > Actinopteri > Perciformes > Nototheniidae > Notothenia > Notothenia rossii. The sequence goes on along the minus strand of NC_136908.1, from coordinate 4,315,995 downwards.
TGTGCATATCAAAAGGTTTTATTGGTTTATTAAGTGTAGTTGTCAAACATAAAAATGTGCCAGGTCATGTGATTTTGTGTTCCCATAACAACATGTCCAAGATGTCCATGTGCCAGGCTAACACATGTGACAGAAGTAGCTACATTTCAAAAGCTTTTTGTTGTCGTTGCTAAAGGTAAAATTCAAGCCATTTAAGAATTAAAATGCTTACATAACATGTCCTTTATTAAATGTAACCTGTTGTGGAAACATGTATTGATCAAATTGATATGAAACAAATGAGACAAACATCGCTGTGACACTGATGTCACATCGGGACTTTAACCCTACACTTTGACAGTAAACCCAAAGTGACATAAATGCACAATTAGAAATATGATTATGATCTGCTCAGTTAACCCTTAGATGCATAAGTGGGTCTTTGTTGACCCGGTCAGGTGGGTTTCTTGGAGTATCTTTGTAATTACATTTTTTTATCATTTCATATTCCAGCTATTCCTCAAAAAACATGTTTTGGATATCAAGCCATTCAAATTTTAAATTTAAATTTTAAGAAATTGTATTTTTTGTATTACTGCCCCAAGCTTCCATAAGTGGGTCAAAAATGACCCGCATGCATTTTCTATGGGATTTCGTTTTTTTTTCAAAATGTAATTTTTTTTTTCTAAAATTATAAATAGTGACAAATTAAATATTTCTAGTGTGAACCAAAATATAATATTAAATATTATACAGGTGATTTTCCTGAACCAAAATGACAAACATGGCATAAAAACACATATTATTCAAATACGGGTCCTTTTTGACTTATGGAAGAGTCTGGGTCCAGTAACTCGGGCATCTAAGGGTTAATTTAGCTGATTCAATTATATTTAGCTAATATATTCTTTATTCTTCAATTCAAAGAATGTTCAAACTAATTCAAACCAAAAAATAATCCTCATTAATGAAGTTACAAATAAGAGTTATTTTACCATTAAAGCCCAATGTGACATATATGTCACATTTCAGATATTTGACGGGGGGTTCTTGTCAGAAATGTGTTCTAGGTGGTCTATTTAGTCTGAATGATGTTCCCCTTCATTTCCCCAAAAGTAGAAATGGGTTTGAAATTGTGATTTGTAGGGGTTTTCCCTGTCCTGTAGTGTGTTATGTTTGTGTGCATGTAAATGGTCTGCAAAGGCTAAAATCTCTGTGTTCCCAGTTTTTGGAGAGATGTCACAGTAGAGACTCTAAACACAAATATGAACCAGAAAATGAGCAGAATATGTCGTCTTTCAAAGCCATGAAATCGGTTCTTTATCATAAGAAAGGGTTCCATGAATAAATAATGATTTGATTCAAAGTGATTTTGGTTATTTGACATGAGAGATCTTTGACTTTCAAAGATTTGTGTGCACCAATCAGGATTAATCAACATTGAAATCAAAATAACACGAACTGTTTGAGGTTGCTTGCTTGGTGTTAAAAAAAAGAATGTTAAATTACATCCAAGGATGTTTTACTTTGAGTGTTAGTCATGATTATTAGATTAATTGTTTGATTGTTTTTGTTGATTTGTTGCTAGAATGCAGTTGCTTAGAGGATACATGTTGAGTCACGCAGATGAGAGGCTGCTTCATCTCGTCTGAACTCAAAGGCTGTTGGTTAATTCATTAATCCATTACATGACCCGAGATGTTCCTTTTTTCGAGTGCAGGAAAAATCTAATATTTATGATTTAATAAACGAATGATATCATAATTTGATTTAGGCTGCCAGCTGTGTCAATTTAGAGTTTGAGCCACAATGACTCACGCTCTCACAGACCTATAGAGCTCGCAATGTGGGTGTGGGCAGACATTCCAAATAAGTCATAGTAAAGTAGATTGGAGCCAAACAAAAGGTTGAGTCATGCGGTTTATGATGAGAGCTGCCATTGTATATTCATAAATGTGTCAAACATTAGGGGCACTTTGGATACGACCGTGGTGAGCCGGAGCGGTTTGTGATACTTTTATTCAATTATAGATTTAATTTTGTGATAGCTGAGAAAAGAGACAGGGGGACTTTTTTAAAGGGGTTATCTGTTGGCGTCGGTTGGCTTGATGTCGCTATATTTAGATTTATGTAGAGTTGTTTCAGTTTAATACTTTACTCTTTAGTTTTGGTCATTATAATTGAAGCATTTTGGAAACACCACCACATACATTTTTTGTCCTCAGGAGATACTTAGGCGCAATCCCAAACCACGCCCTACACCCTACCCATACACACTCCCCCTCTGTGACACACTCGCAGCTCAACGAAGCTCCCTCCTGTCAGATGGAGGCAGTAAATACAGCGAGCTTTGGGACGGCCTCCCCTCTCTCCGGCAGAAACAGGAAATGCCGTAACTGTATGTAACAACGGTTTCAAATCAGCATCTCTTTGACAAAACATTTAAATGAATAACTAAAATAAAACTCCAAACATCTTTAATTGTGTTGTCTTTTAGTTTTAAACCTGATGTTTATAAGCTTCTTCTTAGTTAGTCTGTAAATATACACAACTTTATAATAAAATGCACACATTTACCTTTCTCTAGACTAAACACAGGTATGATCCTAAATTAAAACACATGAGGTTATCATGAGGTTGTTAACATCGCAGTTTATCAGTGGATGTTTGCTGGAACTACTTGTAAACAGCGTGTTTCCTGACGGACACACACAGCGTGACTCCGGTCAGGTAGAGACCGGTCTCCAGTCAGCACCGCTGCATACTCGCTGTTTGAGGGCTTGATAGCCCACTCCCCCTCCACACCGCTCCACACTTGTTGGTTTGGAACAGCACTTAATGTGGCGGACCCTCCACGCGAACCGAAGGGTAGTGTGTAGGGTGTGGTTTGGGATTGGGCCTCAGAATGAGTTGTAGTGACCCCTGACTTTTAGGTTGCTGTTGTCACATGTTGACAACTTTTGGATGGATTCAAATATCATGGAACATATATTTAAGGTTTACATGTACACGTTTTGGATTAACTTTTTATCCAGTGTACCTCAACACTTGGTTCCATTGCAACTGAACTTTCTCCAAAGTCCATTGGTGGATGGGAAAGGTCTAAAGCCGTCAAAACTCCAGCATCAGGACAGCATATGAAACAACTTTAGTTATACGTCATTGTTACTGGAGTTATTATGTCTCTGCTACAAGGTTTGCAGGAGCGTGAAGAAACATCTGAGGACCTAGAAAATGACTTTATATTTTTAGAAAGAGCTGGATGCATTTCAAGAGATATAGAGAAGCAGCATACAGGGGAGTAATCAAAGGTTTTTGAGTGACTTTTGAAAAAAGAAGTGGATCGAAATGAGTTTAGTAACTTCTCCACCACTGAGTGACGACACAGGAGAACATTGGATGCAGTTGTCCTGCCTCGGAGTGACAGCAGGGCTAGGGAGGCTGTGGCGCAGTGGACTAGTGCGTTGGTGTTCAGATCAGGAGAGCACAGGTTCAAACCCACTGCAGTCAGCATGTCGTTGTGTCCCTGAGACACTTCACCCCAAATTGCACCACAGTATTGAGTATCTAAGTCGCTTTGGATAAAAGCTTCCAACAAGTGACATGTAATGTAATATAGTCGTTAAACTAAATTAGGAGATGCAGGTAGGTTCCTTTTATAGTGGAATATTTAGGTGAGTATTAGCAACTTCAACGAGAAAGTGACATGAGCTGTCATTTGGGTAGGTTAAGACAAGATGTGGACGTCACCATCATCATTTGGTCGTAGTCATTTGCCTTATTTCTGTCCCCCTGATGTATTTTTTGCACATTCATCTTCCCTTTTGGTCATTTCCTTTTGTCACAAAATCAGTTTATTGGATACCTTGGGTTTATGATCTACGAAGGTAATGACATTCCCAGTACTTTACTCCACTAATTATTTTCCTGATTACTTTTTACTTTGACTTCTTACATTTTGAACACAAACACCTGTACTTTCTACTTCTTACATTTTGAACCCAAATACCTGTACTTTCTACTTCTTACATGTTGAACACAAATACCTGTACTTTCTACTTCTTACATGTTGAACACAAATACCTGTACTTTCTACTTCTTACATGTTGAACCCAAATACCTGTACTTTCTACTTCTTACATGTTGAACTCAAATACCTGTACTTTCTACTTCTTACATGTTGAACACAAATACCTGTACTTTCTACTTCTTACATGTTGAACACAAATACCTGTACTTTCTACTTCTTACATGTTGAACACAAATACCTGTACTTTCTACTTCTTACATGTTGAACTCAAATACCTGTACTTTCTACTTCTCACATTTTGAACTCAAATACCTGTACTTTCTACTTCTCTCATTTTCCAAACAGGCTGGTTCCTTTAGTCTGAATGTGTTTTTGGTGGCGTGATCATTATTATTTAGAGTCGTTGTGTGCCTATTGATTTGAACACGATCCGTGTATCCATCATTTCCTGGTCTTCTCTAAAGAAGAGGGACCAATGAAAACGTTGTCATGTTGCCGTTGTTCAGCATGGAAACATTCATTAGCTAACAATGACATTATTGTTCTATGAATATAAAGGGAGGTCAGGTACTCTTTAAAACAGCTGCTAGTTATGGGTACTTTTTACTGAAGCACATTTCAAAGCCTCTTTACTTTGACTTGAGTAAAGAAGTTTAGTCAGTACTTCTACTTTCACCAGAGTATTTTTAAACACGAGTTTCTCTACTTCTACTTGAGTAAAGGAAGTGTGTACTGTTGCCATCTCTGCCACTGGCCTTAGATGGACTTGGATGGTTTTTGGCAATCATGCTAACAAGCTAAACCAGTGGTTCTCAAAGTGGGGGGCGCGAGGCATGCCAGGGGGGGCGCGAGAGACCAGGAGGAAAAATGGTTGTTATTAAAAAAAAAAAAAAAAATCATAAATTGAAAAATTATTGATTCAAAAATAATATATATATATATATTTTTTTTTTTTAAATCTTCCCGGGGGAGCATCCCCTCGGACCCCCCTATGTGAGGTCCACACACCACCTATAAAAATAGCACTTTAACCCTGCTTACAGCTATATGCCGTGAGCTGGTTATCGAGCCTTCATTGTAACAGTCACACTGTGTATTTGCGTGGGGATTGTTGCAGTAGAAAGTTCCACTGTAGCGACCGGTACATTAATGGGAAACCCTAAATGTTTGAGCACCCTCTATAAAACATCAAGCTACCCCACAGCACCCCCAAAATAAATCTCTGGCGCCGCCACTGAGCCTGACTATTTGTGTTGGGGGGGCCCGACTTTTTTTTTTCTCCAAAGGGGGGGCCTGACAGAAAAAGTTTGAGAACCACTGAGCTAAACTAAGATGGAGAGTATGGCACACAATACACCTTCCTCAGGAGCATGTTAGCCGTATCATAGCATGCAATAGTAGCCTTGCAGAACGGTTAGTATGACTGTGAACTCTTAGTCATATTTGATAGAGCTGGGCTTGTAGAAAAAGATTGTGACCTGGAAGTTTGTTGAGCAGCAGTTTTTACCTCTTCCTACTCCGAATGACTCTAAAAATATATTCACGAGGCACCTTGTGGACGAGTTATCACACATCCAGCTCTGGTTTGTTCAAACATTTAGAGTGACTCAACAGATGTTCACTGAAACAGAAATTGAAATGCTCTGAAAGAGGCACTGCTGTACTGAACTACTGAGCTGTAAGGTAGACAATTAAATTAGGACGTTTATATTTATTTAAGTACATTTTGTAGCAGATGGCCAGCAGATTGGATTCCAACTTTAAATACCGTCCTTATGGAGCTTTAAATATATATTTCAGGCTGCAGATGTTACACGATGTATTTTTTTCATATAAAGCAATAATGTAAGGATTGTTAATGATATACAAGTCTCCTATAATATGAAGTTAAACAAAAAAATGCTTGATATAAAGAACATCTGTTGAGGAGAAACTTTCTTGTGAGCTTCCCCACATCACATTTACATTTGAACATCTCAATTAATAAGAAACGCTGTTCTGTTGTGGACACACTTTGTGCTTCTGGCTGATAAGACTGATGTATTTGCAAACAAATCTTGTCTGCTACAGCTGGCAGGAGGATTACAAATATGTCTCATGCTTCAGAAAGCCCGCACAAGTGTCCAGAACACGACCCTCTAATTTTCCAAAATGTCTTATTATGTAATTGGAGTGACCGGGTCTTTCTTGTGCTTTTACCCTTCATTTCAGAGCGTGATTGTGCTGAACACACACCTTCACCTGTGCACACAAGAGCACAAAAGCACCTGTGCAGGGCAGTATGGCAGAACAAATATGTCTGTTCCCAAGACAACAGCAGATAATAGAGTCATTATAACAGGACAAACAGATTACACAGCGCGGCGTCGCAGCAGAAAGAAACACAGCTCATCAACGACATCAAGGAAATACTTGAAGAGACTGGAAATGATTCCATAATAGAGGCCATAGCAGTGAAAGGCTTTAAAACGTGTGCAGCAGAATACTTCCAAAACAAAAAAGAACAAAACAACCTCATGAACTTTCATTAATTCATGAGTTATTTGATAGCGATATGCCACAGATTACTACTTGTACACTGTACTAGCTATGCGTCTGCAGGTCATGTCACTGAGCCCCTGTGCGTCCATGTTAATCATTCTGTGTTGTTTTGGAAATGAATGATAGAGCAAAAGCTAAAACACAAGAGCCCAAACTAATAAGTATGAAGGCCCAGAAAGTATTCATTTCTGTTATAAATTGTTTTCTCACGTAATTGCATGGCTTAAGTTGAACAGATAAATAAAACGACTTTCTAGGACAGTCAATGTTCCTTTTCATCATCTGGGGAAAACGTGAAAAGAAATATACAACAGGAGATTTGTCCGTGTTTGCCAAGATAATCTTTCTGTTGTGTTTGTTGTTGTAATACTCATTCCGGCCACAAGACTCTGAAGTGCACAACTAACACAAAAAGAGACATGGCAGTAATGTTACCTAACTCGATTCAACACAAAGTATGAACCTTGTGTTTAGAGTTCTAGGAGAAATAAGAACTCACCTGGAAGAATCTTTTTAGCTTCTAGGAACATTTAGAATATGGGGTGGTGCTAGTGGAGCCTCGCATATGAGGGTGCTGCAGCCCCTCCCCCCCTTCCCGGGTCCATTCGCGATGTCTCGTTGTCTCGCAGACCCCAAGCAGCAAGCTGGAAATGAACCCAGCTCACACTGTCCACTCCTCGCAGCAGCGAACCGCGCAACGTCCCGCCAACACG
>NC_136908.1:4248732-4303732 GCF_949606895.1 Notothenia rossii | reverse complement strand
AAGGAAAAAAATATGACAAAAAATACAGATGTCAGTATTCTGAGGCTCTGAGCCCCGTTTCTTTTCCTCGCGGACGGCAAAAAAACTCAGACATTAAACACATTTAAAATAAAAGGGATAGGGTTTGGCTTCGGGTAAGATATTGAGTAAGAATATGTTTTTATGAACCACACAGCTTCTGGTCTTCCAGGACCCGACCGGACAAAAACACGTGGCGCAGGCACGAAACATGCTACCAATAGAAATGCATTGCTTTTAAAATCGTTCTGTGTGACACGAAAAAAATGCGAAAATCGTGTTGGTGAACACGAATCCATTGATTAAATTAATTTTGTAACTATAACACGAAATGCCGTGAGACTGGGCTGGATTGTGTGCAACTGGTGCCCTGTGTTGTCCCTCACCTGTGTCTTGTTGGGTTAATTAGTGTGGGTATTTAGGCTCTGTGTTTCCTGTTTTGTTGGGTGTGTGAGATCCTTGTGGCTGGTGACTGTGCTCACGGGAACAGCGACATTGAGGCTGTGTCCTGTGCTGGAATTTAATAAATGCCCACACCGGGTTATATTTTTGGACGTTCTGCCTCTGCCTCCTTGCTTGGTCGGGCCGCTCAATTGTCGGCTTCACACAGTTAAATGCTAATGTAGAAGAATAATAATCAATATGACACTCTTTCTTCAGCCCTGCATATTCAACAGCTCCATTCATACCGTAATGTGCTAAACACATCAAATCATTAATATAGCACTGCAAAAATAGATCCAATGAAGTGCATGAGTCCTATTGTTAGCCCCCGCAGGTTGATTTCTGTCGGTGTGTGAGTCAGCAGTATGTGGTCTAAAGATAAGTCTAATTAAGCTAAAAGCTTCATTGGCTTCCCCCATGGCTCCTCTCCAATCCCTCCTCCAGACTCACCGGAAACTTCTGACTAATTGGACGCCCCACCCGCCATAATCTCTGAGCCCAAATAAGATTAATGAGCGCACACATTTCTGAGCGAGCACCTATTCAATACTCCTTTTGGCAGCGCTCGCCGTCCCTCAGGGAGATTTCTTGCTTGGTCATGTTTGTAAACAAAAGCTGATATTCTTTTACTTTCAGGTTTTACAGTGAAAAAAAACACAGACAGTATCGCAGCAAGTACATCAGATACAAGTTTACCTCGGGACAATGGTGGATTTTGCATATAATACATCAAAGTCACATACATAGCACAAGGGAACAGATAACACAAATACATACCAGACAATTCAAAATTAAATAAAAATAAGAAACACGGCTACAACTAAGGGTTCACGAGGAGGCCATCACGAAGTACAATTGCATCAATCATTGTTTACTTATACTGAAAGGTATTAGGTGTTAGGATGTGTCCCATTTTTCCCAGGGGGCTTCACCTTTGTCTCTTATAGTCTTACGGCCCGTCCACACACAGGCATGAAAAAAATCTTTCAAAGCTTCGCCCATTCACTTGAATGGGGTGACGTAGAAGATTTGTAATCTTCGCCGAACTGCATTGTGGGGAGCGGAGCATGGCTTTGCAAGCATCATGAGCATCAAAAGTTGAGCAATGTTCAACTTTTGATGCTCCCGATGCTTTCGAAGCCGGCATCAGCCAATCAAATCCCGCCAGTACAAGCGCTAGCCAATCAAACCGCATGTAAGCTGGGAGAGCCAGACCGCAGTTCATTTCCTCATATTCCAAACGAGGAATTACGGTAGCAAATCACCCGGTTCTTTACGACCAGAACTATTTACTGGGATACAAACCGGAGGAACCAGGCATGGAGGGAGGTGGCAGAGACAGTGGGTGAAACTGGTAGGTTTTCGCCTGTTTGGGGAGTTTATATCCAGTTTACTTCGTTTTAACATTGCTATTGCTTTGTATGTCGGGGGCGGGAGATTCATGTGATTGGTTGTTGGTTGCGTTAATCGCAAAAAATCGCCAAGCTTCAGACACGCCCACCTCCAAGATTTTTTTCATGCCTGTGTGTGGACGGGCCGTTAGGCTGAAAGTCATGTGTTCCATAATGCAAATGTTTTTAATTATAGCTACCCATTGATCGATGTTCGGAGGTTCCTGAGACCTGCGGCTTTTTGCGTGACCTCGGTCGCTTCACCAGCACTTTGGCCGAATCTTCTCCACATCACTAACTTGTGTTTCCTCTCTTCTCAGGCTATGGGCACGCCGCTCCGGGGACCGATGCTGGGAAGGCCTTCTGCATGTTTTACGCCGTCCTGGGAATCCCTTTGACGCTTGTAATGTTCCAAAGTCTGGGCGAGAGGATGAACACTTTTGTCAAGTACCTCCTGAAACGCATCAAGAAGTGCTGCGGGATGAGCATCACGGACGTGTCCATGGAGAACATGGTGACCGTGGGGTTCTTCTCCTGCGTCGGCACGCTGTGCGTCGGAGCCGTCGCCTTCTCCCACTACGAGGACTGGAGCTTCTTCCAGTCTTATTATTACTGCTTCATCACATTAACAACTATTGGCTTTGGGGACTTTGTGGCCCTTCAAAAGAACCGGGCGCTCCAGAAGAAGCCCATGTACGTGGCCTTTAGCTTCATGTATATCCTGGTGGGCCTCACGGTCATCGGGGCGTTCCTCAACCTGGTGGTTCTTCGCTTCCTGACGATGAACAGCGAGGACGAGAGACGGGACGCGGAGGAAAGAGCCTCGCTGGCGGGAAACAGGAACAGCATGATCATCCACATCCAGGACGAGTCGCTGCCGAGGGGCCGGCGGCGGAGGGAAGCGTACCGACAGGAAGTGACTGATCTGCAGTCGGTGTGCTCCTGTATGCACTACCACTCGCATGACTTCGGCAGCTCTGGGGGGGGGATGGGAGGCCTGGGCTGTGCCTTCTCCCATCAGAACTCATTCAGCTCGCAGCTGAATCCCAATCAGTACTTTCACTCCGTTTCATACAAGATCGAGGAGATCTCGCCCAGCACCTTGAAGAACAGCTTCTACCCGTCGCCCGTCAGCTCGGTGTCTCCGGGCCTCCACAACTTCACAGACAATCACCAGCTGATGAGGAGAAGGAAATCTGTTTAAAGGCCTACACTGAGAACAATGAACCGTTGGCTTTAATTCAATGTATTATGTCAACACATTCACATTAAGTTAAAATGAGATGAGATGGAACTTTATTGATCCCCTTGGGGTAATTCAGGCGTTTATAGCAGCAACAGTTTCAGACAGGGTCAAATAAAGAATACAAATTTAAATAATTATACAACACCTTAAAGTGATAAAGTAACTATTGAAACAAGATATCACAGTAAAAAGTTGAGTATTTGAATGAACATGTTACTGTATTAGGTTAGCTGAAAGCAATAATATGAAGTTGAACCTACTGTTTGTTATTTAAACTTAATATTATAGCTTTTAATTAACCTCATTAATGTTGTGTGAAATCTGTTGACATAATGCATTTGATTAAAGCCAATGTTTCCGTGTTCTCAGTGTAACACACACAGGACAAACTAGTTGTTTTATACACAAGGTCAAACATTTCCAATGCTGCTCCTTACCAAATCTTATTTCAGCACTTATTTCCTTCTTTGGTTTGTGTGTAATATAAAAAGTATTGTTGGGAACAGATGAAGAACACTGTGCAGAACAGACACACTGCGGAGGAACAGCATGAAGCATGGATGTCTATTTTTTCAAGAGCCTGCTCCATTTACAGACACTACAAGATGAGGTCCTTATTTAACATTTACACAACAGAATTGTTATATTAACTTTGGTTACATGCCAAATGATGCACACTTGGGGAAATGTTATTTTTCAAAAAGGGAGTATGCTTGTTTCACCTTAACTTGAAGAACCGTTACTATTCCATTGCCTCACTGCAGACAGAGATTTTAAAATGACTCAAAGCATCAGGTATTGTTTTCTATAAGCAATCATATACTCCAATGGTTTCGCCACACATCAGGCCAAAATATCGTTGCCAATATAGCATGTGCATTAGATGTCATTTACCGAGTGTACCATGGTTTCGTGACATTCTTTAGTCTATTTATAGAACAGCCGTGTGTGTCTGATTGTCTTGGATTCAAAGGATCATGCTGCTGTTATTAATATTTCACCCTTATCTAGAAACAGATCTCACCACAAGAGGTTTAATTTCACCTAAGGCCTTTTGTATAATGAGACTGTAAGACCATGCAACACTCTTAAACTAATTTGCCTTTTATGGAGTCTGTATTGGTTCTCTATTTCTTTCCATTGACATTCATACTTGATATCAGTTCTACTAAGCGCACTCTTATGTGCTTTGAGATTTGTTCAAATTCACGTTGAGCAGTCTATATAGATTTTAAAAAAACCTTATGGTCAAGATTAATGCATCGGAGTGGCATAAACCAAAATTCGGATTTGATTTATTTGCAATACACTGATAAAACTGATGCCAAAATAACAAATACATGAAGTAAGAAGTCTTAATTTGATGGGTAGAGGTTGGTTCGAACATTGGAGCTGCTCCAAACTCAAAATCATTTTAAATTTGGCGTAAATACAGCAGCAGGACATCGATTTCTACACACTGTGTATCCATTAAATTATTTCACCACTGGCCAATAATATGCTTAATAATGATGACAGGTGCCCAGTTAGGATCACAAGCTCTGAAACACTGGATCCTACAATTCCCATGATGCAACTCAATGGCATCTTAAATCACCTCCTCCCTAAATGCTTATTTCTTTGCAAATCCTACACATCACATGTGCTTTCGGCTTCCATTTCGAGTCACATGCCTAAGCTTTGATATATGTTTTAATGTTTAAAGAGCTACACACACTATACAACCGTAGGCTAAAATTGGTAAAGTAAAAACTTGAGGTGGCGTTGTGGCCATCTTCATGTGAACGCTCCACACCCACCTTGGTTTGGCCTTTTGAGAAGCATTAAGAGAGATGTGTTTAAAACCGATGAGTTAGGTTGAGGTTCTTGGAAAATAATCAAGTGGCTCAAATTAATGAAGTGAAGTGTAAAAGGATCACAAGGTGGATTTTTCATTCAACCTTCAGCTACCAAAGTGCAATGAAACGACTCCGGCTGAATTTATAAACAGTTTTAATCAAAAACGACATGCATGATTATTCCCCAAAGTCCTGCAGAGTACGCAATGCATGGCTGTAGCAGCTGACCCTGGATCTGCTGAATAACCCGTCTCAGATCTAACGGAGATCTGGGTTCAGAACTGCTCACAGGGACAGAGAAGCATGCAGATCTAAACTGAGAACTCTTGAGGTTTAGTTGCACTTTGGAGCCATTAGGGAAACACAGCCTTGATAAACGCATCAACACGGAAACCAGCAGTGAGTTAATGTGAGCGGACAGCTGAGCATCAAAGGAAAGCTTAATAACTTCAGTATGATCCTTTTATTTTCTGTAAATTATCAGAAGAAGGAACGGGACAATTTGTTTGTGGAAGATCTGTGCATGATGAACTTTGATGAATGCGGGAAACAACTTCATAATCACTTTTAAAAGTATCTTAGCGGCAATTAGTCTTAAGAATGATTTACAATACAAGCTGTTTCTTTTGCCAGCAGTTCTTAAAGGGATACACCTTAATTAATTGGTCATTCAAACTGTCTTACACTAATATTTGTTCTCAGGTTTGAATGAATCACCTTCATTTGGGTTTGCTCTTGTAACACAATCACTGAAGTGCAAGCGCATCGGCCGAATAATAACGCTGTACATATCGAGTCCTCGTTTTTCTGAGAAATGAGATGCATCATCTCACTGAGGCCCGTCTGATGCAGATTCACCAGGAGTCCGTTTGCATTATAGGCTTTATTTCTGACAGGGTTTGAAAATATTACGGCAATCCTGGATATTTATACCGTATTGATATCAGGCCTGTTTTAAAGCCCAATGCTCCTTTCTGTCAAATATAAATGCCAGCTGTCAAAGACAACATGTTCACCGTCACTGAGCTCTTACGGATTCATTATTTCTAAAGGCCTTTTAAGATGTAAATGTATATATCAATTGTTTGTAAAGACTGGAGCAGCTTTTTTTAAGTTATTCATGCAGGGTTGGAAGCTATTTAATTATCTTTTTGCAATTTCTATCAAAATCACTGGAAAACCAAATTTCTGCACCATGACTTTCAGCATCAGTATTCTTTGCAGTCTTGTGTTTAGCTTCTGTTCATTTCCTGGGTAGCTGAGCATGCCTCGCAAGGTGAATGCCACTCTGTTTGGGCTAATAGTAAAATGCCATGGATCCCATTCAGTCGTGACGAACATAACCAGGCATGGAGTCCGCGAGATAAGCCCTGAAAGCATTGTTTCATTCTTGGAACTATACGGTCTTATCTAAGTACCCTGTACAATATGTTTATAGCAACCTTTGGAATAAAAAGGCCTTTTCATGGCTGAGATGCATATGTATTTTTACACATTAGCATACGTGCCTTGAAGAAACAGCGGTCAGTGCTTCTGTTGGAGTGCAGGGCACATTAAGTATGGTTGGTCTGTCTGTGCTTTAGCGAGCCGATTTTGAGAAGTCTGGAGCGCAGACACGGTTAATTTATAGACAGATCTCATGACAACAGATTAACCCTAACCCTAACCCTAACCCATAACTCAATAACCTAACCCAAGTCCACAAGAGATATACATCTTAAACCTATCGTCTATAACCACAAACACAACCAGCGCCAAAACAGACTGAATTACTAACTTCATTTTAAAAGACATAACAATCCTATAACAGTTTAAGAAATACTTTTAATCGTAGCAACTTGGGTCTTCCTTCCAGCTTCTGGTCATAGTTCAATCAGTTTAAATAATAGTGTAGTCACCAAGGTAATTGCTGAGATTGAGGAATGCCACACAATTGCTTGAAATGCATTCATATGGAACAATACACATAAGCAGGTGGATGATTAGACTGGTTTAATTAAAGGTAATGCTTTTGATATACTCCCAAAAAACACTAACAGTTATTTGATCTTGCTACAAGTGTGGAATTTTAGGCAAAGCTTGATGATTGTCCAGAATCAATAAAACACATGAATTATCAATTATGTAGGTGAACACGTACAGTGTAGTTTATCATGAGGTTATTGTTCACATCAAATCTGGAAGCTCTGAAGGCGAAAGAGAGAAAAATAAATCTGTTAATCAATTTTCTGAAATAAATAGTTTTCTCTCCCCACCTGTTTCACAGATTTAAAAATGAAATTAGAATGAGTTTCCTGGCATAGCTTGGTTTCCCCCACCTGTTCTAAACAGTTTTGATCAGACTTATAAAATGAATCACCGGTAGTGTTTTTCCCCCTTGTTGCAGTCGCTTCTGTACAATGTGTATTGATCCATCTGTCTTCAAAAATCCTCAACAAATACACTTGTAATCTCCTGTTTGAGTAGTTTTTGTTGATGACACTACAGGATGCAACTGTTTTAGGAAGTTTCTTCATCTCTCTACCTCAGGGGTGTCAAACTCAATTTCAACTCGGGCCACATTAGCATCAAGGCAAGTTTTATATAAGACAATATAAGAATAAATATATAAATATGTAATATATATAAAATAATGTATTATATTACATTGCCTCGGATAGGGTAATAACTTCATAATTAAATACGTCTGAAAGCAGTAGTCTAGGTCAAACAATTGCAAGTCTCTTCAGTGTGCATGTCACAAAATGATTTAAAAAGAAAAGCCAAATTCCGGAAAAACTAAAAAAAAATTCAAGGAAAAAAAGTAACATTTTGAAAAAAAAAGTCTAATTCAGAGAAAAAAGATGCATTGTGGGACATGTAGTTTATGGGCAATGTGCTTCTGTAAAGCGGCCTGTAACCGTATAATGAACATATTTTAATGGCCACATGAAATGAAGTCGCGGGCCGGATTTGGCCCCCGGGCCTTGAGTTTGACACCCCTGCGAGTCTACCTGTTTTTAAATCTGCATTATTATTATTTTTGGCCACTTGGGGGCGGCAGAACAAGCCGAACACATGCTTTGACATATAATAAAGTTTATATTTCTATTCCATTAAGACTCATGTATCTGGAGACCAGATGAATGTAAGCTCATTTTCCAACTTCCTTTCAGCTCCTGAAACGAAATACACCTGAATTCTTACTCGATATTTGATTTGTGGTGTTAATTAGCTAGTGGCTTTATTTTTATCTCCATAATTTGTTTTTAAGTCATCCGTTTTATCTACTCCCTACTCAACTCTTTTTTCATGGTTTGACTGCTCATTTTCTTCCTGGACCTTGTTGTTGTGGCGTTGCCTTGTTCCACGGTCTCAGCTACTACTTTAGTGAATGCAATGTTATTAAAACCATTGAGAATGATGGCCTGGAGTGCAAAAAGAAAACCCAAGTTGGAATTATCCTTGAGTCTTTTCCGATACGGATAGGGTTAAACAAACACCTACCTATAACAACATCACTGATCCGTTTCGTCTACCTTCCACTTTACTTCACTTTTCCAACTTTTCCAAGCAACATTTTGGGGAATGTATCAGCCATAATAGACCATTTGGTTCCGAGAGGAAGCAGCAAACAAACTCATTTGCTTTTCATGAGCCGCAAGTCAGATTGTTTGTCATACCCCTCCCACACGCTCGCGTATTACTCAGATGTGTGTGCCATCATGCCACATGTCATATTGATGGTCCTCGACTGAATGTTACTCTATAACACAGATGGCACAGAGATACAGCCACACGCCACATCCCTCGCCAACTATTTTAGCTTTTCTTGAGTGTTTCCCTGCCACGTGGCATCAAAACGACCGCGAAGGTTAAATGAATCTGCATTTCGTACGTAGCTGTGTTCCTTTTACTGCGCGTGGCAGTATGTGCGGGCCATTTCTCTGTCAACAGTGCCATGTTTTCCGGCAGGGACGAAGAGACACAAATTGCACTACTATCTGTGTTATACAATAAAATAGAAAGGCTATGTTCCATAACTTCTCTTTGTGAAATATCCTTTGCAATAGGTTCTTCTGTAGGTCTGATGAACAAATAATACCATGTACCATATTCCTTACAGGAGATTTTTTATATCCCATTTCGTTGGCATCCTCGTCCAACCGAACGACGTCTTCTGTCACACTTTTGAAACTGATGTCTGTACAGTACACTCCGGTGTGGGACTCCTCTCTTTTCACCACGTGGAGAAGAGATTGTTGAGAGTGAAATGAACATTTTACATAACATTTGTATGTTCTCCTTTTTCTGTATTTTCTTTTCTTTTGGTGCGTGTGTGTGCATGATTTGGTGTGGATGACTCACTGGGTAACACAGCCCGAGTGAAGCCATATCACAGTTGAATAAAAATGATGAGCCTCCTTCTGAAACTCCTTGTCTTCCTCCAATATGTCCGACTGCTTGATTCAAACAATGTATTAACATATGAGTTTTTGTTCTGCTAAAAGCTTATACCCGGAGTTAAAACATTAAACATTCATAAAACAAAAAAAATCAATACATTTTGAACTTCATGTTGTGCCCTTTGGGTATATTTCACATACAAATCTAATACTTTAAGCCAAGTTTGAGAGAAGTGTGCAAAGAACATCCAGTAAAAGAAGCCTGACCTCCAATAAAATCTGCTTTCAAAATACAAAAAGACACTGTTAGCTAGAGTCAACAGTGTTACAGACTCCTGGGCAAGGATCAGATAAGAGTAGAGAGCTTTTGTTTTGCCTACACTTACATAAGCCTCAGTGTTAAGGAAAGCATTTGACATTTTAGGAAACACATTTAATTGCTTTCTTGCTGAGGGGGAGATGGGAAGATCAATCTTTTTCGTCTAACTCTTGGCAACAAAACTTTGTTTCAAAAAAATTAAAAGCCATGGCTTTAAGGAACGAACCATCACATTGCAAAACCCTTTGGAAAATAATATTAATGTTACATACTGTAGGCTACATTTTATGAATTTTTGTCATTTCTCTTGAATCCTTGGCAAGTTTTGGCATCAAATAATAGTCCAGAGTTTAAGATATTACGACGGCCGCCAAGTGCAAACTCGTTACAACGGCTCAAAACATCTTCACCAACTTAACGAAACATGCGCTCAGTTAAAAAAAAAAGGTACATGCAAGAAGCTCGAAACACAACGGAAACGGGGACACAAAGGGATGCAAACAGCTGGGACCGGAGCGCATGTTGACATTTGGGAATTATGAAGTGGGTCCGCTGTTTTTTATTCGCAGCATGTTTGAAACTGTACCGCTTTTCACCTAAAAGAAGTGTTTTGGGCCGTTTGCACCGTACCACCATAAGAAACTGCTGAATATCAGTCCAACATTGGCAAGAAAGTCTTCAAAAAACCATCTCAGAGCAAACTCATGAAAGAAAGGGCTACATATCACGAATCCTGGCAGAATGTGCCTTATCAAGTCTCTCTTCTGTCCAGTTTTCTCTCTAAGTGGCCCGTGTAGTGCAGCTGGATGTTCAGCATGTGGGAGAATGAGCAAGCAACATCCCTTTTTATCTCTTCCCCCACCGCAGTAATTATACTGTCAGCCGTGAACGTCGGGCAGCGAGGAGGGCGACACAATAAGAACAGTGGCAGAGGGGCGTAAAGGCCATCAAACCTGTAATTTTGCATCTTAAATGATCATGTAAGCGTAGCCAAGATGTTCTGCAGCGGGACCATCTCCACAACACCAATGATATGATGAAGCTTTGCAATAAGCAGGTGCTGACATGCTGTTTTTCTGGGGAAGGGAGAAGCAGACAACGGAAAATGGGGGATTTTCAACGCTGATTGAGTCTGTCTGCCTGATGAGAAATGAACGTACTGTAGGAGGAACAACTGCCTGCTAATACCAGTCTCATCCATCGCAGGAAGACTCTGCGACAGTCTGCCTCTAAATATAATAAATGAGGCTGACGTAGGAGCAATGGAGCTAGATGTTGAAAATAAGCTGCTGTCTGGAAGTGATTAAGATCTGCAGGAAACACACCACATCATGGCCTTATCCAGCCTGTATGACGATATTTAAGTTACAGACTATACTCTAAATTGGTTCTCTAAAAATGCATTCAGCATGAAAAAGGTTATAAAAAGTGATATATTTCACTTCCTGCTCCACCCGTTGGTTTGATTTCACAACAATCAATCAATCAATCAATCAATCAATCAATCAATCAATCAATCAATCAATCAATCAATCAATCAATCAATCAATCAATCAATCAATCAATGTTTATTTATATAGCCCAATATCACAAATGTTACATTTGGCACAATAGGCACAAGCTGACCTTTTTAATATGGAAGCCCTGAGGGGAAAACAAATCCAAGTTATCAATTTTCAGATGACATACATGATTGCACGGAAGTACCAAACAAGTTTTTCCGGGATTATTTCTCATAATTACTTTCGTTTCTGTGAAAAGAAGTGAAAAAAAGATTTGGCAATTTTTTTAAATGCTTTGGTCATTTCTCTCTTTTGGCTAAAATGTGCTCTCATCATAAAAATGAATATGTATTGTGGTCTAGCGCATGGAGAATTGGCAACATACTGTAACTGGAAGAAAACACAAGTTCTTAAATCCTTTTTAGAACATCGGGTAGTGCTTCGCTACAGCGTGTTGTGGCCAAACTGTGTATTACAACCACAAACATAACAATTAAATCACCTGCCAAAACATGCATTTTTATCTGTGTAACTTTGAAAAAAGATCCTGGACAAACTTAATGTTTTCATCTGGTAACTGTTTTGAAAATGAAAAACACATCACCAATTTGTTTATCAACTGATTCTGTATTTTTAGCTTGTATGTTCTTTGGTGATCCCTCATTAAAGCCCCAGGTTCCGAAATATTGTATTCAGATAGCATAGAATTCTATTTTATGCATATTTAGCTAGAAGGCTTTAATGTCTTCAGATGTTATTTGCATACACACACTGTGATAAGTGACTTCACATAATGTATGCTATCTACTTTATACTAAAATGTGAACACGTTCATGAAAGATAAATTCAAAGGATTCAACATGGGGCTCTGAAGTGCTGGAATCCGCCGGCTCCATGGCAGCCGGATGCTTTCTGCACATAATGATGACTCAGCCACAGTGTCGGTGCAGAGGAGGTCTCTGGCGCCATCTAGCGGTGAGTGAAATGCAGAAATGTCAACTCAATTGTATTTATGTACTATCTTCTGATCAGCAATTTGCAATTTATTTGATGTCAGTAAAAAGTTACACTGCAGAGGAGGAAGAAAAAAGGCGGCCTTTCCATGAGTGTGCTTTGCACGCTGGCCGTCACTAAGCTGGAGATAATTACAGATCACTGTGCTGCGCTGTGACCCTAATCTGCTTAATTACATTATAGCAGCTAAAGCCCGTTTCAACTTCAGTCACTGCCTTCAGCTCAGGTGGCACGGACCAAACAAACACCAAGACCGTTCTTCTGTTCTGAAACAGACATTGAACAACAAGTCAAGCAGGAGATGTTTGCCAAACCTGTGAGTATATGCACCTCACCAACGAAAAGTCATTTAAATTGAGTCAGTCAGTAGTAATGGTTACAGCTGGTGTTAGTTTGAGTGACATGTAGTGAAGGTGACTTCTTTATCGACTGCTTTAAGCATACACAGCATATTCGGCAACATTTCAAACAAATATGCTTGATAGTTAATTATAACTGTTTAACATTATGTAATATTTTTGTTTTTTTATTTGAATATTGCAAAGTGGATGAATAATTTGCCGGCTTGCAGAACTCTCAATGTCTCAAACATGTAATGGTGTCACTTTCTAACAAGGATGACCTTATAATGGCGTTATGAGTTGTAACTAATGGATTTACAAATGCTTTTAAAACAATCATAGGCAAAAAGAGCGACTGGTTTTCCTCTGGCTTGTGTCCGTCCAGCATAACTTGTTTTCCCTTTTTAGAGATCTTGATTCATCAAAAGCATCCCTCAAATGTTTAAACCACGTGTGCTCCCTTGAGAACATTGTTTCCTATTATTTTTTTTACAATTTTCAAGATGAATTATCTTTTTCTAAACCCCTCGTTCGCTGGTTGTATGATGTCTTTAGTTCTAAGCAGTTTCTTTGAAGAGCAATTATTTTGCTCCCAGATTCTTTTAGGATCAGAATCAGACATATTTTATAGATCCCTGGGGTTAATGTTTGAGGTAGTTAGATTGTAACGATATTTATATTTAGTCATTCATTCATTAAAACAGCAGACAGGTTTCTTTTACAAATAGAGAAAAATATCCATCCAATTTGAATTAAGATATTAAATCTGCCATTGTCACAAATAGGAATCCACTGCTGACAAATATTTACAATTATATATATATTTGTAATTAAACAGTAGTTATTAAATGGCACATGGGCCAGATACTCTGCCGATATTGAATCCAACAATTATATAAAGAAAAAAGGAAAACTAATAAAGCAGTAAGGGTATTTTTCTGAACCTGCACTAAGTGGTACCGAAATAAGCATTCTTCCTATTAGTACTATATTTGTTTCATTGTTATACATATGCTTCTAACATTTCTAGGGTAGAAACAGAGCCCCCGAACAGTTCAATTATGTTGAAATGAGTAACTGATGTCTCTTTTGTTCAGGGGGCTTCCCAGCGAGAAGAAATGTTAACCCTCCAGGTTAAAAATACCATGTTGCAACTGAATGGTCAAAACGTCCGACTGGCGGCTAAAAATGGCCGCAGTTCAAAAACACCTGGCCTCCATCTGTCAGCGACACATGGGAGGGAGACAGGGGGTCAGTTTACGGCCGTCAAGGGCCCGACACACACAACACACACGACACCTGACCCAGAGAGGGAGGCCGAGCATCAGCCAGTCAGACGGCCTCTGAAACTCGCCCCTCTGGATCTGCCCGAGGAGGTGAGAGAGGCTCAGAGGCAGAAACTCAAGTCCACCCAACAGGAAGTCAAGCATGCTTCCTCTAAGACGGATGTGGCGGTAAATGGGCCCCGCGTGAGGAAGGTGAAATCCTGCAGGAGACAGGGAGTGGAAAAAGTGTGTCTTCCTACTTCCACTGAAACACCCCAGCTCACACACTCCATCCCCGCAGAGCAGCACGGAGACAAACATCTGGAGGACGTTGTGTGTCGAGGAACCCCCGCGAATCTCTGCAGCAAGCCGGCCCCCCCTTTGCTTTCCCACCGAGGAGATAAAGCTTGCGGTGTTGCAGAGGTGCCTAGCCAAAACCCCAACCAGCCAGAGGGGGTGGGGAGGCGGCTGAGGCTGAGGAGAGCACAATGCCTAGAAGAGGATCAGAGCAATTCAAACACGTCAACAGGGGGATTATCTGCAGATAAAGACAAGCTGGCTCAAGGTGTCCAAGGCAGAATGCAGCAAGGGGAAAGGGCTTCCAGAATCCAGATGCATGCGGCTGGGAAAGGAATCAAAGAGACTCCTGCTGCATCTAGGGAGCGTGTCAGGAAAAGCCATCAAGAGGATTGCAGTCAGCAGTCTCCAAGATGCACTCTGGATCAGCCGGATGGAGGTGGAAGCAATGAGCACGATCTCGCTGGGGTGAAGCCAAACGCCTCTAAATGTAGATTAAAAACGAAAAAGCCCTGAAACAAAACCTATGTAGCCCCTTTGGAACTTCCCCAAATGTTACTTTGCAGCTCGAGACATTGCTAAATGATGTCATGCAGATTCATTGTGTCATGTTAAGAACCAACAGAAACAGGCTTATATTTGGCAGCTGATTTCTTTTTTTACTTCATTTAACATTTGAAGTAAATCATGTTATTTACTCGACAGGTAAAAAACAATACTGAGGCCCTTAAATGTCAAAACAAAATGTCATTACCAAGTCTGATTGCAATTGTTTTGTGTCTTTTGTTGTGCACAACCTTTTTACTTCCACGGTTTGAATAAATGAAATGGCCGATATATCATTTTGTCATGAAATCTTTGAAGGGAACAGCAGCGAAACAAATCACTGGCAGGGATCCAGGCACATCTCAAGTTCATTAATGGGCCGTCTGACTTTCCCTCCTGTTCCCAAAATAGAAAATGCATTAATAAATACAAAACATTTAATGAAAGCGTCTGCCAGGCCGCTCTCGGTTATAGATTGTTTCATTTCCAAAAGCTATTCCCCAGATCAGAGAATTCACCGATTCAATTAGTAAGCACGGCACAAAGCAAGACTCTTGGCACATCACAGCGAGAGTTAAATCACTGCAGAGGATCCGAGATAATGAAACGGCACAATCGCAGAAAACTTTTCAAAGAACATCAGCATTGATTACTGTGTGCTGGATTGAAACTCCCCCCCCCCCCCCAGTTCTCAATCCTACATTGCCAAAGATATTAAATTGTATACACTTCCTGTCTCCTAAATGATTGTGGACTATTGTATTTTATACTTTATTTTGCGATCAATTAGATTTTCACACAGCTAATGTTTCAACCCGGTCTCACAGCATTTCGTGTTATAGTCACACAATTAATTTAATCTATTGATTCGTGTTCACCAACACGATCTTTGCATTTTTTTTCCGTGTCACACAGAACGATTTTAAAAGCACGTATTTTCGTCCGGTCGGGTCTTGGAAGACCGGAAGTTGTGTGGTTCATAAAAAACATTTTCTTACTCGATATCTTACCTAACCCTATCCGTTTTATTTTAAATTGTATAATGTTTGAGTATTTTTGCCGTCTGCGAGGAAAACAAATGGGGCTCAGAGCCTCAGAATACTGACATCTGTATTTCTTGTCATCTTTTTTTCCTTCTAATTTGTTATTATTTGGTTCAGGCACGAAACATACTACCAATAGAAATACATTGCTTCTAAAATAGTTCTGTATTTTTAAAAATCTTTTTTTCCTTCTAATTTGTTATTATTTACATTGCTTTTAAAATTGTTCTGTGTGACACGAAAAAAATGGCGAAATCGTGTTGGTGAACACGAATCAATAAATTAATTTTGTGACTAAAACACGAAATGCCTTGAGACTGTGTTGAATGTTTAGCATAAGGATCGGGATATAAGCCAGTTAAGGTGTTCGCAAACGTGTTAGCCTGATGTTAGCTTGATGTTAGCTTGATGTTAGCTTGATGTCAGCTTGATGTTAGCTTGATGTTAGCTTGATGTTAGCTTGACGTTAGCTTGATGTTAGCTTAAACCTAAACTTTTCTGTGTTGCCAGATCATCCGACGTGTCAGCTGTACGGAAGATTTGTTGCTTTCTTAATACATGAAAAATATTTACTGTTGTAAATCTTTCATATCTGGGTTCATGTCCACTTCTTCCATTGGTTTTAATCGACTGAAACCAAGCTTGGCAGTGGCGAAACTCACATCATACACATACAGGATATTGACGGTCAGTCCGACGTGTCTTTGGTTCAAATGTCTATGGTTATACTACACACATATGACGTTATCATACTGTACTATACACTACAAAAACTGTAGATCTTGCCAAGTATATTCGTCTAATTTCTAGTCAGAGTATGTCTTTACACTTGATATAAGACCTGATAACTTAAGAAGGAAGAAGGTAGGGAGATATAGGGTCTTGTTTTTAGACAAAGACTCTTAAAAACACCTTACTTTCAGTTGTATCTCAGATTAAACGTTTTATTTTACATTTTTATTCGAAAATCACCGACTAACATCACAAAGCCGACAACTTTTGAGCATTTGTGTCTAACTTCGTAACACAACATTTCCTGATTCTGGTCAAATATAGTTCAAAATACGTTTTCCCAGCTAATAACAAGATCTGATTTAAATAAATATCCCATCCTATTTCAGGAAATCTTACCAAGCAAATATTCACTTCTATCGGCAGATGAGTTTGACGTAATACAAGCGAGAACACCTTGTTTTCATTATTTGTTTACTTGTTTTTGGAGCGGATTTTTTTCCAGTGTAGTAAAAGAAAACGCTTTAATTCAACCTGAGTTTCACCTTAGAAAACGAGGGGTGATAAAGGATCGTCTGCTTCACCACTGACTCTAACATGTCTTTTTTAAACATATTTTGGAGAGCCTCTTCCTAGCGTGGGAGGTTGAAAGCTGGCCGTCAGTCCGATGACAACAGGTGGCTTTCTGCAACACGTCATGGTGCTCGCAGCCTCTCGCTCCACAAGCTGGTCACCTCTTTAGCCCCCACACAAGGCGACAGACGGCTGCTTAGACTGACACCATCCCATAATGTGCATCTGCCCCGAATCCTCAGCCCACTTCCCATCCACTCCACACTGAGCCTAAACATAGCCTATAGCTCACTTTCCTTGGCTTCAAAGGCTCTGGAAATAGGCCTGTAGGATGTAACAGTTAACTTGTTTGTTGTCCGTGACTTTCAAATATTGACGCTATGTTTTCCAGCTTTTTTTGGTTCCTCAACAGCTCCACCAATACGGCAGATTTTGCATGTGGTTTCTAATCCGGCAGAAGCATGTGGTGGCAGCTGTAGGAGCACTTTAAAAGATGAAGGTTCAACCAAGAGCTGCCAAAATGAGACTTGTGATGCAGCGGACTTTAGAGGAGAAACACAGAGACAGAGAACTGGTGTGTTTCACTGCTTCCTCTCCTGCCAGAGGACCATGCACATCAGTTTACGTCTAAAATAAGATTTATAGCCATCCTCTGAATGTGGATATCATATCACGACACATGTAGATCTACAGTTAGGCCAACAACACAGACTTTGCTGTAAAAGAAGAATAAGCAGAGCTGGAATATGTTTTAAAATGACTATACTGAAGTTAAAGTACCACAGTGTAAATAAGTTTCTCAAGAGTCTGAGCAAATTTGAGCAAACTTTTTATTTATTTACATGCATTATAATCTTCATTCCCATTTGTACATTCAGCTACTTACTTTATCATGTTGCTGTTATTTTGAATTATACTGCAACATGTTTGATCCGTTTATTAACTCTTACCTTGTCTGTGTTTCACTCTTTGTTTCCGGTTGACATTCAAAACAAAGGTTTATCCTATCTTATGTTAAAGTACCAAAATAACTTTAATTATGCTATAATGATAAATGCATTAATGTAAACGCTTCACTCATATTTCAGCTGCTAAAAATGGAAATATTTGTATTTTTCAATATGCTGTCGGGAGCTTAATCCAAATATAATAGAATACATCATTATTTATTTGTTGATTCATATTTTGTAAAGTACAAAATAACGTACACTTGTAATTTACTTTAAATAATGTACTATTAAGAATCAGTGAATATGGACATTTAATCCGGCTGTTGTTAACACAGTTTTTGTGTGTGTTTGCTTGTTCTAGATAAATAAAAAGATCAGCAAAAGTGGATTTTACAGAATAAAACTGTCATCATCTCATCTCTGAGGAACTTGGGATATTGCAAAAAAGAAGCAAATATGACTATAAATATCCTATGGCTGTAAATATGACTAAGAGTGACAGAAATTACAAGTACCAAAAAAACTAAAATATATACAACGTGTTAAATATGAAAAAGTTTGACAAATATGAAATATGTTGCGGTGTGACGTGATTGTAAACTTGTCAAAACAGCATGACATGAGTAATAGATCAGAGGGCTTCACTGCGCAGCGACAGACATTTAACACAAAGCTGTTCTGTAATCATTTCCCCAAACTTAAATACAGCCCTGCTCCATAAGTGTGTGGCGGGTTGAGTCCACCGCCATCCTCAGGGCGGCTCCGCTGTGGCAAAGGCCAGAGGAGAGAAGTAGTGGAGTACAAATACTTTGTTACTGTACTTAAGAAAATCTTTCTGGTATCAGTACTTTACTCCACTACTTATTTTTCTGATGACCTTTTACTTTGACTTCTTACATGTTGAACCCAAATACCTGTACTTTGTACTTCTTACATGTTGAACCCAAATACCTGTACTTTCTACTTCTTACATGTTGAACACAAATACCTGAACTTTCTACTTCTTACATGTTGAACTCAAATACCTGTACTTTCTACTTCTTACATGTTGAACACAAATACCTGTACTTTCTACTTCTTACATGTTGAACACAAATACCTGTACTTTCTACTTCTTACATGTTGAACACAAATACCTGTACTTTCTACTTCTTACATGTTGAACACCAATACCTGTACTTTCTACTTCTTACATGTTGAACCCAAATACCTGTACTTTCTACTTCTTACATGTTGAACCCAAATACCTGTACTTTCTACTTCTTACATGTTGAACACAAATACCTGTACTTTCTACTTCTTACATGTTGAACTCAAATACCTGTACTTTCTACTTCTTACATGTTGAACCCAAATACCTGTACTTTCTACTTCTTACATGTTGAACCCAAATACCTGTACTTTCTACTTCTTACATGTTGAACACAAATACCTGTACTTTCTACTTCTTACATGTTGAACACAAATACCTGTACTTTCTACTTCTTACATGTTGAACTCAAATACCTGTACTTTCTACTTCTTACATGTTGAACCCAAATACCTGTACTTTCTACTTCTTACATGTTGAACCCAAATACCTGTACTTTCTACTTCTTACATGTTGAACACAAATACCTGTACTTTCTACTTCTTACATGTTGAACACCAATACCTGTACTTTCTACTTCTTACATGTTGAACCCAAATACCTGTACTTTCTACTTCTTACATGTTGAACACAAATACCTGAACTTTCTACTTCTTACATTTTGAACACAAATACCTGTACTTTCTACTTCTTACATGTTGAACTCAAATACCTGTACTTTCTACTTCTCTCATTTTCCAAACAGGCTGGTTCCTTTAGTCTGAATGTGTGTTTGGTGCGTGATCATTATTATTTAGAGTCATTGCGTGCCTATTGATTTGAACACGATCCGTGTATCCATCATTTCCTGGTCTTCTCTAAAGAAGAGGGACCAATGAAAACGTTGTCATGTTGCCGTTGGTCACCATGGAAACATTCATTAGCTAACAATGACATTATTGTTCTATTGATATAAAGGGAGGTCAGGTACTCTTTAAAACAGCTGCTAGTTATGGGTACTTTTTACTAAAGTACATTTCAAAGCCTCTTTACTTTCACTTGAGTAAAGAAGTTTAGTCAGTACTTCTACTTTCACCAGAGTATTTCTAAACACGAATATCTGTACTTCTACTTGAGTAAAGGATGTGTGTACTTTTGCCATCTCTGCAAAGACCGGACACTTTGGGCGGGTTGACAATAAGCCATCCCTGTTTCTTTTGATGGGCGCAGCTTTAAAGCAGAGGGAAGGAAAAAAAAGGCCCAAAATATCCAGAAAGTTGCGTCTATAATTGGCTGCGCCTCTCAGCCTTTTTTTTATGTGTGAGCACAGCCCAGTGAAGAACAGTAGAAGCCACTTGCTCCCCCAGTGAAACCCTACACTCCCCCCCCCCCCCCACACACACATACTGCTCCCTCCCACTCTGTCCCACAAGGTTGCTGAAGCTCACCTCACCTCACTTTTTGACAACACTGTACACTGGATTGTCTCCCTGGATTAAATGATAATCTATTTGTGATTTTTTGACGCGTGCAGGGGGAGATATCTTGGATTATTATAATCACTTAGATAATGATGCTGCTCACCCGGTGCTGATTCAGGGTGTGACAGAGAGAGAGAAAAACACCTCAGGAACGCTCACTAACAAGTGAAAGGACAGGTAAGAAAACAATTAGCATCATAAACTCTGATTTCCACCCTTAAATACATGTTATCTTTTAGCATTTTGGATTTGTTGGCATACTTTTTTTGAACCCACAGATGATCGTCAGATAACAGACTTTTTTCCCTTTGGTTGCACGTGAAAAAAAAAGAAGCTGTTTCTGTTTTTTACATTTCGGGAATGACAGATGTGGAGCTTCTGCTTTAGATATCTATTGCATTCCCAGGTTTCACCTTAGAGAGAGGAAGTGGAAACGGGCCTGATGATACACACTCACCGTTTGTAAGGAATCTGGCGTCAGGTTCAAATGTTGACAGAAGCAAAGCAGCTTGTCTTCAGCTTTACCTCGGATACTGTTTCTGCTTATAATATCAATAATTGATTCATTGCAGCACTGGGAGAGATGTACAGTGCATTTAAATGTGATCAGAGATGAAAGAGAGACAAATTAGAATATGTACGACTTGCGCAAAGTTGGGTAAAGAGGATTAGGAGCATGAATACAAATCGTGTTCATCTGCTTTCATTGGACGGCTGTTTTTATTCCATTGAAGTCTCTCTGTGCTGAATCTCTGAGATGTTAAATGTGAACTAATTGGGGCAATTAGAGTGATTCAGCTAGTATGCCTATTATGCTCATTATTAGTACCAGTGGAACCAAAGTAGCAGAAATAACCCAGTGGAGAATCAGATAAGGAAACTTGTATCTGGAGGCCAAAGCACTTTTCACTGTAAATAATGCACTCTCTATTTCACAGACTAGGCCAAGCCACAGTACACAGGTTGCTGTTTTTAAATTGTCCGTTTCCTGGAATAATGTTCCGCCTAAATCCCTTTCTATTTCAGTTATACACACATGCAATCACTTTAATTACATAATACACTCCTTCATACTAGGTCTACTGTATGTTAAGCCCCAGAACTGAACTCACCTGACCTTTGAAACAGGTGAGTTTATATCAATAAAGCACAGTCAAATTGAATCACATAACTTCTGAATGATTAAACCCCTATCGAAGGTTAAAATCAACTTAAAAAACAAATACAAACATGAGCATTTTTGTCAAGAGTTAGATGAGAAGATTGACACCATTTACATAGAGCTTCAGCAAGGAGAGGGTTAGCTTAGATAGATAGATAGATCTTTAATTTGTCATTGTACAGGTACAACGAAATGACAATGAACTCAAGGTGCCAACAAGCAACAACAAGACACTATAAAAACAAGCACACACTATAAAAACAAGAAATGGGATTTAAATAGACATGATAGGGAATATGTTAGCTTAGCATACATACTTAATGCAAGGCTAAACAGCAAGCCTCTGTCCAGTGAAAAAAGGTCTCTTGCTAAAACAAACCGAGGTTCATGTATTAACCCTTTGTTTCTTGTATGTTTACATTTGGAGACAAAAAAAAGTATGTAAAAAATGAAATCTGTGGTTTTACAGGAGGTTAAATGTTTAAGGTCTAATCGTGGTCGCAATTTAAGTCAATCTGCTCAACTAAGCATGACAAACTGGATACTGTATTCAATCATGGAGCCTTTTTCATTTCTCTAAAAGTTGCTCACTGGGTGCATACAAAAAAGCCTCTATATTGGAGCTTTTTCATTGTAAAAGCCTCCAGTGTTGGCTCCCTGCACACATGGATGGTAGTTTGGCTTCTCTAAATCACTAAACTTGTGATACTAATTTTTTTTATAGTTATTCTCTGTTTTACAGCCACTCCTTTCCAAGATTGTGTATACATGCAACGCAGCTTTAATCCCAGTGTGCGCCATGTAATGATTGCCAACGTTGCAATACCTGGCGCGGCCACAAGGCCAGAATAGCTTCATGTGTCTCAGTCCGCTCTTGATTGAAACGCTTTTGGCCAAGATAAAGCACGTAAGTTACCCACCTGTAAAACCTTTCAATTCAATTTTACACCTCAGCTTTTTTTCGTATGAAACTAACAAGCTTTAAAATGGACAGAGCTAGGATAACAGTTTGCCCCTGTTCCACTCGCTATGCTAACATATGCTAACTGTCTCAGAAACGTAAGTAGTACCAATTGTCTCTCCTAACTCTCGACAAGAAAGCAAATAAAAGCTTTTTGAAATGTCAACGTTTCCTTTAAATACATTATATTAAGCACATTCTGTACAGCAGCCAGTTGGTTTGAAAGCATTTAGAAAACACCTATTTACCATAATTCAATGGACATGTCAGGAAGCGCAGAGGCGATGATGTATGGAGAAGAACTATTCAGAACTCAAGGGACTCGTGTTATTTCTTTCCAAGTCATGCATATCTCAGACTTTCCTCTTCCTCCCCCAGTGCCCCCCCGCAATGAAACCATCTAACAGTCACAATGAGTCCTTGTTATGGCTACGGTCAGTCAAACATCAGCCCTAAAGGCTCGCATCACAACCACCGGTGTACAATAAGAGCAAGAATAATTTTGTGTTTGTATAAACGGTTTCTGTCAGTGCCACCCAGGCACAACGGCCTCGTAAATGAATCCAACAGAGGCTGAGTTATCGGTCCTTTGCAACATCTTAATGGATAGAAAGCTGCATAAATGTCACTCTAGCAGCTCCAAATGACAACTACAGACACCTGCAAGGAACTTTAATACATCAGTATGGAGAAGTTTTCCAGTGCAACATCAGCATACTCCCAACTTTCTTATTTTACTGTCTTGTGGGTGGATATGGTGAAAAGAATTGTATGGCTGTACGTTCCAACAATCTTCAGTGAATCCAATTTTCTCTGGATGAAGTATTCACTTGCTGCCTTAGAGAGATGTGTATTTCAGTCCAAGGGTTTAATTATCCCGTCCTGAGAATGGAGAACATTTCCTGCCAGCCTACATACCAGAAAGAAATTCACACAGGGGACACAAGAAAACCTGGACAATAGGTGGGATGAGATAGAGAGTTCTTTTTTATTTTGGAGTACCTTATACAAGACATTTCTTGAAGTGCAAAATGCAATCTGAAATCAACCTTCCACAAGCCCCTTCTCAATATGTAGTAGAGATGTGAGAGTAGTTCTTGTAAGAGTCCTGCTTCTTCTTTTTTTCTTCCACTGCAATCTCCCCGCACAACAGGAAGTGTTTCATCCACTTTGGTTGCGCAGTTGGAAAGAAATAATCGAAAATCCTGTTCGCCAAGGGACAGCTTGGAAAACAGGATTTTGATTCTGAAATGTCTTGAAGGTCTGTTGTACATTTGCAAAGTAGCTCACTAGTGGCTGCTGCGTGAGGCCTTCGAATAGCATTGTTGATGTTTCCACTGACCTTTTCCGCAGACTGGACAGCTTGATGGTGGTAATAAGCTAAACTAAACAGACACAAACCGAGGACGAGATGGAATTACGACTGGGATGGAGAATCACCCTGGTCTTGGTCATCCTCGCCTTGAATCTTTCCGGAGAGACGGTGGAAGCACAGAGGGCAGGTAAGACCATTATCAAGGGCCCGGATCTAAGTACACTTGACCCCAAAGTCTAGTTTGTTTGAAAAATGTGAACATTGTTTACTGTGCATTGATCTGTGACAGGGTTTAGTCAAAAAGGTGGTTTCAAGTAGTGGTATGGTATACTTCTGTACCAGCTACATAGCCAGTGTTGGCTCCCTGCACACATGGATGGACAAAGTGATAGTTTGGCTTCTCTAAATCACTAAACTTGTGATGCTAAAAAAAAAAAACTTTATTCTCTGCGTTACAGCCACTCCTTTCCACGATTCGGTATGCAAAAAAGCTTTAAGGCTAGTGTTCACCATGTGATGATTGCCAAACAATTGCAATACCTAAGTACACTTGACCCCAAAGTCTAGTTTGTTTGAAAAATGTGAACATTGTTTTCTGTACCTTTGCATGGTTCATCAATCTGTGACCGGGTTCACTCAAAAAAGTTGGTTTCAAGTCAGATTCATGGGTTCTCTGGTATACTTCTGTACCAACTACATACACAAATGTCTCTGTCAAATGTAGATGATTGTGTTCGTGTACTCAGGTACGAATCCTCATGGGACAATTGAACTCAGGGCAGGGTACAATCAATCGTGGCCAATATGAAAACACTGTATTGTATCGAGCTTGTATTTATTGTTTTTTGACTAAATCCTCTTGTATTTTATTGGCAGGATGTAAGAATGTCCACTATGACTTAGCGTTCATCCTTGATACCTCGTCCAGTGTTGGAAGAGAGAACTTTGAGAAGATCCGACAATGGGTGTCCAACATTGTCGACTCTTTCGATGTGGCACCAGACAAGACCAGAGTAGCCGTGGTTCGCTACAGCGACACGCCCACCACTGAGTTCACTTTGAGCAAACACAGTTCCCTGGAGGATGTGAAGCGAGCTGCCAGCGAAATAGTTTACCGGGGGGGAAATACAATGACCGGGGACGCTATCAGCTACACCACCAACAACATCTTCACGGAGCGAAACGGAGCCAGACCGAAAGCCAAAGGCATCCAGAGGGTGGCCATCCTTCTCACAGATGGTCTGAGCCAGGATTACGTTTTGGAGCCCTCCAAAGCCGCTGCCAAAGCCGGCATCAGGATGTTCGCCGTGGGGATCGGAGAGGCGTTGAAGGTGGAGCTGGAGGAGATCGCGGCCGAGCCAAAGAACGCCCACGTCTTCTATGTGACGGACTTCAATGCCATCGACAAGATCAGAGGCAGGCTGAGGAGGAGGCTGTGTGAGAGTAAGTCAACACACTGGCTCAGGGCCAACACATCACCCACAATGCATTCCACATGGCTTCTGTTTGAAGCCTCACTTTACAGAGCAGGCCTCACCCTGAACGTGCACTTAATCAAATAAGACTCTTATTTTAACCTTTAGGCGCTATTTGGAGGGAAAAGACCCTAACCACGAAACCCCACCCCAACCACAAAGCACATGTACACAGTGCTATCATGGCTGAGTGAATATGAAGCGTGGGAGGGGCGTGATGTGAGAATTGGTTCGCAGATGACACTTTTCCAACCAAGACATTTCTGTGGTGGAGCTGCCTCTTTGACTGCTGCTCTGCTGCAGAGGTGTTTAGCACTGGAAAGCCTGTCTTAAGCTAACCTCAATGGTTTTCCACCAGTGTGCTGAGAACATCTTTCAACACAGGATTAGAAAGTAGCTCACAAAGTCAAAATAATTAGCACAAATCGGCTTCGAAATGCAGCTTTATTTTGTTTGCTGTAGCTGTAAGAAGAAGAAGAAGTGAAGAAGTATTTTGGTGTGAGTGTTTACATAAAGAAGATGGATGCTTTGCACTCCAACACTTACATTCCTGCCTAAAATTAGCCAGACAGGAAAGAAAAGGATGCCATGAAGGGAAATGATTACATGGTTTAGTGCACGGATGAGCAAAGACAAACTCTCAACTGTTCAAAGTTGTCAAGTTTGACGAAGCAAAATTAAATGGACTGTACTTACATAGCGCTTTAAGAGCCCTCAGAGCACTTTAGATACTTCCTGTCGTTCACTCATTCACACTGATCCACCCATAGCACTGTACCTTACTCTAGGACCTAATATTCACACACCGTTGGCCATCAGGAGCATCTCAGGGTTAAGTATCTTGCCCAAGGATACATCGACATGTTGACTGCATGGGCTGGGATCGAACCCACAACCTTCTGGTTGAAAGACGACCGCACTCGCTCGCAGCCACAGTCGCCCTAAAGTAAAGTAAAGATTCCTCTGAAGAGAATAGTGATTGAGATTCTAAATAAACTTTTTTAAGGACATATCATCTTTCTGGTGCAAGGCCGCCCTGGAGATTCATTTGAAAGCCGCTGACCTTTGACTGTGCTCCTTGACTCCATAGATGTTCAATCCGTCAACTAATAATGTCTTAAAATCTGCCTTCGCAAGCAAGTTTAGGGTTCAGTATAACTCAGCAAAGTCTAAATGTACCAAGACAGAGAGTCACAGTGTTTTTCTTTCTCTAATCTCTAAAGTCACCACGACCGAGTCTCTAAGTATATCAGTGGTCAGAACAACTGGCTCACTGAGCGATGCAAGCTATTTTCTCCCAGAAAATTATAGCTCTAATGTTTCAAGTGCAGCCTCTCCAGTGTCCATGTTGAAAGTTTTCACCTTTTAATCTTTAGGTATAAAAATGGACGCTACTTATTATGTGCCGAACTGATTAGAGCATGTGTGGCCTGGCATGTGTGTCTCTTTAAATAGTCCTAAGAAGACACAAATCTTCCAGTAAATGAATGAACTAATTATTTTCCATCTCCGCTGTGTTAAATCTCTTAATCCAACCTCAACCAGAGTCCTGTTTATCACAACCTCACCTTTTTAAAGGTCACCTATCATGCTATTTTTAGGCAATAGCCTAGGTCTCAGATATATATAAAAAACATGTCTATGAAGTGTTTTGCTCAAAATACCAAACAGATCACCCATTCTAGCCATGCCTCATATCCCTCCATTTCACTTCCTGTTTCAAAAGTGCTGATTTGGGGTATAAAGCTTTAAAAAAAATATATTGATAACAAAAAAAGGAGGGGGCTGAGCTCATGCTAGACCCGGCAGCTACTGTCTAAACTAAATACTGCCGTGATGAAACGCCATATCATGGATTATCAAGGATTATCTCTGAAACAGTATGGAGCTCAAAGGCTTTCTCTCTTGCCGGTTATACCACAAGGTGAGTTCCTTTTTATTTCCTGCTTCTTCACACACATGCTCTCCAGTACAGGTTAGCTCTGAGTGTTAGCGATGCTAATGTAAACACCGACCATATTACGTCCAAAACAGTCGAGCATTGTTTCTGATAACAACGTTTCTGATAGGGCCGTGGGTCCACATTTCAGATATTATGTCATATCGGACGCAAATCTGGATCAGCTCCATTGTACCCCGTTTTTAGAGATTTGGGTACGGAAGAAAAGAGAGAGGGTTTTATTACTCACCGGGGACACATGTTTATGTATAAAAGACATCAAAAAGTGCATTTTGCATGATAGGTCACCTTTAAATTCCAGTTTCATTAAAAGAAACACTCTTTTTTGTGTACCAAATGCATATGTGAATGATTAGAAACAACATTGATTGATATGAAAATAAAATAAATACAAATAATTTAAAAAAACTCCCACTTGAAGCCTTAGAGAACAAATATGTTATTTTCTAAACCTGCTATAAATTAGTAAATAAAAAATAAAATGTTACTACAGTATTTAATTGAGTTAGATATACAAAATATTCATTTTTATTTTTGTTATTTTAACCATATGGTGTATTTACAAAAGGCAACTGTTTTTCTTTTTCCATTTCTTACCCATAATAATGCAGCATAACTATCAATCCATTGGATCCCAAACTCGACTGGACATTACCCCAGTGACAGAAAACTCAATTCTCCAAGCTCATGTCTAACGCCCGCAGTGTGTTTAAAAAATTCAGCAGTCATAATGATGACAGTTAACGCGGGTAATAGTAGGAATAAAATATTGATGACACCTTTACTGCATTAAAAAAAGGGGGGATTGTGACGTGTGAAATGCTCAAAGCTTCTGCAGGAACTACCAACCTGTGTGAGATATTCATTTCCAAAGGCAGGTTTAGCATTGCTTCCATTTTAACTCACAGCCCGATCCCTAAATTATAGCTCCAGGGCCACGAGTGCAGGGAGTAGCTCGGCTATCTAGCATGCTAAGTGCCAGGCTCGTGTGACAACACCGTCTTTAAAAAAAGAATGACGCACTTCCATTCATTCACAGAACCAGAAGGGTCATTTTTGGTAGACTCTCTGGCTTTATAAGCATAAAGTGTCTTTTCTTAGATCTTCAATTATCACTGAAAAACAAATTTAAAAAAGAAGACAGACACAAACAAGGACAAACTGTACAGCTAGAAATAAATCATGTGAAATGGAGATAGCACCTTCCGTCCAATCATTAACAAGTATGCAAGCGGTGACAGTTAAATGAACTGCTTGGATTTTCCAATTAGGCGAGGTCTGGGCTTTGCATGGGAGAAAAGAAATGTCCACAGTGCTGTCCTCATTAAGAACAACGCAAAGGTTAAAAGCCACTCCAACATGAAGGTTTTTATAGCTATGATTTAAGGAAATTGCAGGTGATAGTCGATGTTTGACAGATACTTGATCTATTAGGGAAGTCGGAGTGTCTCAATGGGATATTTTAAGCCACAGATGATATTTAGGGCTGACAGTCCAGACGCAGACAAATTGTTGGGCTGATATTGGGTTTAATGAGAAGCTCCTCTGAACAGATTGATTACACGCCGATGACAGGATGCTGATTTGCTGTCGTACACAATCAACAATATGAAAATGCATCTTCCCATGTGGGACGGGAGAGGGGGATTTATTCAAATTCGCCTTGTCCCTTGAATGACAATGAATGCAGGGGAGCAGATCAAAGTTATTTTCAAACACTGATGAGATTTGTCTTGATGCTTCTAAGATTTGATTTGTGCAAATACTCCAATTAGCTAATGGAGATGGGACATTAATCTCTGCTGCAGCCATGATATTTATTTTAGCTTTAATGCATTCTCACATAAAAGCTTTACCTAACGGTACGTCTACACTACAGGCATCAAAAAATGCTTTCAACGCTTCGCCCATTCACTTGAATGGGGTGACGTAGAAGATTTTTAATCTTCGCCGAACTGCATTGTGGGGAGCATGGCATGGCTTTGCAAGCATCACGAGCATCTATCGGCATCAAAAGTTGAACAATGTTCAACTTTTGAGGCTCGATGCTTGGCATCAGCCAATCAAATTCCGTTTATGCAAATCCCGCCAGTGCAAGCTCAGCCAATCCAACCGCGTGCAAGCTGGGAGAGCCAGACCGCAGTTCATTTCCTCATATTCCAAACGAGATATTACGGTAGCAAATCACCCGGTTCTTTACGACCGGAACTATTTACCGGGATACAAACCGGAGGAACCAGGCATGGAGGGAGGTGGCAGAGACAGTGGGTGAAACTGATAGTTTTTTCGCCTGTTTGGAGAGTTTATATCCAGTTTACTTCGTTTTAACATTGCTATTGCTTTGTATGTCGGGGGCGGGAGATTCATGTGATTGGTTGCTCGCAAAAAATTGCCAAGCTTCAGACACGCCCAGCTTCAAGATTTTTTCATGCCTGTAGTGTAGATGGGCCGTAACGGTACGTCTACACTACAGGCATCAAAAAATGCTTTCAACGCTTCGCCCATTCACTTGAATGGGGTGACGTAGAAGATTTTTAATCTTCGTCGAACTGCACTGTGGGGAGCATGGCATGGCTTTGCTAGCATCACGAGCATTTCAGCCAATTAAATCCCGTTTATGCAAATCCCGCCAGTGCAAGCGCAGCCAATCAAACCGCGTGCAAGCTGGGAGAGCCAGTTAATTTCCTCATATTCCAAACGAGATATTACGGTAGCAAATCACCCGGTTCTTTACGACCGGAACTATTTACCGGGATACAAACCGGAGGAACTAGCCATGGAGGGAGGTGGCAGAGACAGTGGGTGAAACTGATAGTTTTTTCGCCTGTTTGGAGAGTTTATATCCAGTTTACTTCGTTTTAACATTGCTATTGCTTTGTATGTCGGGGGCGGGAGATTCATGTGATTGGTTGCTCGCAAAAAATTGCCAAGCTTCAGACACGCCCAGCTTCAAGATTCTTTCATGCCTGTAGTGTAGACGGGCCGTAACGGTACGTCTACACTACAGGCATCAAAAAATGCTTTCAACGCTTCGCCCATTCACTTGAATGGGGTGACGTAGAAGATTTTTAATCTTCGTCGAACTGCACTGTGGGGAGCATGGCATGGCTTTGCTAGCATCACGAGCATTTCAGCCAATTAAATCCCGTTTATGCAAATCCCGCCAGTGCAAGCGCAGCCAATCAAACCGCGTGCAAGCTGGGAGAGCCAGTTAATTTCCTCATATTCCAAACGAGATATTACGGTAGCAAATCACCCGGTTCTTTACGACCGGAACTATTTACCGGGATACAAACCGGAGGAACTAGCCATGGAGGGAGGTGGCAGAGACAGTGGGTGAAACTGATAGTTTTTTCGCCTGTTTGGAGAGTTTATATCCAGTTTACTTCGTTTTAACATTGCTATTGCTTTGTATGTCGGGGGCGGGAGATTCATGTGATTGGTTGCTCGCAAAAAATCGCCAAGCTTCAGACACGCCCAGCTTCAAGATTCTTTCATGCCTGTAGTGTAGACGGGCCGTAATGCTGCTGTAAAGGCACCCGAATGACGAACATGTCTTCCCACAAGCAGACATGTAAGGTTTAATTTACCCAGGTGCCCAGGCTTTTTAACACCAACTAAATGCAATGGTTGTGAGAAGAAACTTTGTTTATTGCATAGACTGTAAAAGTGGTAGTAGCCAATTTGAAGACAAGCCTTGGTTTGTGGTATACCGTTTTGAAGCCTTGAGTACGGCACTTTGCCACGTAGCTGGTCAGCAAGGTGCATCCGCAATTCTACCTTAAATGGAAGTTACAATAAAGAGTAAACAGTCGACAACAACCATGTTGCAATTCAGTGTTAGCGATGCCTTTGTTGCCACATCATGCTGTATCAAAGAACACCTGAAACTACTGTAGGGATTGAGACTATAAACTCAAAGCAAATTATGTTATAAAAATAAATCAACTGAAAAGTAGGGTCCTTTTCTCATAGACTTCTTTACACTGGATGTTAGAGAGAATGCTGGTTTAATAAAGCACTTTCACATTGCCCTTACTTTTCAGACCACACGGTTGTCCTTTGGTTTATCGTTCATACAATAATACAAATCATTGACTATACGGTTCTAATGCTAGCATGTAAGACACAGCACTGCAATAAACTAAATGCTAAAATCAGAATGCTTACCCGCTCACAATGACCATGTTAACTGTGGAGAGGCAGATGTGTTTCCTTAGTTTTGCAGGTACTTGAATTGGAGGAGGTAGAAATTGACATGAGTCAGTTTTTTTTTTAATTACCACAAGATAAGTATGACTGTATGTATCAAATTGCATGGCACTCCATAAGGTATAGTTGAGGAATCTCAGTCCTGGCCACAGTGGTGATTTAGTTGAACTGCCTCAATGTTTATGGCTAATAAACTATACAGTCTTTAGCAGTTAAGCTGGCATCTTGACACAAATAGAAAATACCCCTCCTGCCAATAAAAACATGGTGTTGCCCTTCGCCCTGTCTTCACCGGGACTGAAATATGTGTGTGTAGAAATATAAAACTGTTACTGCTCCTTGGGCTTATGGAGGTGCCTCTTGCTTTGTAGAGCCACACACTCCACTCCACTCTATAAACATCAGACAGAAGAGATGAAGTGTGTCTGCACCATCGCTCCTCAAATCACATGTCAGTCCAGAGTGTGCGTTTCAATTTCAGTACAGTTTCCTAAAACATAAAACAACTTTTATCGTTTGACCCCACAAACAGTTTCAGAATGACTGCTCCGTGTCATAAAGCAAAAACACAATTAGATGTCCAATAAGAAGACACAAGGTTAGCATTACAAGGGTTTGAACAGTTGTCTTTGTATACCCTGTGCTCCCAAAAGATCCTCCTGATTTACAGCATGTCTAACTGAACTACTGCCTTCTCTCCTCAGATGTCCTGTGTCCAAACATGAAGGTTCAAGCTGATCGGTTCAAGCCCAACAGCTCCAGTTATGGTCTTGAGGAGGTTCCAGGTATGTGCAAAGTATTGCTTTTATAACGTGGACACGCAGTGCTGGCAATACTTATCAACCACAACGGCTTGCATGACATTTCATACATTTCCTACACAGGAATATCAACTTTTTATATGCAAAGAAAGTTTTCCCTCACAAGTTCCTCTATTTTTTTTTAACCAAATTGGTTTTATTCATGACTTGGCAAGTACATTTTCAGTCTTGTTTTAAAACTCAATATACTTGCAAAAATAAAATGCTTGCCGAATTTAAATCACTCACATTTTGACGTTTCACATCTTAGTTTATCATTTTGCAAACCAAGCTGCTGTGTTTTAGATCTTTGTGTCTATGGTCTGGGGCAGCCATTGACTTCTCCATTGCCATATGATATAAAAAACAACTAGTTAACATTTGAATTGTGTTATTGATCACCCTGAATATCCACTTACACCATTTTTTTGTCAAAATTGGTCCAAACATCACATATGAAATAGGCCTTTTCCCATTTTTAGGAGAAAAACACATTTATTTAACCCTCCTATTGTCTTCGTTCCCCCCCCCCCTTACTTTGGTGTTCGCGGTCAAATTTGACCGGTCCTGTTTTAACTGCTATTACATTAACACAAAAACCATTAATCATCACCACATTTCATTTAACACCCTTTCAAACTGTACATATTATATCAGACTACTGGTATACATGAAACACTGCAGTAAATATACAAAGAACAGACACTGAACATGTATTGCGTGTGCCAGGTGTGATCCATGTGGGGGGATGGGCACATAAGAGCGGGAAATGTATCAAACTGTTCTGTGTGTATTTGTGTGTGCCAGGTGTGATTCACATGGGGGGATGGGCACATGAGGGGGGGGGGAACACATCTAGAGTATGTGTGTGCGTGTTTTATCTGATCCGGATGGTTACTAATTCCTTTTCTTTATGGCGGTCCGGGAACACCATGGGTGTCACAAAGTTGACTAAATCATCCAAAATTCATTGAAAGTGGTGATCAGCAATTGCATATGTTCAAATGTCTACTGTGAAGGATATCATAAAGCCTTAATGCAATCGAATGTAAAACAAAAAAAGTTATGATTGATGAAAGGAGGGTTAAACACAAATATCCAGTTAAACCGAAAATAAAGTGTATCAAACCAGCTGTTTTCACCCTGTATCCAGTGTTCATGCTAAGCTAAGACAACATTCTGTATG
Organism: Notothenia rossii; assembly: GCF_949606895.1. Taxonomy (NCBI): domain Eukaryota; kingdom Metazoa; phylum Chordata; class Actinopteri; order Perciformes; family Nototheniidae; genus Notothenia; species Notothenia rossii. The sequence continues at coordinate 4,270,207 of NC_136908.1, read as the reverse complement.
TTGTACATTAATATCTATGATTAGTAAATGTATATCCCAGTCGGTAAACCATTCTCTCTGGGAGGGAGATCTGCAAACAAAACATGTTCCTTTAAATGCGGCTTTTAATGAAACGTTTGTCGGTAGAGAGTCGTCAACCCACGTTACTCTGCCATTTGATGTTGTTATTTAATAAATTCCAAGCTGCTGTGTTTAAGGTTTCTCAGAGCTCTTGGATAGCGTTTTACCAGAAAGGTCGGATGTTGTTATAAGAGTGTCTTTTGGGGGCTCTGAATTCCTGTCTGCGTCTCCCACCCACATCCATCACACTGAGGGAGAAAACAGATGCACTGTTGAACCTCATGGAAACTGAGATGTCAGAGCGAGAAAGAGTGTGTGTTTTGAGAGTTTGATTCTTAACACCTTTGGCGGCACAGTGACACCTGATAATCTGTGTCAACCGATATGGGTTTTTGTAGTAAATTACCAAATTCGTACCCGTTTCTTTTATTTTTTTTACCAAGTTGTAGTCTAGGTTTCTTCAGAAAAAAGCTATTTTCCGGCTATAAAACATATCAGCTGTCATGGGTTACTTAACGTCCCCGAAGGCAAGACCAATGCAATTCTTATTTCACCATAAAAGAGGATTTATTCTATGAGAAATTAGAATTACATCCACAAGACTTCAATCCATGATGGGGATGGATCTTACCCCTGAAAACTAAAACAGTCACATCCACTCCTACGGACAATTGAAAGTCACGTCATTCATCTTACCTATTTCTTTTTATCGCGAGGAAACCAGAGCAGATGGTAAAAAAAACATGCACACATTTGATTCAAACTCCAAACAGACTCATGTGGAGTACTTGATCATCTATGCCAATCACTGAAGGAAACTAAAGAGTTGGCAATATAATGAAATGTCTGTAACTTATTGTTCCATCAACGTTTAGCTTTGTTAGACATCATTCAAAACTTATTTTTGGAGGTTTTAAAAGAAGGAAAAAGTCAGATTTCCCTCTGGAATCTGGTACTTCTAAGTATAAAGGAATATATTACAGTGTATAATAACAAAGTACATTGCGATTATGTTTTTGCAAAAGTCTGAGAGATGTCCTTATAGAGGATAGACTACAGCTCCGGTGGACCTCCATGGGACCTTATTTCGTAAAAAGTATGTATTGAAGTCAATGGGGAGAGAAAGATTATCTTTCGATCCCGTTTGAATTGTGCCACGAGTTACACATATGATGTTTGTCAATTTAAAAAATAATTTGCATGTCAAAAAAGTCACAGTTTGTCGTAAAACTGTTGAAATATAAGACTATGAAAAATACGCAACTAGAAAGACTACAAATCCCAGAGTCCCGGTCCCGCATGCTGGCTCTTGAACCGACTAACTCCCCTTGTGTGTATGTACAGCTCTCAACATGCCCACACTTGAAGTGATTTTCACCTCTTTTAATACTTTTCGCCTCATTCTGAAAGAAAGAAGTGAAATGTGCCAACGTGACGGCCGTCTGGGTGTGTGGTGCGAGATGGGAGATGTAGTTCATTGAGCGGTTTCACACAAAAAAATGTGTTACTTCACATTTTACGACACATTTTTATTTTTTGGACTTTCAAAATGATCTTTTAAATTGACAAACATCATATGTGTAATTCGTGGAACAATTCAAACGGGATCGAAAGATAACTCTTTTCTCGCCGTTGACTTCAATACATAATTTTTACAAAATAAGGTCCCATGGAGGTCCCCCGGAAAAAGGAGGGACTTCGCCTCTCTATAGGTGAAAGGGGGTCGTGGGGGCTGACATGCAGGAGAGAGCCACAGGTCGGACTCGAACCTCCGAACAGGTGTGTTTCTTTACCCTGGATGAATAGAGGTGGAGTTAAAACACTGCAGCCCTCTGATTGGTCAGAGAGAAATGCGAGGAGCACCACGCAGGACCTTCTGCAGAAACCCGGAACTTTCAAATAGCGGGGCTACCAGCTATATTGATCACCTTTTTATTATGCTTTCCGCAAACATTTCCTTTGCAAAGGCACGTCTTGGTTCATGACGTAATGCAATGTTTCTCTTTTGTTTGGTTGCTGTTTCACGCGGCATCGCTATGTCGGTCAGGAAGATCTCCGCCTATAGAGACAACGGAAAACCAAATCTAGAAAGCCAGATATCTAGGAATACAGCTGGGACCTAAAGTAAGTTGATATGAGTCAAACCAGCAGTTGAAATGAACGGTCTTCACTAACGATAAGTTAGTGTTGCTCTTTTGGTAGATAAAGCAGTCAAAAGAGCAAGTATATGACAGCCTATATATACACAATACATTTGTATGTTTCTGATCAGAGCTGCCAGCATCACTTCCCACTGTCGAGACACAACAGATAATCCACATTGAGTATGTTAATTATGCTTATTATGGCGTTAACTGTAAACCACACAGAAAGTAAGGAAACATGAGATAACTGAAACCCACAGATGTTTTCGTACACAGCGTACCACTTTGTCAAATGTGCTTTGATTGGCATAACTCCTGTTGGGCTGTGATTTGTTTGTCTCTCCATTTCAAGGCTTGTTCCACTTGGAAAATTATATGAGAACATCTTTTTTTGGAAACCATAAGCTGGGTTATTGTGGAATACACCATAAATATACTGTACACTATTTACTCTACTCCACCATACCACGTGAACTGGTGCCTTTTTTTTTTTTTACTGTAATTGAGTACCTTGATTTCTATATCGTAGCGGTTTCCAAAGTATGGTACGTGGACCACCAGGAGCTCTTGTTAAGGCCACATTTGGTCCCCAGGAAGGTTCTAATTTTCCTTTGGATGTTTGCACAGTGAGACAAAGTATAAGGAGGTTATTTGATGGTCTCTACCTACACTACAGCACAGACAGTGTGTCATCATCAGATCCCAAAACTGCATTGGGCCTCAGACTGCTGTTTTCAAACACTCTGACAAAGATGTCTGGGGTTTTCCCCAAAACACATAAGCTGTGTTTGTTGTGAAACTCATTTGAGTGAAGTCCTTTATTCTCCACATTTTTCTAGGCACTTGATGATTTTTCTCCACAGGCAGATAAGTTCTAGACCATTTGTGTCCTCACTACACCAGCTCTGCTCCTGTAATTATAATTGCCCAATGTTCTGTACGCCATTGCAAAGAGAGTTTAAGTCTCCATGAGAAATGGCAAGACTATTTCACCACTGATTATGATCTGACAGCCAAGAGACCTGCGGTTTGAGTCAGACTTGTATTTATCATGTCTAACCCCTCAGGGTGCTGAACACTTTAGAGGCTGCAGAGCGTCTTTGTGGGCTCTTCTCTCACTATCGACGACAAACTACTGCCATCTGCTCTGATCAAGAGAATGCTGTGTGTATGCTTTTTCCCTTTTTTCCCAGTCAGTGAACTCATCTGGCTTTACCCGCAGATCACCCCATCGGTCCATTTTTTTTTTTTAGCTGTCCAAAATAACTTTTTTCGGCTTGATTATACGCTATCCACTGCCAGTCCAAATTACAGCTCTGAGTTGAAGAAGGCCCCCAAACAGCCACAGAAGCTGAGTGAATGTGCTCGATGCAAGCGTGGTGACAAAGACAGTCAGAGGCCAGAGAGACTCACAGCTGTATGGCTTGAGACAGTCTGATAATCAGCAAGACCTCCTGCATTATGGCATCACCAATTCTCAAGGTGCAAGAGCTTTTCACTTGCTGAGTTACTTTGAATGGTCTCTGTAAAAGACTGATTCAGAAGTGAGAAAGGCATCTGTAAACGAGGTTTCTATCAGATGATTGAAGTAGCCTTTTTGTGAGATTAGCTGCATGTGTTCAACCTGAGATGTTGTGTTTACAAGAGTGTGTTCTCAACATTGTAACACCTGGAAAAAGACTTACACAGGTACCATCAAAGAGCACAATAGTTCAGGCATTTCCAGATGAGCTAGTTCTCCTGACGAATGTTATAGTCTGGGTTTCTTCTTGGCAAAAAGCAAGCATGTGCTAACGCTATACAAGCTACATATATGTGACTGATAACGTATACACGAATAAGTGTATATATATGTTACATATCTTAGTCAGAGCAACATAATGGGTAAAGCAGTTTTTTATATATTTGAAGGGAAACTTTGATCTATTTTCTATTTGGTTTGACCTTTTATTTAATCAGGAAAGTCTCATTGAGGGTCCTGGCCAAGATAGGCAGCAGAACAGTTACAGAACACAAAGGAAAAACTGTGCTTCTTGGTCATCAAGAATCACATTTCAACTTATTTCTTTTAATTACTCACTGCACGTTACCCAAGTTCCTTTCCTAACAGATGTTTTGATTTAGTTTTGCCTCTTTAATTCATCAAACAGCTTCTTAAAAACGTCTTTCACTGTGGAAAAATGTGACAAAAAACAAGTTTAAAATCCAAAATAACACACAAACACTTATTTTCAAGCGTACATTTAAGACAGAGACAGCTCCATCTACTGACCTCTAGAGGTAACTGTTGAACATGCAAGTGAATTACTGGCATCTAAATGAATGTATATGTATGGGTATTGTTAAAAGAAGTTGTATTCATGTTCAGACCTGCACAGAGAAACTTTCCCCCTGTGGAACATTCCTATTATCGTTTCCATCCATCTGAGGCCCTTAACTGACAGACAGAGTATCAGATGGACGTCTGACCCCCCCTCAGTTATTCCCTCTGTTAAGAAGCCTCTTGTCTTTAATGTTATTCTTTACTCTGTTGCTCATGGTCCGTGTCTTACCACCTGTTTCCAGGCTATTTCTAATGACCTCCACTAAGCTCCTGCCAGACTCTCACATTACCACCTTAATGTTCCGGTTTCCTCCTCGGCACATTAGTGGGCTGGTTTCCATATTCCCCACCGGAAACCTTACGTCTCGTAGATGTTGCTGCATTACTGAGGCCATGCAGGAATATGTGGGGACTGTACTCGTGCTGATGGATGACTAATGGCTCCGTCTGCTTTCAGTTGAGCTCAATGCACACGCACCATGAGCAGCAGCTGGACCGCTCTCCTCCTGCTGGCATTGCCATAGCTACAGCTCTTGTTTGTTGTACAAGGGAGTGTCCTCTATAACCACCTAAATATGACCTGTGGTGAGACCACTTCAAATGGCACTCGCAGGGCAACGTACACACACGTGCACACACACTCCCAGTCGCACACAGACCCTACCAGGGATGGCAATTCGTTTTCTCCTCTGGCAGCAAATCAAACACATGGCCAACAAACGGCCCTATTTTCCAGTTATTCAGTGATTTTAATCTCTCTCCAAGAAGCCACAAACACAGTTGCTGCTGGGTGTGGTGGAACTGACCCAGTTAAACCTCAGTATGCCCCGAGAACTCTGACAAAGACGTAACTCAACCTCAAGACATAAGAGCCTTGTGCGCCTGTGTGTGTGTGAGTGAGAGAGAGAGAGAGAGAGAGAGAGAGTCCAACCTGGCTGTTTTACTGTGTTGCTGCAGGGTTCGACCTGATGAAGTTCTTTAACGTGAGAGACATCCTGGGCACCAGAATCGATGAAGGCCAGAGTGCTTACGTTCGCCTCGGCACCATGCCCATTGTCCAGCAAACAGAGTAAGTGACCTCACTGTTATACTGCAAACAAGTGCGCATTAAACACCAATATCTTCCTCTGTTTTTCCCCAAATGTGTCCTGGAGAGAGACTTCTTGAAACTTGACTCATGATGTGTTCTTAAACTGCAGGATTGTTGGTACCTGTGTGTTATAATGATGAATCCCATCGTCAGCCAAAATTAAAAGAGTGTGCCAGTTTATCCTAATTAGCAACCCCCTTAAAAAGGCATGAGACTAAAGTGCCGTGTGCAAACGCAGAAATACAAATAAAAAAAAAAGAAGCAGAATCAAGAATGCCATAAACAAAAGTCTAAAAACTGTGGAGCACTGGATGCAGATTTTATTTTTTAAATGGAAATACTTCTGCAGGAAAAAATGTGTTTTTTCCTTTAAAAATAAATAAATAAATACAATGTTTTAATAAGAATAAGGCAAATAGCTATTAAAACACATTATCAGTGATATAAATAATATAGTTAATCCTAAATCCTAAGCAATTATTTTTCACAAATCCCAAAAAGAAAACTTTGTTGAATGTCAGAAAAATCTGCCTTTTTAATTAGATAATTCCTTTTAAGATCTGTTTATGATTAATGCCAAATAATCTGCAAAATCTCTTCTGAATAGTTGTTAATAAGTTACTTTAAAGTCATGGATAGAGAATCCTGTTGGGACCCTACTTTGAATATACACAATTGATGACATTTACATGTTTACATTTAGTTATCAGATCCATCAGCACTTCTTACAGTCGTTGTCAAATTTAAGAAAGTCCATACAAAAGTGTTGTTCATAATCAGAATAGTGCAATGACATTTTAGCGGTAACAAAGTAAAACATAGAAACTGTTTTAATTTGAAGTTTTTTTACATTCAAGTCGAAACTTTAACCGGGTCACTTCAACCCTGTGTTTATCAGAAAACGTAGAATTAAGAGCAGTTTATTTTAATACTAACAATATGCTTGTTTTCTGCAGGGATGTGTTTCCTCAGGGTTTGCCAGATGAATACGCCTTCGTGACCACGTTCAAATTCAGGAAGACCTCAAGACGGGAAGACTGGTACCTCTGGCAGGTCTTCGACAAATATGGAATCCCACAGGTGGGTCCGCCGAATGTAAACAGTAGTAAATATGACTATTACTGTATGTGTCTGGATTTAGACAATTACTATGTCAACTCAGAATAGACTCTCCTCTCCAACTCTTCAGACCTTTTGAAAATCATTGGGCATAAAAAGAAGAATTATATTTAGACTTCCAATCATGCTTTTTAAATGCAATGTTATTATTCTAACTGTAATACTATCATGATTGTGTTAAGCTAATATTTGATATCTTATTAGGCCTTACCCTCTACGTTTTTGAAAAGCATCAAGTACGCAAATCATTTTTAAGTTAAAGGTGGGGTATGTAATTTATTTCAGAAACACTTTTTGTTAGGGATGTGCCGATCACCTTTTTTTGCTCCCGATCCGATTCCGATCATTTGATTTTGACAATTTGCCGATACCGATTTTTCCCGATCCGATCTTTATGCAATGCATTAAGAGAAAAAAAAGCATTCAAGTTGTCCCTTAAGGTTATTTTTTAATTTAAATTGGATATTCTATCCAACATGGATATAGCTTCTTTCTTTCACAGCAGCATTGGATCAGTTCAGTTGTGCAGCATTGGATCAAAACAAAATAAAGCTTTCAGTACTCGTTAGCTTACTGCTACAATTAGACACTGCGCCCACTCTGTTGCCAGATTTGAGAGAAATAAGCAGGTCTATGAAAACAAGCCCCAAAGAAGCAACACATACATGATGTTCTGTAATTTGAAACCAAAACTAAGGCCTCAGGATGACTTTAAGACTTGAACATGGTCATTTTTGTTTTGTAAAATTAAATACAAAATCTTTAAAAAAGTATTTAAAAAAAAAAAAAAAATCCCGATCTCCGATTTCTTTTCTCCCGATGCCGATCTTTTGAAAATCACGTGATCGGCTCCGATCCCCGATCACGTGATCGGATCGGGATATTCTCTACTTTTTGTTATATTCCATAGAATGCTCTTAACATCCCGATAGCAATAAATCCATTAAAAAAATGTCATCAGTGGAAGCCGTGGCGCTGTAGAAAGCTCGACCAATCATCTGAGCCGGCCCGGCTAAAGTAACTGGATGGCCTACCTGCCTGTCAGCCTTCCATCTGTGCACAAACGTATCTCGTGCCCTCATTGGTCATGTGCGCGTTCGTGTGTCTTGGGGGAGTGGCTCTGTAAGGAAGTGGCAGATTTCTTCCGGTTGTGTATTTTCAAATTGTAGCGCACTCGAGCTGGTTTCTCCAAAGTTACCTACCCCACCTTTAAGGAAGCTTTACTGCAGTTTAAATTGTAATGTAATGGTTTTGTATCGGTGTCCAATATAAGCGGTATTGAGCGATCTTGAATTAATATCTACTCAAAGTACCAAAAGGAGTCATTATGCACATATATTACATTACTATGATTGATTACAAAATATGGACATTTTGCAGCTGGGGAATAGGGCGATTATTTTAAATACTTTTTAGACTTCTGAGTAGCTTGTGAATTCCCCCTGGAGATCATTACAGTCTTTAATAAAACATCATAATTCACTTTTTTGAATAGAAGAACAAAGTGGCAGTGAATAGAAATACTCAAGGAGCGAACAGGCACATCAAGATAAGATGAGAAGTACTTTATTGAGCCCAATTTGGGAAATGTTTATGTTGCAGGGGCTTAAAAAGACAAGGCATTAGATAAATGAAAAGATTAGAAATAAACAATCCAAAATGTAAACGTTTCAAATAGCATTAAAAAAGTAGAAAATATACATGTGATTATTAAGCACAGTTATTGATTGATTGATTGATTGTTGTGCTTTTACTTATGTATTAATGTGTGCATGTGTATAAATGGGTCTGTTGATTGTGTATATATAGGTATATACATATTTGTATTAGGGTTGCCAGAAACTGACCATGATCAAAATCGATTATTCGGCAGCCCTGGCGAATAATAATCGACTATTCTACCGACCCCCCCACCCCCCCCCCCCCCCCCCCCCGCGAAAGAAAAAAAAAACCTCAGACAAAAGGAATTCCGTTGTTTTCTTTACTCGAACATGTTTAACAGTACAAACAAAATAAACGACAAATAAACCAACATCAACATGATGCAGCTCCTTGAACTCTTTTTACCTGCCGCTTTGTTCATCTTTAGTCGCACGTGTGAGGGAGAGGGGGGGGTGGGGCGGGGTCGGTGTGTAGCGTGCTGCAGCAGCAGTCTGCTCTGCACGCAGGCTTCCTCCAAGTTTACAGTAAAACAAACTGGTGGTGTGACCAATGGCCATTTACAATTATTAATACTATTACTATTATTAGTATTAGTCTATATTTTGGTTGAAACTAAGCCAGAAAAACAAACAAAAACATAAAAAATAATTAAAAGATATATAAATAAAATCGATTTTTAAAAATAATATTCGATTATGGAGAGTGTAACGAATATTCCAATAATCGAATAATCACTGGCATCCATAATTTGTATACATATTTCCATATATATTTGTATTCGGGATTTTGGGAAACGGTATTTCGATCTCTCTGTCTGTCACACAAACTGAAAGATTGACAATAAAGTTGACTTTGACTTTATTTAGTGAATGTGTTTTCTATCACTGTGTGTGTAAAGAAAGCGTAATTAGACAGTATGAAGTTGACTTGTGATTGTGTTCTGGTTTTATAGTTCAGTATCTGTAAGCAACTGGGACTGAAAGAATATTGTTTTCATTTGACTTCTTAATGGTTATTTCCTAACCCTAACCCATTTCTTTTTTTTGTAAGAAGGGGCTGGTAAAATAAGATTCATTCAAGACTCAAGGCTTTTCTTTTCATGTGTACAAACAGTAGATACAGTGTAGTTATGTCGATGAAAATCTTAGGTCACAGGCTTCTCCAACAGTGCAACACATTAGTGCCATAAGAGTCTATATACAAGTGATACATAATGTGTGGGGTGCTATCAAAAAAAACAACTAGTAGAAGTGTACATGTTTTGTTTTAAAATAACTGCCATGTGTGGAATGAACAAATACAAAAATTAAAAAACTGTTACTGACTGCCTGTGTTTCCCCCCCTCCTATCTTTAAACTGTCCTGTGTCTCTCCAGGTGTCCATACGTCTGGACGGAGACAACAAAGCGGTGGAATATAACGCCGTCGGCCTGATCAAAGACGCGGTCCGGGCCGTGTTCAAGAGCCCTGAAGTCGACAACCTGTTCGACCGCAACTGGCACAAGATCGCCATGAGCGTGGAGGCCAAGTCCGTGTCTCTGTATCTGGACTGCAAACTGATCCAGACTCTGCCCATCGGGGACCGCGAGGACATCGACATCCAGGGGAAGACTGTGATCGGGAAGAGGCTATACGACAGCGTGCCCATCGATGTGAGTCTTTGTGGTTTCATATTTAAACTTCATGTCTCTTCTACATCAACATGTGTCCCCTCTTCTTCATGTCTCTTCTACATCAACATGTGTCCCCTCTTCTTCATGTCTCTTCTACATCAACATGTGTCCCCTCTTCTTCATGTTTCTTCTACATCAACATGTGTCCCCTCTTCTTCATGTCTCTTCTACATCAACATGTGGCCCCTCTTCTTCATGTCTCTTCTACATCAACATGTGTCCCCTCTTCTTCATGTTTCTTCTACATCAACATGTGTCCCCTCTTCTTCATGTCTCTTCTACATCAACATGTGTCCCCTCTTCTTCATGTCTCTTCTACATCAACATGTGTCCCCTCTTCTTCATGTCTCTTCTACATCAACATGTGTCCCCTCTGTGGAAAGAGACTCTGAAAGTTTCAGGAACAAAGATTCTCTCTCTTTTTGATCCATTTCTATAAAAACCTGTCTGAAAATGAGCTGATCAGATTTTGGCCACTTTATGATGTCATAACGATGTGTTGGCTTGTGTAACCATTAGCCAATCAGCAACCAAGGTAACCCCCCCCCCCCCCCCTTATCACCTGGATCTCTTCCTAGAGCACCATTGAGTTCTTAGTAACCAAATCTCTCTCAGAGGGGTGTGGGGGGGGGCTCCTTATTTTCATCTAAAGTAACAGACAGAGAATCAGCACTTTGGAAACAGGGCTGAAACAGAGGGGATTATGGGTAATGCTGCAATGGTGTTTCAGCCAATCAGAGACAGGCTCTGTATATATCTGAGACCTGTGATATATTGATGAAGAACAGTCTAATAGGGGACCTTTAAATGAAAAGGTATAGATTGCCACTCTTGAGCGATTATGTGTTATTGTCTTGAGGTTTGTATAAATTGTCCGTCTCTGTTCCTGCAGTTTGACCTCCAGAGGATGATGATCTACTGTGACTCCAAGCATGCAGAGCTGGAAACCTGCTGTGATATTCCCGATGGACCTGTGAGTATTGGAGTAGATCTGGTTCTGATCGCAGGTTACTTTCACACAGTAAGCTGTCGTTTTTCCCAAGCTAGATTTGAATTTAAAACACGCTTCCTCTCAGCTTGTAGAGACACAGCTTAGTTGACACGAGTGTTCAGTATTTAGCTTTGTTAGCTACGGTAGCTAACGTGACACCAGAGTTAAGCAACACATTTTCTTAACACAAAAAGGAGCATTCTCAGAGATCATAAAGTCACACCTGTTCAAGAGAAAACATCTGAAATTCTTAGTGTTTTTGGGAAAGTAATCACGAATGTTTTTATTTTTCCTCACACAAACCATCAAAGCCTATTTTAATAAAACCAAAAAAATAATGACTTGCCACACAGATGACTTCACAGGTGTCGTGAAAGCCATGTATTGTCAATAATGAGTGATTTAATGCTCATCAGATAGTTATTTAATTTGACCATAACTCGAACTAGAAATATTGTACAAGTCTATCTAAACTAAAACTATTATTTAGAAACCAAATCATTCATGGTTATAGGCAGGACCTGTGAACTCATGCTTGTTATTTCTTGTCATTCTAAAAGTTTATTTATTTGACGTTTTTTTGCACCTTGAACGTTTTTTTTGTTTCTGACATGTTCAATCAATTAAAAAACACTAAATAGAGAAATGACTAATCCTATGACGAACATGACACTAATGACGATGACCTCATCTTTAATTTTCGGACCAGAAAAGTATTTGTAAGCTTCGTCTTGCCCCTGTTGAACACGACAGAGAGTTTATTTCTTTGAAGTTTTTTTGCACCTTGAACGTTTTTTTCAATACATTAAAAAACACTAAATAGAGAAATGACTAATCCTATCATTTCAGTGTCCTAAGAAAGTGGTTACAGAAGCCCCCCCCCTGGAGATCCCCACCCCCACACCGGCTGCAGTGGAGCAGAAAAGAGGACCTGAAGCGAACTGCTCGTGCCCAGAGGGAAAAAAGGTAAAGCCCCCCCCCACTCCAGCAGTCTTTATTCCCATCTTTCAGTTTCACAGATGAGTGGGAGTCCTTTCTGAAATGGCTTTCCAAAGACGTCTTTATTTTCATTTCTCACAGGGAGATATCGGTGTGCCCGGTGTTGCAGGACCTAAGGGCGATAAGGTCATCTACCGTTGCCTTTAAGTACTCGTGTGTGTGTGTGTGTGTGTGTGTGTGTGTGTGACGACACAATACAGATTCACAGTGTGTTCAACTTTTTTACTTTGTGAACGTACGCTTTTCAGGGTGTCTCTGGCCCTAAGGGCGCCGTCGGAACGTCTGGAGTCAAAGGAGCAAAAGGAGAAACTGTATGAAAACCTAAAGTGTTTATTTACAAGCGTGGTTTCTGTTTTTTTAATGGTGAAAAAAAAGTGGTTAATTGATTGAGTTTCAGTCCATAGAGTGGTGCAGGAATGAGTCCAAAAACCCAGAAAAGAGTTCCCATTTCTCAAAGTCCACTTTATTTTAACGGGTTAAAAATAAGATCTGTTGTTAACACAAGCTGAACAAATGTACACGTTTTGTTCTAAGACATAAAGAGATCAAATCGACATCAATAAGATGAAATACTCCACTGGTGAAAGTGTCTAAATGAGTCTAAACGTCATGACAACGAACATTAGCTGCCTTTAACTTAGCGGTTGTGTGACTGTTGCTAACGAGAGACTTCTAAACGTCATCTCGACATACATTCTCTCTTCTGGCGATTCCATTTACGCTTCAATAAAAGTTGAGTTAATATGTGGAGATTATCCTCATGAGCAAAATGTATAAGTATCATAAACGTGTGTTAGCCAAAGAGCTAATTTTCTGCATCCAACGGTAAAATCCCATTGCTTTTGTCGAGGGAACAAGTGCAAAGCTAAATTCAGGGTTTACCTAGAACGATACGTCATGACTGCATCACTCTATGTGCATTTCATTCTTTAGATATACTACTATACACATTTAGTTCAGATTGCATGCCTTCGAGCTGCTTTTCTGCCCGCCTCGATAATAATTGATCCTTGTCGATGAATTATTTGCAGGGCAAAGTAAACTCTGTTAAAGCTGACAGAGGAGAGAAGGTAAGTACACCTGCTTCTCCTGATGCTAACATCACGCTTGTCTCCGTGCATATAAACCCGGTCTCTCTCTCTAATCTCTATTCCCTCTGTCTTTCATGCTACGTGCTTCTTTTATGTGGTTTTTCTAGTTATATTTTTTACTTTTCTGCCAGGGAGTGGCTAGTGAAATGCTCAAGCAGCTGTTATTGTTAGAATTACAGGACAGGCGACCACAGAGGACGCCCCCCCCCCTCCAGCCCGCTGAAATCACAGCTCTGTGTTGCCAGCTGAGGCTCGCAGTGTCATTTATGCCTTGAGACTAAACCCTCGGTATGAAACATTGGATCTGCCCGGAGAGGGATGCTTAGAGGGGCCACAAGAGGACTGGGAGACGAGATGCTGTGTTCTCAATTGTGTTTTCTACGATACGACAATACGTTATAAGATCTTATTTTTAAGTCTTAGAACAAGGTAACAGACTTAAAGAGGTCTATTATGCTTCCTCTTCTATGTAGTGTCTTACACTGTGGGTTTGTGTGCATGTACTACTGTATAAGTGGTTTGCAAAGGCTGACATCCCTAAGTCCCTTTCAGACTGGGACATATATGAGTGCTTCAGTCTTACTTGCTTTCATCTTGAGAACCTGTATCTCGGTTTTGATGCCAACATTTGAAATTGGCAGTACAGGGAATAGTTGTACTCAGAGACAATGTTGTTGGCTATGCTAAGTATATCATTAATGTATCTTGATTTATGGAGTTGACCTACAATGTTCAAAGCAGATGTTCATTTGATGGAGCAGTTTTGACTTTAAAGGTCTCATGTCATGGCCATTTCTACTGATCATAATTCCATTGTTGAGCTCTACTAGAATAGATTTATATTGTGCAATTTTCCAAACTCACATTGGTTTCTCAAACAGCATCTCTGTAAACTACGTTTATTCACTGAATTTCACTCTCTGCCTTTAACGGCTCGTTGTAGCACCAGTAGCTCCAGCCCCACCCTCCCTGTGAGCACAGTGTGCTCTGATTGGTCGGGACGTGAATCGCGCTGAGCTCCGTGGAGGTGTGGTTTCCTTGTTTAGCGATACACAGCGAAACACAACCAAACTCACCCTGAGCACACACAAAGTCACAGCCGAAGTAAAAACAATAAGTGTGGCTTGATATTGAGTAAGAGAAAGTTTGATAAACGCTGTGAGAATGGGTCTGCAGAGAGAATTTCGCCGCGATCCCAACTGTCTGTTATCAGCCTGCAGCCAGGGAGGAGAGATCAGCAGAGCTGCCTGCACTGAGTGTGTGTGTGAGGAAGTCCGTGGATTGGTCAATTTGGACCAATCAGCGGGGGCTTAATGTAACGGCTCCGCGGACGTAACGTAACGGCTCGGTCCATTTGGTTCCGGGTACGGTTGACATTATGAGTTACCGAAAGAATCAAATGGACAATGACGTATCTCCAACGAGGCGTTCTGGGGCAGCATAGACAGGTATTTGAGTTTTACTCGCTACAGGGTGTACTTTGAGGGTTTTGACTCTGCAGACCGTTTACATGCAGAAAAACCTTCATAACACACAAGGGGACGGGTAATAACCAGAAAAGCATGACATGGGACCTTTATAGCAGTGGACAAACAATTGTACCATGTAGTATTACAAACCAGAAAATCACTCAAAATCGAAGTAGAAATTGTCTTCTTGCCCCAAAAGACATCGAGTGGTGGAGAAAGACATCTTCTCTTTGTCCTTTTGCAGATATATTGATGGTCTTTCCAGGGTAGAAGACGTTCTATCTTGACGCCCATGTATTTATATCAAAGCACGTCTGTAATTCAGCAGGGAGCTTTTTTTATTTCCATGTCAAAGAGACAGCAGTGCTCTTTACATGATGAATGGATTTGTATTGCCGCTGGATACTTTGCCGGTTTGATGAAAGTGCATTAAATCAAACTGCAACGCAAAGCATCCCCTGTTGCTTTTCTATTTCTCACTTTCTGCTCGAGCATCTGTCTTCACTTTCTCCCCTTTTGGAGAAAGCTGCAATTTGTTGTCGTAAACTTTCCCAAAAGCCGATGCAAGAAAACATGACGTAAGCCCCTCCCCCCCCAAGCTGTGGTTGGAAACGAAAGCATCGGTCATGGAGTCGAAGGAGTGAAAGTGAATCCATCCGCCTGTGATTGCTTCTAATTGCATCGTTAGCAGAACAGGCAATGGCAGCATTGTTTGAGATAATGTTCAAGGCTGCATCACGGCTCCTAATCTCTGTTTTAAGAGAAGTGACGTGTGTTAAAATGATATAAGCTCTTACAGTAATTAAAGGGCTGCTGCTTGTTACGTGGTTTATGAAGCAGAGGAAGTCCTGCGGCGGGTAAGACCTCGCTGTAACGTGTCATTTAACAACCTGTGCTTCTCACTCAGTCCAGTTTTCTGATGGCCTGTGACATCAGTGATTCAAGAGAGTGTGAAGACAATGGAAAGCAATGTTCCTTGAGTCTTTGTTTGGGTGTTTGAACAGACCATAGCGGGTCTTGGTGAAGATGGTGACAGCTGTTAGCGTTCTCTGGCTCTCCGTCTCAAAAGTGTTTTGTGTATCCTAACTCTTTGTCTTCTGTGTTTATATTAACGTCTGTCTTTTGTCCAAATGTCTGTTTTACTGTTTGATTAATCACGTCGGTTAATTCATGTCTAACATTTGTTTATGTCCCAACTGTCATGTACTAAACCAGGCCTTTTCAATTGCTGTGACATTAGCCCAATCCCACTTTTTTGACAATCTCAAACCGGCCCTCTGGTTTTGAAAAAATTGAAAATAAATATGTAAACATTTCCTCAGATAAGAGTTTTTTTAATTAATCTACTATTAAATTAATTAATTAATTATTTATTTATTTTATTACATTTCTCCATATTCATTAATTTGTACCATCCTCACTATTAACCCTTTTACGGACGGTTATAAGCAACACATTTATTTCTAAAAAACATTTAACATGACACGTTTATATCAGTTGGCCTTGTATAATTAAATAGAAGATCATCATTGTATCATTAGGCTACTTAGTCCATTCAGTAACTATGTATGTTGCTAATCATGTTGTTTAACAGTTTGAAATGATGCTCTTCATGCTAAGGATATTTGGGAGACTCAAACTGAATAAACAATATCTTAGATGCAACATTTTCTAGACTAAAAAGGTGCATTTAAATTCTTGTCACTTCCCTTTGTTTAAATCTGCCCCCTTTAAAACATGGATTGAACAGGCCTGTACTAATGTCCATGTTTTCTTACGCTACCAGGTTGTTTCTTTCTGACAGCACGCCATCGCCGCCTGTGTCCCCGGCCATCTTGCATGCTTATTTATTCAAAGAACAGTCAAAGTAAACACTTGCCTTTTGTCCACAGGGTGATTCAGGCAGGATAGGGTTGACAGGTGCTCCTGGACATAAAGGAGAGAAGGTGTGCACCGTGTGAACCTGGACGTGGAGGATGTCTATAATACGTTGAATTTCGTTATAAAACTTCACAATCTGTTATTAATTATGTGTTTCTGATCACCTGACAGGGGCTCGGTGGTGTGCCAGGTATCGACGGATTATCTGGAGACAAAGGAGACAAGGTAAGAATAAGGTTTCAAACACAAGGATGTGTGTTTTCCAGAGGTGGGAAGTAGTGGAGTACAAATACTTTGTTACTGTACTTAAGTACATGTTTCTGGTATCAGTACTTTACTCCACTACTTATTTTTCTGATGACTTTTTACTTGTACTTCTTTCATGTTGAACTCAAATACCTGTACTTTCTACTTCTTACATGTTGAACTCAAATACCTGTACTTTCTACTTCTCACATGTTGAACTCAAATACCTGTACTTTCTACTTCTTACATGTTGAACACAAATACCTGTACTCTCTACTTCTTACATGTTGAACCCAAATACCTGTACTTTCTACTTCTTACATGTTGAACACAAATACCTGTACTTTCTACTTCTTACATGTTGAACTCAAATACCTGTACTTTCTACTTCTTACATGTTGAACACAAATACCTGTACTTTCTACTTCTTACATGTTGAACTCAAATACCTGTACGTTCTACTTCTCTCATTTTCCAAACAGGCTGGTTCCTTTAGTCTGAATGTGTGTTTGGTGGCGTGATCATTATTATTTAGAGTCATTGCGTGCCTATTGATTTGAACACGATCCGTGTATCCATCATTTCCTGGTCTTCTCTAAAGAAGAGGGACCAATGGAAACGTTGTCATGTTGCCGTTGGTCACCATGGAAACATTCATTAGCTAACAATGACATTATTGTTCTATTAATATAAAGGGAGGTCAGGTACTCTTTAAAACAGCTGCTAGTTATGGGTACTTTTTACTGAAGTACATTTCAAAGCCTCTTTACTTTGACTTGAGAAAAGAAGTTTAGTCAGTACTTCTACTTTCACCAGAGTATTTTTAAAACACGAGTATCTGTACTTCTACTTGAGTGAAGGATGTGTGTACTTTTGCCATCTCTGGTGTTTTCATGTGTGTTTATCTGTAAATAGGGCGCAGCAGGACTGGCTGGTGATGCAGGGCCTGATGGTCCAGCTGGAACAAAGGTGAGTGAATATTTATGTTCTGATAATTAAGTGGGCGTACAGACGTTTTTCTGCACGATTACAGCTCAGCCCGTTATTGACTTCCTGTGAAAAAAGAGGCAGTTTTGGTTGACTTTCCCTTGGATGAAGCAGCAGCTGGTGAAAGAGTGAGGAGGGAGAGAGAAAGGGGAGAAATGGGAGGGGGGCTGGTACAAATGTGGGTATTGGATATGAGGGAGTGATCGCCCCGTTTTGATAAACACATGGAATTCTCAATCAGTGACATGCTGGATCATAGCAGAGAATAAAGACTAGACCAGTGGGGTCAAACTCAAACACACAGTGGGCCAAAATTAAAAAATGGGTGCTTGTCGAGGGCCGGACTGGTTCAATGTTTATTGCAGAAATTATTGAAATGAACTTATTGCACATATTAAACCTGGAACTAACAAAGCTTAAATTATTGCCTATAAAAACAACATTAAACATTAAATAATCAGTTCATTCATTTCTTATGGCTCTACCTGCAGCTTTTCCAGAGTCAGTTCTTATGAGTACATTTTTCCACAGGCCAACAACAGCTTCAACAAAACTATTTCCCTCAAAGAGAAACCAAACATGCCCTGTTGTCGTGAGAGAGAAAGTGCAGAAGGAAACATCCATTAAACTCAGTGTGCTGCTCTGTGATGCTAGTTCAGATACTTGGCATCTCATCTTGGGTGCAAGGTCATCAATGTTTGGGCTCAGGCTCTGAGCTGAGGAGACCCTCAGGATGGAGTGAAGGTGTGCGTGCAATATACCGGCGGGCCAGATCTTTTAAAAAAAAATATATATATATTTTATTCAGTTATAAAATAAACAGACATTACTCCAGATAACAAACCTTACTTCAAAACATGTAACAACAAAAAACTAAAGAAAACGTAAAGGGGGAGGGGGGTCAGATCTAATAGTAATTAAAAATTATCCTGCGGGCCAAAATTAAATCCAAAACGGGCCTGATTTGGCCCCCGGACACATGATCTATAGATGCATGTGAAATCGTTTTGAAAATAGAGATCAAGCCTGGTTTACAGTATTGTTATCAAAAAGGTAAATAAAGTAACAGAAATAATATGTGAGGTGAACACTCAAAGGAAAGCCTTGTTTTGTCATACGAGCCTATTGACAATTCAACTATAGCATTATAACATTTTGCCAGTCATACTCCAAATTGAGTATTAATTGAATGGAAATGCAATTATCTAATTTTATTCACATGTTGAAAAATAAGTTTTCCTACTATTTCATAATTAAAGGACAGTAGAAAAGCCGTTTGGCTTGTATTTTACCCTGCCGTACGGAGGATCATATTTCAGTTTTTAATTCAAATTTTAAATGTTAACAATACGGCCTGATTTCTATTCATAAATGCAGTCCCAAAATACAAATTAAAAGACATTTTCTTAACAATAGAGGCAGCTTTTGATGAGTTTTCTTGCTCCAATATCGTAAGCAAAAAAAACCTGATGGTCTTTTCAGCTTTAAATGGTTCCACTGTGTTCACATGTTATTGGTACGGCCTCAAATATCAGTAAAGCCAACATCTAGTCTGACTTTGGGGCGAGATTGTAAAACTATCTCATATTTAATGGAAATAGCAGTGATGAGAGAAAATATAGCTCTCAAATAATTTCCGAGGACACATTTGTTCTCTTTTTGGCATGAGGAAACAATACAGCTGAGGTCAGAGGTCAAAGTTTAAGGTTGTCCATTGATGGGGGGGGGGGGGGGGGGGGGGGTCCTGCCACTGACAACTGCTGTTCTTTTTTGAGGTTTCAGGTTTCTTACTGTACATTGATTCTCTTTCTGACTCAGCGCTGTGCCAGTTGGCCCTAAAGTATATCGCTGAGTAACACTTTTGAGGAGTCCAACTTCCTGCTAATAAAATGTTGTTTATATCCTAACAGGGAATTCAAGGAGATGAAGGAACTCGTGGCTCATCGGGACCAAAGGGTGTCTCTGTGAGTATGATCCGAGGTCACTTTTATTATCATTTAAAGAGGCCCTATTGTTCTTTATTTCCATTTCCTGTATTGTGTTATACAGGTTTCTTTGCATTTACTGTAAATGGTTAAAATCCAAAGTTCTGTAACAAAGTGAAGTCATTAGTCATCGATTGGCTAGCGCTCCAACACAATTTACGTGATAGGCTAAGGGGCGGGACATCTCTAAGCGATTGACCAATCACAACAGAGCCGGGCAGCTAACCGATCAGAGCAGACTGGGCTCTGGTTTCAGACTGAGGGTGAAAAGAGGTGCTGCAGCACAGGCAGTATGAGAACAATAAAGAGCTTTTTGAACATTAAAGCCTGGAGACATGTAGAGACACTAAATACTGATATACACCTGAACACCAGCAGGAGAGGACTCTTAAAGTAGAGACACTACATACTGATATACACCTGAACATCAGCAGGAGAGGACTCTTTAAAGTAGAGACACTACATACTGATATACACCTGAACATCAGCAGGAGAGGACTCTTTAAAGTAGAGACACTACATACTGATATACACCTGAACATCAGCAGGAGAGGACTCTTTAAAGTAGAGACACTGCATACTGATATACACCTGAACATCAGCAGGAGAGGACTCTTTAAAGTAGAGACACTACATACTGATATACACCTGAACATCAGCAGGAGAGGACTCTTTAAAGTAGAGACACTACATACTGATATACACCTGAACATCAGCAGGAGAGGACTCTTTAAAGTAGATACACTACATACTGATATACCTGAACATCAGCAGGAGAGAACTCTTTAAATCTGATTTTGATAAATGATGATATACATATATTAAATTGTTTTGTAATTGTGTTTGTAGGGTGAATCCGGTTCAAGGGGTGACAAAGGAAGTACAGGAGACAAGGTTAGTAACGCTGCATCCCTTTCTTTTGTATTATAAGAAATCCACAGCTAGGGTTTAGCATTTTGATGAAATCTCAGGTGCTTAGGGACGAGAGAGAGAGTTACACATTAAGTTTCCCTGTTCATGTTTCCCCATCATGTCCCAGTATTTGAACATGTACTGTATGTTAGATGAAACTTGTACACAGTAGACCTTTTACCGCAAATCCGGAGAACGAAGTTAACTCCTGAGAAAAGGCCGTTCTTCTTCGGAAGGACTGAGAGCTGGGGGGCGTAATGGTGCGAACAGATGTGGCTTCCTTGATTCACTCTCCAAACTTCCTGTCTGGGGTCCTGTGTGGGCGTTTGGCTGAAATGTAACTCATTGAGACCCTCTGAAGCTTCAGTATGTTGACGTCTGAAGTCTTCCTCCGATCTGCCAACACGATGATGTTAGAAACCATTCGAAGAAATCAGGTTTTCTCCCACTTGAGTCAATATGTTTTTGTGATTCAATAAGCAGCAGTAACAGTGGCTTTTGTGTCACGCTGAC
Source organism: Notothenia rossii (assembly GCF_949606895.1). Classification (NCBI taxonomy): domain Eukaryota; kingdom Metazoa; phylum Chordata; class Actinopteri; order Perciformes; family Nototheniidae; genus Notothenia; species Notothenia rossii. The sequence goes on along the minus strand of NC_136908.1, from coordinate 4,249,063 downwards.
ACGTCAACTTGAATTGAAATGACTTTGAGGGGTTTGTATGAAGCCATAAACACACAGTCAGTTCACTGATGACTTCTCCATGTGGCCTGAGGATGTGCAGCATGTTCTCCACACACTGAAGCTCCTTTCAAACATGCTAATGCCAAAGTTAGAGCTGTCCATCATCCAGCAATTCAGTCAGCAAGCAATTTCCTGTGAAAACTGGAAAAGTACTTTCCTCAGAAAAGCGATTTAAGGAACGTTTAGAGGAGGCACCTGGGGTTGAAGTCAGGCCATGGTTCCTGAGTGAAAACGTAAAGATGTGTTTTGGATTACACGGCACTGTCCACTG
>NC_136908.1:4205839-4248532 GCF_949606895.1 Notothenia rossii | reverse complement strand
GAATAATATGATATTATATTAAGAGATTTGTTCTTTATATGTTTGTTTGTGATTTATAGGGTATGCCAGGCAGAGTTGGTGATCGTGGTACCAAGGGAGAAAAGGTGAGTTCTAGAAATGGAACCAATAGGAAAAGATTATTCGAATATGCACTTTAAATGTGCTCAAAATAGATGCAAACATGTATCCTAAGTGACTCAACAAAAGGAACCAAATGAATCAGAGCAGCACACATCTAGTGGCGCATTTCCACTACAGCGCGGTTTAAGCGTGCCGTGCCCGGCCCGGCCTGTTTTTGGTTTCTATTCTGTAACATTTTACGGTATAGTTTTTAATGATTTGGTCTTGAAGTCTGAACATGTATAATTTCTGTGATGTAACTCAGGGAGACGGTGGTACGAAGGGAGACAAAGGACATTCAGGAGAGTCAGGTATGCCCGGAAACCCCGGATCCCCCGGCAGGAAGGGCCACACGGGGATGATGGGCATGTCGGGGCCTCCGGGAGAATTGGGCGCTCCTGGGTCACAGGGACCTTCAGGAAACCCAGGGATCCCCGGACAGAGGGTGAGTTTCCTGAACACGGGGGGGAAGAAGTGCTTAAGTCCATTACAAGTAAAAGTCCTGGATGCAAAAGTAGAAGTAAAGCCAAAGGTACTTCAAAGTAAAAGTATGCAGAATGGCTACTTTCACAGTAGTATAGATAAAATACCATAATTCTGTATTTAAAAACTAGCAAATACCTGTCTTATGGATTTAAGGTTGTAGTTTGTCAATGTTGAGCTAATGTTTAGAGACTGTACTCTTGTAAAATACTGGGTTTATTAAGTTAAGCAGGAAATATCACTCCTAGAATACTAGTATAGAAATACTCAAGTAAAGTACGAGTATGTCAACGTATTTGAGTAAATGTACTTTAAGTCCTGAGACTTTAATGTTGATGCTACAGTAATAAGCCGATTAAGATGTAGGTATTAATACATTTGTTAAATATTATTTTGTGTGTGTGTCAGGGAGAGTCTGTGTCACTGGAGCAGATGAGACGCCTCATCCAGGAGGAGCTGTCCAAACAGTTGGATGGTGAGGACGACATTTTTTATATGTATCTATTCTTTCTGTAAGATTTGTATATAAAAGGACATAATGCTTGTCCTTATACTGTCTGTTATGTGTGATAGCACCATCGGGAATGCTTGGAGTTTCGCTGTACTCTGTGTAGTAGGCTTGGGCGGTATCATTTTTTTCATACCGTCACACCTTGCTGACATCATACCGTGGTATACGGTATATGACGGTATGACTTGGGTCGACTTGAGCGAGGTGGCGTTCGGCGGCAAAGAGATGTTTCGAACGGTATATTATATGTTCGGTGTAAAATGCAGCCCGAGCCGGTAGACGCTCGCAAAGTGCCGCGATGTGCGCGCAAGAGCAAAACAAGGGCTGCACACATGACACATTGTGCAAATGGCACATTTTGAGATCGGATACAGGACGCGTTTGTAGATGTCCGACGTTGTTTCCATTGTGAGCTAAGTTAACAATATATCATCATACATAAACATTTTCCGGGAGTAAATACTTGGCTTATTGAATAAAGTTTGCTATATTCACTAACTAGTTTGGCAATATTATTCCGTGCACGTGTTAAAAACCTTATTTCCATTTGATTCATTTACTCGCGTGAATGTTTAGAACGTAAATGCTTTCGTTTTTAAAACCGTCGACTACAAAACCATCAACCAGTTGCATAGGATTAAAAAATGTCAACACTCACTCACCCCGTCTTAAACATTCCCAAAGAAGTGCCTCCGTCTCTCGTTGTGCTGGATGAAGTTACTGGCGAAGTCATTGGGAGTAAACCCAAAATAGTCCCAAACAGGCGCAGAGGCATTTTTCTTTTTTACTAGTTGTCCGAGTTCGGGGCCGGCAAATGCTGCCGCCATCTTGCTCAACTCAGCTCTGTGCTGAGCTCTGAGAGCGGGAAAGACGGACTGCCCTCCCCTGCCCTCTGCTGGCGCGTGCTGTGCATTACAACCAATGTCGTCCCTGTCAAAACTCCGTGTCAGTGTAATAGAATGAAATGCATCTGTGATTTGGCGCACAGTCTGTGATGTCACGGTATTGAAAATCATACCGATGGGATTTCGAAATACCCTGGTATACCGTAATACCGTCATACCGCCCAAGCCTACTGTGTAGTGACAATAAAGGAATCTAATCTAATAATCTTTTCTTTTGTGTCCAGCCAAAATGGCCTACCTAATGGCTCAGTTGCAGCCGGCCCATGTGAAGAGTACTGCCGGCCGCCCAGGACCCCCTGGTCCTTCAGGAAAAGAAGGATCTTCTGGACGCCCGGGACCCCCTGGAGAGTCTGGTATGCCCGGACAGAACGGAGGAGAAGGACCCAGGGGACCCTTGGGCCCTAAAGGTAGGACAAAGACTAAAACAGAACTTTATTTCATGCTCTGTGATTATTTGTCTTGTGTAACCATTAGCCAATCAGCAACCAAGGTAGCCCCCCCCCCCCGCCCCCCCCTCTCTCTTTTTGTCCTGATCCATTTCTATAAAAACCTGTCTGAAAATGAGCTGATCAGATTTTGGCCACTTTATGATGTCATAACGTTTCTTTGGCTTGTGTAACCATTAGCCAATCAGCAACCAAGGTAACCCCCCCCCCCCCCCCCCTTATCACCTGAATCTCCTCCTAGAGCACCATTGTGTTCTTTGTAACCAAATCTCTCTCAGAGGGGCGTGGGGAGGGTCTCCTTATTTTCATCTAAAGTAACAGACAGAGAATCAGCACTTTGGAAACAGGGCTGAAACAGAGGGGATTATGGGTAATGCTGCAATGATCTGTTTGGTGTTTCAGCCAATCAGAGACAGGTTCTGGATATATCTGAGAGCTGTGATATATTGATGAGACACAGTATAATAGGGGACCTTTAAATCCTAAACTCGATTACATGTATTTCTACCATCTATAAGATTCCTCGCTGGGTCTTATTCTGATTTGTATTCATAGGTTGTGACACACTGTTTCTGAACGTAGCCAAGTGTTCAAAATCTGTGTCTCTGGGAATACAGAAAGCTGTTTCACTGGCAATACTGATCGTAGTCATAACGGCTATTTTTAGCATGTCATGCACACACATGTAGCGCTGTGTAAATAAGAGCAGTTTTGAAATGTCCAATCGTGTAAAAACAACCGGTTATGGGTTATTTAAGTTGAACTGACTATATCTAAATGCGATGTCCTGAAATCCTGTCATGACTGTGAGGTTGCCAGGCAACCAGCAGACTCTCAAGGAAGTTGTTGGCCAAGAAATATAGACTGCGACCTCCCCCCCCCCCCCCCCCAACATCAAACCACATCTTGTTTTTCACACTGCGGTTTCTGCAGAGATTAAACAAACAAACCCGATCCGTGCTGCAGCCTTTCCCTTAAACATGCATGAGTTGTTTTAACTCAACTGATATCATCTGAGTTGTTTTTTTACACACTTGACATTTTTTACTCCAGAGCTGCATACGATATTATAGCCTCCATCAGTTCACAGCAGGGTAACACTATCAGACACGTGGATTTAGTTTTGACATTAAAACCAGCGGAGTTTGCATTTTAAGTTGAATTTTGTCACCCTGAGATAGCTCAAATAAAATTGTGCAGAGACAGCTATAAAGGCTTGGTACACACACACACACACACACACACACACACACACACACACACACACACACACACACACACACACACACACACACACACACACACACACACACACACACAGTAATGCTCAAGGTTGTAACAAGTGTTGATTCATAGATTTAACAGCTTATAATGTGCAGAAATCACAAAAACATATATTTTTTCAAACTTCCAGGTGAGAAGGGAGGAAGAGGAGAAAAGGGCGAAACTGGAGTCGGCGACAGAGGAGAACAAGGACCCGTCGGCCCCATAGGTAATGATTCATCTCTTTCTCTTTGTATACAATATTATTATACGGTTGGTTTGAAGCCCCAGATTCAGATAAGCTCAACCCTTGGATGTACAGATCTTGGAATAATTCATTAAACAAGGTCCCACCAGGGACATATTGATACTTTTTAGTGTAAAAAAAACGTATATGGGATCAGAATTATCCTAATTTCTGTGTAACTGTTGCCCCTCTTTGGTATTTCCAGCTAGGTCTGGTTTATTTCATGGGATAAATAATCACTATTAGTCTATGTTGATGCTTTTTAATACAAATCCTGCTCCTTTATTAAATTTAAAGCACAACAAAATTAAGTATTTTGAACGTGGATCAGATAATGGCGTTCCACCTGGCACCCTATGTGGCCCATTGACCTTTAAAGGTCACCTATTATGCAAAATACACTTGTTCATGTCTCCTCTACATCAACATGTGTCCCCTCTTCTTCATGTCTCTTCTACATCAACATGTGTCCCCTCTTCTTCATGTCTCTTCTACATCAACACGTGTCCCCTCTTCTTCATGTCTCTTCTACATCAACATGTGTCCCCTCTTCTTCATGTCTCTTCTACATCAACATGTGTCCCCTCTTCTTCATGTCTCTTCTACATCAACATGTGTCCCCTCTTCTCCATGTCTCTTCTACATCAACATGTGTCCCCTCTTCTTCATGTCTCTTCTACATCAACATGTGTCCCCTCTTCTTCATGTCTCTTCTACATCAACATGTGTCCCCTCTTCTTCATGTCTCTTCTACATCAACATGTGTCCCCTCTTCTTCATGTCTCTTCTACATCAACATGTGTCCCCTCTTCTCCATGTCTCTTCTAGATCAACACGTGTCCCCTCTTCTCCATGTCTCTTCTACATCAACATGTGTCCCCTCTTCTTCATGTCTCTTCTACATCAACACGTGTCCCCTCTTCTCCATGTCTCTTCTACATCAACATGTGTCCCCTCTTCTTCATGTCTCTTCTACATCAACATGTGTCCCCTCTTCTTCATGTCTCTTCTAGATCAACACGTGTCCCCTCTTCTCCATGTCTCTTCTACATCAACATGTGTCCCCTCTTCTTCATGTCTCTTCTAGATCAACACGTGTCCCCTCTTCTTCATGTCTCTTCTACATCAACATGTGTCTCCTCTTCTCCATGTCTCTTCTAGATCAACACGTGTCCCCTCTTCTCCATGTCTCTTCTACATCAACATGTGTCCCCTCTTCTCCATGTCTCTTCTAGATCAACACGTGTTCCCTCTTCTCCATGTCTCTTCTACATCAACATGTGTCCCCTCTTCTTCATGTCTCTTCTACATCAACATGTGTCCCCTCTTCTTCATGTCTCTTCTACATCAACATGTGTCCCCTCTTCTTCATGTCTCTTCTACATCAACATGTGTCCCCTCTTCTTCATGTCTCTTCTACATCAACATGTGTCCCCTCTTCTTCATGTCTCTTCTAGATCAACACGTGTCCCCTCTTCTTCATGTCTCTTCTACATCAACATGTGTCCCCTCTTCTCCATGTCTCTTCTACATCAACATGTGTCGCCTCTTCTCCATGTCTCTTCTACATCAACATGTGTCCCCTCTTCTCCATGTCTCTTTTACATCAACATGTGTCCCCTCTTCTCCATGTCTCTTCTACATCAACATGTGTCCCCTCTTCTTCATGTCTCTTCTACATCAACATGTGTCCCCTCTTCTTCATGTCTCTTCTACATCAACATGTGTCCCCTCTGTGGAAAGAGACTCTGAAAGTTTCAGGAACAAAGATTCTCTCTCTTTTTGATCCATTTCTATAAAAACCTGTCTGAAAATGAGCTGATCAGATTTTGGCCACTTTATGATGTCATAACGATGTGTTGTCTTGTGTAACCATTAGCCAATCACCAACCAAGGTAACCCCCCCCCCCCCCCCTCCACCTTATCACTGAATATCCTCCTAGAGCACCATTGTGTTCTTTGTAACCAAATCTCTCTCAGAGGGCCGTGGGGAGGGGCTCCTTATTTACATCTAAAGTAACAGACAGAGAATCCGCACTTTGGAAACAACAGCCAATCAGAGACAGGTTCTGTATATATCTGAGACCTATAACATATTGAAAACAGTATGATAGGGGACCTTTAAGTCACAATTGTTCTTCTTCCTCCTTCAGGTCCAGCCGGTCTGCCTGGTTACGGTAAAGATGGAAGCCCAGGACAGGGAGGGACCCAGGGAGAGCCAGGGAACCCCGGACCTCATGGTCCAACTGGTCCTTCAGGTCCTACTGGCCAATGTGACCCCACCCAGTGTGCCTACTACGCCAGCCTGGCACAAAGACCCCACACTAAAAATGTCAAGGGGACTTAAGTAAGAAGAGTCACCAAAGAGCGGCTGTATTTATGAACTTGGTCAGAATCAAGAACTTTTTCAAGATAACCTCAGTACGGAGGGCTGAAGCAATATGTGCTGCCGGGCAGATTCTTAGTTTTGTTTGTTTTTGGTAAGGGGGATTAAGCATCAAGAGACTTTTACACATTTCATATGGGGGTAAGCAGGTGTTTCACTACCATGCTTCATGTAGGGAGATAACGATGATGAAACTCCCTCCTCCTAAACCCCATGTCAGGAGGTAAGATTCGGGAGTCTGATATTGTAGCGTTACTTCAGTAATCATGTTCAAAAAAAGTTCAGCTTTTCTTCGATTTCTTGCAGGATAATGTCTGCACCATGGGTTTTTTCTTTCTCTGCCTTACACCACTTTGCACCAGTTACCATTCACACCCACTGTCCTACATTTAAGCAATAGTTGTCGGTTACTGCTCACTAAATTGATCTCTATTGGTAATTACTCAGCCAGGGGAAATATCTGCTCGATTGTCGTTGATGACGAAGGGGGAGGACAGACTGACTCAAATTTTAAAATAGTGATTTTGTGTAGGAGTGTTAACGAGTTAGTGTCAAGAGTGATGGATGACCACTTTTACTCACTTCTTGCTTCCAAGCATCTAGCAGCGATCTTATTTGACTCGTGGGAAATGTAATTTACTTTTACAAAAACAACCACTCTCTTTTTAAAATCTGAATGTAGCTGCAATGAGCATCACATATTGCCTCTGTCACAACTCAAACATTAAATCCTTAGAAACGTTTTTTGGAGAGATTTGCAGGCTTTGGTTTCATAAGTCAATTGATTTGCCTTAAGTAAACACAGCACTCAACCCACTCTATAAATCATATTGTGTGATTTCTGTATTACTTAAAGGTAGATTTGAAGTGAAAGTCATTTGAATGTGCTTGAATTAAGTGCGAGATGGTTATAAAATGATATTTTTGCTTTATTCAGCTCACCCGCATAGTTACGTTCAGAAAGAAAGACAGAAGTTGACACAGAAAAACCTGTCTTTGTTAGATGTGTGCCCCTATGGTTAATGAAGTGGCTCGGGTCTTTCTCTTTCTGCGGGCGCATAGACCGGAGCAGTAAACAGCTTTTGAGGAGGTGGTATAATTGAAGCCTTTGTTCACCTTTCTTGAAAAGCTGCTTGTTTCTCAGCGCTTTCTCTAAATGTGTCACTTCCTTTTGGTCCGGTGAGGCTTATTAAGTGCCTGAGCTGTATACACTTTGCTTTGTTTTGTTTTTTGTCCCTGGAACCTAAAATTGGAGAGTTGCATCCTATGAATCTTGATGACCGCCAGACCCTTTGTGCTAATCTTTTGAAAGATGTTTGGCCTTTTTGTCCCTCATGGACCAATTACACTTCTCCCCAAATCTCACTTGTGCTGCTCGTCTAAAACGATTGAATATCCTCTTCGATTATAAGGAACTACAACCATAATAGCAAAAGTGATACGAGGGATCCAAGAAGATAATATGGACATTTTATAACTTTTCACGACAAACAGTATTATAACAGGTAAAAGTGTATCTTTATATTGGACACACATACTCATTTGTACTTGCACAAGTTTACTAAATGTAAGGTCACCAATAAAAAAGTGAAGTTACTCTGAAACAACTTAGTTTTTAAGATGTTGGTAAGGTGTTTTTGCTGCAATTTGTTGAGTTAAAGGTGGGGTAGGTCATTTTGGAGAAACCGGCTCGAGTGCGCTAGAATTTGAAAATACACAACCGGAAGAAATCTGCTACTTCCTTACAGAGCCCCTCCTCCAACACACACGAACGCGCACATGACCAATGAGGGCACGAGATAAGTTTGTGCACAGATGGAAGGCTGACAGGCAGGTAGGCCATCCAGTTACTTTAGCCGGCTCAGATGATTGGTCGTGCTTTTTACAGCGCCACGGCTTCCACAGATGACATTTTTCTATGGATTTTTTGTCAAAGCTCTTGAGATATTCATTGCTATCGGGATGTTAAGAGCATTCCATGGAATATAACAAAAAGTGTATCTCGAGCCGGTTTCTCAAACTTACCTACCCCACCTTTTAAAGCTAGGCTATGTTGAGGAAGAAATATCTTACAAAAAAAGTTGAAATCAGGAGCAATAAAATGAAACCTTACAAAAGTTGGTACACTCAAGGGTTTTGGAGAAGGAGAAGCCTGGTGCGGGACACCATCAGCTAATGGTGGTTAATAGAGTGCCACAGTGACGCGTCCTAAAACCAGGAAGTAAGTTAGCATGTTACCACTTCCAGTTCCTTTTCTCCATAGGGTTTAGGAAAATATCTGAACTCAGGTCTGTGGTTGAAACACATTGAAGAGACGGATCACGTTTTGTTCTACATTAAATCCATCAGCAGTGACCCCACTGGTGATTTCTGAAGAGTGGACGTGTCTGAAAAACGATGGTTGTTACCAAGTGGCTGAATAGGACTACAGAAGTTGTGGAGGCCGTTGTACGTCATTACGCCGAACACGTAAACACTCCTGCTTGAAAGCAAGTCCCTGTCTCCTGCAGACTGTTCAAACAAACGCTTCAACTCGTACCATTTAGAATCTGTGTGTTTGAATATGGATCTGAAGTTGGCGTGACGTTGAAGCAGCGACCCTGCTGTAGTTCCTTTATAGCATAACGTTAGCATTTAGCTTCTGGCGACTAGATTTATGATTACAAAATTATAAAAATAGGGTAGACATGTGGAGATTATCCGGCTGAACAAAACGTGATCCGTCTCTTAAATGTGTTTCAACCACAGACCTTATTTCCAGCTATTTTCCAAAATCCCACGGAGAAATTGCATTGCTTTTTGACGAAGGAACCGGAAAGAGTTTACTTCCGGGTTTTAGGACGCGTCACTGTGGCACTCTATAAAAGCTAATGTTAGCTAATAGTGGCTAAAACAAGCTTATCTTAGCTAACATTAGCTTTTAAAGACTAGCTCATGGTGGCTAATAAAAGCTTATCTTAGCTCATGTAAAGGCTAGTTGTAGCTCCTGCTGGCTAATAAAAGCTAGTGTTAGCTCAGTATGGCTAATAAAAGCTATTATTAGCTCATGGTGGCTTGTAGATGCCAATGTAAGCAAAACGTTGAATTTAACATTTATAATTATCAGGTTTATCCCCAGGTGGATGTTTTTTTAACATTTTGAGCAGCTCTGCCTCTTAGAAATGTCCTTTTTATCTTCAAATGTTTGTAGCTACAGCTAAATAAATGTGTCTCATGGAAGTGTTAATGAGCTGCTTTAAATGCAATGTACACAATTACAGTCACTTCAGAATCAGTGTGCGTTCTTAAATGTGTGATTAGAATAAGTTACCTGCTCTGTCAATGGTATCATATCATGTAATATATAGTAGCTTCTTTGTCAATAGTTTCTTATTGAACAATTTAAACCGTATCAGTATTGCCCTTTTTTTTGGTTGTGTAAATGCTTGTAACAGTGACCAATAGACTGTGTGTTATTGGGAGGGATGGTAAGATGCACACGTCCAGCTTCAAATGTTGTAATACATATAAGCCAAACATCTTTAAATTAGCATATTCTAGCTAGTTTAACGTTTTTTTTAAGTTACATCGCTAAATTATTCATGATTTGAACCATTAAAATGTGTTTTAACACATAAGCCAAACTGTATTAACCTATTTTTTCAAACCCTATTGTCCTTCTGATTGGTGCTAAAATATGTTGGAGTGGTAGCATATTGTAAGTATTTGAAAGACACATGTACTGTACTGTATAATAAAGACTGGAAAGGATTCATTTTATAATACAAACTTTGCTTGGTGTGTTTGACAGCTTGTCTCAACGTTGTTTGGAAGCCTCTGCTCGGTTCTGTCCATTTTCATGAATCAATCACCTGTCTTCTGGCAAATCAAATTTCATGAACCTCGTGAACCCTTTTTACCGATGCACACAACTTCAAATCCCCTGGCGCGGAGCCACGGTAGAATCTATTAAATCAAAGTGATGTCCTTGGGACGCCGGTACGCTAACTCTGTCCCGCAGCTTGCTAAAGGTCATGTTTGATCTGTGTGTGTGTCTGTGTGGCAGACAGAGGTAGGGATGATGTTGTCTGTCCTTTGTCACCAGGCAACAGTGAAATGTCCTCATGAATCCAGATTATATCCATAACAACCCAGGCACCTTGTTTCCAATACAACCAGGAAGTTAATCGATTATCCATTCTTTGGTGACACTAAAAGTGAATATTTGTAACTAAATGATATCACTGTGAAACTTCCTCAGTTGATTACTTACATTTAGACAATTGTTTTTTGCATTACACGTTTTCTGAAATGTATTGTTTAAATATGCAAATAAGGAGATATCTTCATCTCATTAGCATCAGGACAAAAATCAGGTAATTGGATTCCTATTTTCTGTTTTTGACATTTATGTTCCAGTAAAAGGTTATCACAGGGGAAATGTTGGCTTTACAAAAAAAGAAAAGTGAAATGTTAATAGGAACAGACCTCCAGAATATTGATGGCAAGAAACTGGAACGTTTAGTGTCTGTAAATGCTACTGAAGTGGAGATGATTTGAGAAAATGAACTTTAACGATATGTTTTGTAACGATCCTTAAATGTTGCAAACCCCTACATGCACGGGAACATCCGGTATCTTTTATTTGTAGCAATAGAAGCATAATCTAATGCTAACTGTTGGTGGATTTAGGAGAAATCTATGTACGCAAACTGACAACGTTAGTGACAATAAATACCTAAATGTGTATTTTGGATGCCGTCGAATAGTGACTCATTAATACGTGCATATATTTGAATGTTAGTAGCTGCAGCTGCTCGAAGATGTTCTGCTTCGTTGAATGGAAACGGGGATAAAAACAGGAGTGTGCCACCCTTCCAAAACATATCACTTTATTACATCGCTTGAAACAATAAATGACAAAATCAGGCAAAAGGAAATGATCGTAAATTAAAAAGCTCCTTGTTGGATATCTCAGCTCCGCACTTGAAGGGACATTTTAGATGTTTGTTTTGGAAACAGACTCAGAACATAGTTCCACTTTACCAAATCCTGTTTGTAGAAGCGATGTGTTTCAGGGAGCTTATTCGAGGAATGCAAAAGTATATTCATAAGAGACAATCAGAGAGGATGTAGCTTTAAAATACTTTACAAATACATGATATTGGTTTTTCTGAAGACTCGTGGGGTGTCTGTCAAACAAGTTGCTTTGGCGTCAGTAGCAGCTTTCTTTCAACATGTGATAAAATGTCTTTACAGTATTCTACAATTGTGCCTTGTCTCTGTTTCCCTTTGCGTCTCTGAGCTCCACGGTTCAGATGGAGACTTTGAGGGGCTTCTAAAAGATCTTCTGAAGAAGCCCTGGTCACTGCAGGATGAGATCTGGAGTGTGTCTCGGTGGTGATGTCTCATGGTTTTCTGTAGCTGGCGGACTTCTTTCCACTGACCATGTAGAACGGGGGAATAGACCTGCTGATACAGGTGGAAGGGTCACAAAGCCCCTGAGGCCCTGAAGGCCCTCTTGGACCGGAGGCTCCTGGGACTCCGGGGTTTCCCGTCTCACCGCGTTGTCCTTCTTTGCCGTCCTTTCCAACGCCAGGAACGCCTGCTGCACCTGAGAAGAAGAGACATCGGACATTTTTAAGAGAAAGTGAAATATTACTTGCGAGTGAAGCTTATGAATATAATAAAGAAAGGTGTAGTCTGTCGCATTCACTTTTCAAATTAATATATTAAGACTTTTTTTCAACATTGTATATTATTACTCGACAATAAAAACATTTCAACCTAGTATGATTTTTTTCTCAAGATACTATACTATAAAAAACTTTTCAACATAGTATACTATGATATTTTCCAAAGCAGTATACTTGGTACCACTTTACAATAAGACTACCCTTATAAAGGGTTTATAATTAGGTTATTAATTAGGTTTTAAACACTTTATTAATCATTAAGAACCATTTATAAACCAGTTCTAACATCTTTTCATACGTCAACACAGGCTCACTATTTGGCAGGATGACTAAGTCTTATATTAGCTACATAGCGTACTTCGTCTTCCTCATCAGCCAACATCCTTGGTATCTGTTGTTCGCTGAGTTTCTACTGTAGGCTATTTTTATTATATTATATATATTTTTTTGTATTATATGTACAGCCCTTTGGCTCGACCAAAAATCGTTTATAAATGTGCTATATAAATAAAACTTGATTTGAGTTGATTCCCCCCCATCCATCTTGATGTTTCTTGGCATCTCTTTATGACCATTTATTTACGAGTTACTAACATTTATAGTTGCCAAAAGGGAGCCTTATTGTAAAGTGTAAAACACATTCCCATTTATTAATGAGTTACTACCATTTCTAATACGGCTTAGCAGTACAGACAAATGTGGGCTCACTATTTGGCAAGCAACCGGTCACAGTCGCCCTGTTTATAAAAGCTTATTAAAGATTTATAAAATGTTCACAGCCTAATTAATAACTGAATTACAAACTATTCGTAAACCCTTTATAAGGGTAGTGTTATTGTAAAGTGGTACCGTATACTTAAATATACTTTTTTGGGTTTTTTTTGAAAAACTATACAGTGACATTTTTCAAAATGTTGCCAATAGTATAGTTGGTAGGCTATACTTTTTTGGAACATTTTATTCTATGACCTTTTTTCAAAATTCTAAAATAAGACTTTTTGGTCACTTTGTATGCATGCAGTATCATTATAGTAGATATTTGTGCTTTCCAAATGACATGAATGCATCCTCACCTTGTGCACCTGGCTCTCCGGTGCTTCCTTTGATTCCCACACCGTCCTCTCCCTTGACTCCATTAGCTCCCTTTTCCCCAGAGTCACCTGCAGGACACAACGTCACAAAGATGACCCACAAACTAAAGCTGCAATGAAATGAGTAGGCATGCTGTTTCCAGTTCTGAAGGGAGGTAATGAGGAAACGTAATATCTCCACTCTGATCTTTCAGAGAACCATTGATTGTATTATGATATGAGTGTTTCCTTTCCATCTGCTGTGGCGGTGTGAAGACAAAAGTCGAACTCTTGATTTTGAAGGCTTCGCTTCATTTCCTGCCCCTGTGTTCTCTGTATGAGTTCTGGATGCTCTCCAGGAACATAAGAGAAAGGAAAACGCTATCACAGCGGCACAGCTTATCTTTCCCACTGCTGGTGAAACTCACGCTGTATTTCCAAAACACTTTTGCTCAATTGTGCTGAAATAAGCAGTTCTACTTATCTCACAGCTGGCTTGGATACATTTTTGGGTAACACTTTATATTAAGGTACACATATTCGCCATCAACTAGTTGTTAATTAACATGCATGGTGTGTATTAGTAAAAATACATGAATGAATCGAGGGACAGAGGATACTAAGCTCTTTACTTTGTTTACAGTGTTGCCAACTCCATAGTAAGGACAGTAGCTATTGGCTGTCCGAAAAGTCACCAGAAGTCCCTAAATGACGTCATCGCCTAATTTGCATATCATGTAGGCCTAATGGCGGTAAAAAAAAAGTTCCCCCTTCAAGGATCAAAACTTAAAACCACCAAAGTAAATCCAGATGACAGTAGATCAGAAATGTCTCTATTAGACTAAGTAGAAATAGTTTTAATAGTTTTTAGTAGAAATCTCCAATAAATGGCTTCAACCACCAACCACCAGTTTTTCCTCAATAACCCACTAATTAGTGCTTATTTGTTGCAAGTAAGGAAGTTGTTGTTCATGAGTTTGGGTCTTAATATGCGCTGCTCAATATGGGCCCAATAAGGCAGCAGTACCACAAGAATAGTAATTCTCTCATAATAACACTTAACAAAAATGATCTATTCTTATGGAACAAGACATGAAACTAATGAAGCTCAGCGCAAGTTCAACCAGGAAGACCTTCTTTACTCATTCATTTACTATCTCAATAAGTGATCGGGGGCGTCACTCCCCAGCTTAACCAATCACTTCGCTCTATTCTCACGAGCCTATCATAGCACTCCGCTAAACCTTTTAAATCTGCTCTCCCTCTGACAGCTGTCATTTCAGGTGACTCGACGCAACCCTCCTCCACCCCTTTTCACCTCCTGTCCCTCTGAATCCAGGGTCAAGCTAAGCCCCTCCCCTTCAGACCGACCCCAACTATCCATTCACCACCACCAGGGTCAAGCTAAGCCCCTCCCCTTCAGACCGACCCCAGCTATCCATTCACCACCACCAGTGTCAAGCTAAGCCCCTCCCCTTCAGACCGAACGCAACTATCCATTCACCACCACCAGGGTCAAGCTAAGCCCCTCCCCTTCAGACCGAACCCAACCATCCATTCACCACCACCAGGGTCAAGCTAAGCCCCTCCCCTTCAGACCGACCCCAACTATCCATTCACCACCACCAGGGTCAATCTAAGCCCCTCCCCTTCAGACCGACCCCAACTATCCATTCACCACCACCAGGGTCAAGCTAAGCCCCTCCCTTTCAGACCGAACCCAACTATCCATTCACCACCACCAGGGTCAAGCTAAGCCCCTCCCTTTCAGACCGACCCCAGCTATCCATTCACCACCACCAGGGTCAAGCTAAGCCCCTCCCCTTCAGACCGAACCCAACTATCCATTCACCAGCACCAGGGTCAAGCTAAGCCACTCCCCTTCAGACCGACCCCAACTATCCATTCACCACCACCAGGGTCACTGACCTGTCTTGCCTGGCATGCCTGGAAGTCCAAAGAAGCCTGGATGACCTTTGGCCCCTGCTGGCCCCGGGGCCCCTGCTGCTCCTGATGGTCCTGCTTGTCCTTCTGGTCCAGAGGCTCCTACAGGTCCAGGAGTCCCAGGGGCACCAAGGGCTGAGGGCCTCTTCAGCATCTCCCTCATGAACTCTGCTAGTTGCTCTACAGAGACACAACAGAACCAGGAATGCATTTTCATTACCATGGGCTGAATACGAGGGATGATCTGGATTTAATGAATGAATGTGAACATGTATGCACCTTCAACGACGACTGAGCACATTTCCCGAAGCTTGTCATCGTTCACTTTAGGGCCCTGTGAGTGGATGAATGAATGAATGGATGAACACTGCAAAGCCTAACATGCTATGAATTCATTTTTAATAACAATTATATTGCAAACAACTTTATGACATTTCATAACATTTCTTGTAACTATAACATATGATGAAATGTTTCATGATACGATATCTTATTATACTATATTATGAAAGTATGAATGGACATTTTATACATCATAATATGTTTTACCCATATTTACTATAGCATGGTGTTTTTAGGACACACTGACGTTGTAGTTTTTGTTATAATTCTCTTATAATGCGCTGGAATATAATCGATATTTTATCATTTATATATCATATTAGGTCAATATTGTGACATCCTATATACTAGGATTTGTGTAAACCTTTTTTATAACAGGCTAGCAGGTTAGCTTGTCTAGTCACTCCCAACAAATGATTGGATCGGATTGGAAAAATAGTTAATCAAATATTAACAATATAGTTTTGACACAAAAAGTGACCCAAGTCTATTTATTGTTTCTTTAAGAAGCCATCATGTTTAAATTCACCCTCTTAGCTTAGCCTGTTAGCATGTTGACATTGACTTATTTGCACCATGTACACCTGCCCTTGATGAGAATGTATTTGCAGTTTAATATGCAAATAGTGTTTTCAATTATAACACTTACAGGTACACCCCTGGGTCCTGGGGTTCCAGGAAGACCTTGTTCTCCATCCAGTCCTCGGGACCCCATTGGACCGGATAAACCCCCGTGACCCGTCTGACCCGGCCTGCCTTCGTCTCCGGTAGCTCCTCGTGTGCCTTTGTCGCCACGCTTCAGGTGGAAAAACAACATTTAGATCCCATTCAGAGGAAACTACAAGTCTGAAGGTTAGGATTTGTTCACATGCAATGTAGGTTGCTTCCAGAGAGGGCAAACGTACACACTTCCTTTACTCAAGTAGAAGTACAGATACTTGTGTTTAAAAATACTCTGGTGAAAGTAGAAGTACTGACTAAACTTATTTACTCAAGTCAAAGTAAAGAGGCTTTGAAATGTACTTCAGTAAAAAGTACCCATAACTAGCAGCTGTTTTAAAGAGTACCTGACCTCCCTTTATATTAATAGAACAATAATGTCATTGTTAGCTAATGAATGTTTCCATGGTGACCAACGGCAACATGACAACGTTTTCATTGGTCCCTCTTCTTTAGAGAAGACCAGGAAATGATGGATACACGGATCGTGTTCAAATCAATAGGCACGCAATGACTCTAAATAATAATGATCACGCCACCAAACACACATTCAGACTAAAGGAACCAGCTGTTTGGAAAATGTGAGAAGTAGAAAGTACAGGTATTTGTGTTCAACATGTGAGAAGTAGAAAGTACAGGTATTTGAGTTCAAAATGTAAGAAGTAGAAAGTACAGGTATTAGTGTTCAACATGTAAGAAGTAGAAAGTACAGGTATTTGAGTTCAACATGTGAGAAGTAGAAAGTACAGGTATTTGAGTTCAACATGTGAGAAGTAGAAAGTACAGGTATTTGAGTTCAACATGTGAGAAGTAGAAAGTACAGGTATTTGAGTTCAACATGTGAGAAGTAGAAAGTACAGGTATTTGTGTTCAACATGTGAGAAGTAGAAAGTACAGGTATTTGAGTTCAACATGTAAGAAGTAGAAAGTACAGGTATTTGAGTTCAACATGTAAGAAGTAGAAAGTACAGGTATTTGTGTTCAACATGTAAGAAGTAGAAAGTACAGGTATTTGTGTTCAAAGTGTAAGAAGTAGAAAGTACAGGTATTTGTGTTCAACATGTAAGAAGTAGAAAGTACAGGTATTTGTGTTCAACATGTGAGAAGTAGAAAGTACAGGTATTTGAGTTCAACATGTAAGAAGTAGAAAGTACAGGTATTTGAGTTCAACATGTAAGAAGTAGAAAGTACAGGTATTTGAGTTCAACATGTGAGAAGTAGAAAGTACAGGTATTTGAGTTCAACATGTAAGAAGTAGAAAGTACAGGTATTTGAGTTCAACATGTAAGAAGTAGAAAGTACAGGTATTTGAGTTCAACATGTAAGAAGTAGAAAGTACAGGTATTTGAGTTCAACATGTGAGAAGTAGAAAGTACAGGTATTTGAGTTCAACATGTAAGAAGTAGAAAGTACAGGTATTTGTGTTCAACATGTGAGAAGTAGAAAGTACAGGTGTTTGTGTTCAACATGTAAGAAGTAGAAAGTACAGGTGTTTGGGTTCAACATGTAAGAAGTCAAAGTAAAAAGTCGTCAGAAAAATGTACTGAAGTACAGTAACGAAGTATTTGTACTCCACTACTTCCCACTTCTGGTCGCTTCAAATCCATTTTGTTACAGAGCTAGGTAAGGATCAATTTCTATGTGAAAAGATACTCAGGCAACAGTTAAGTAAACAGTAATGTAAGAAGAGTACAGAGTGTAGTTGTATTTGTATACCTCTCCTTTGAGTCCAGTGATACCAGGAGGGCCCTGAAAACACACACATATTGGTTTAAAATCCTCTCAAGGACATGTTGACGCATTTGAACACACATGATGAGATCTGAAAACACCGATTAGCTTCACACACCTGGTCTCCCTTTATCCCGAGTGCTCCTGCCAGTCCTGTGTCTCCCTGTGCACAAAAAACGTAATGAGTCTGTCATTTGCGGACCAGTGTAATCGCTGGAAAAGTGTCACTCAAAAACACAAATCAAAATAAATGCAGATTATAATGGCTCTTACCAAACTTCCCTTCGGTCCCATTGGTCCCATATCCCCCTAGAGAACACATGAAAACACATTATGCACTTCAACTACTCAAACACTTCATTTTTGATATTTGAATATTATACCATAACATCGGTAAAAAGGGATTGTTCTAACCTGATCACCTTTGTGTCCAGTGTGACCCTTCAGTCCTCTGTCCCCCATGTCACCTTTATCTCCTTTGTCTCCCTGGAAATACAGAGTTGTTCATATGCATATTCTACACGTTGATATTTTCCGGTTTCTTTTTTCTATAATTTACTTTAAATCGGATTAGATTAGACATGTATTGATCCCAACGTAGGAAATTGTTCAGTCAAAACAGCATGTTAACAAGGCATTGGACTCAACACATACAAAAGTTAACAGATAATACACATATCAACAGGACAAATGTATATATCCATCGTTGTTAACTGCTTTGTAAAGTATTTTGGTTAATGAAAGTTACCCTCAACATTTCTGTTTGTGGAACATTATATCAATCATTTCTCACCACGATGCCTGGAGGACCCTCAGCCCCGAGTGGGCCTTGTTTCCCGGTTTCACCCTGGAAATATATAATCAATAGAGTTAAAGCATCGACTACAGTTTACTTTTGGACTTGAAATGTATGCATTTAAAAGCTTTAAAAAGAGTGCAACTAAAATCAACGAAACACCGAATTCAAAATAACTGAAACCTTAAAATATCCTGAAGCTGAAAAGTAAACATGAACTCACAGTGGATCCTTTCTCTCCAGTGTTCCCATCTTCTCCATTATCTCCAGGCTCTCCCTTTATGGAAACACATGTTGGGTTTGAACATACGACTGGCAGCACACGCATGAATAAAGAATGATTGTAATGATTGTAATGAAAGAGTGAGCAGATAATAAAAACGGATCATCTCACAATCTTTCCAGGAAGTCCAACTGGCCCGACGGCACCCTCGGCTCCGATGTCACCCTAAAACAAAACAGGGATCGTGTTCAAATGTCTCTCCGCTCAACGTTAGTGTCTAACGGTGCGGGAAGGGCATTCTGGATGCACATTGTGGACATGCTTCGTTAAAAAGAGGTGATGAGTCCAATTACCTTTGCACCAGCGGGTCCTGCTACTCCCTGCTTCCCTGGCAGACCCTATAGGAACACGACATAATAAATAAATAGGATTTACTAATACATTTATACGGTATTTTTAAAAGTAAGGTCAATAAAGTATAGAAATCTGGAATATTTAATCGTTTTTTTTGTTATTTATTTTTCTACTCAATGTGTATTCCTGTTACCTGTGACTTTTATTGTATATATTATTTTATGTATTTGTATTATTATAATTTGTTCAGTGACCATGACCTAATGGGGTAGGGGTGGGGATAGGGCATGGGTATTTTTCTTTTCTCTAACAAACAAATTGTCCTTTACTTTGTATAATGTGCTGAAAGTGTAATGTCAGCAAAAAAACAAATAAAAATACGTTTTATTTTTGAAACACCACGGCAGCCTTACTAGTTGCTCTGAGTATTAATGTTGCTAAAATCAATGTTTTAAGTGTTATTTACAGAACATGAAATGTAGATGTCAGGGTTGGGGACAGCTACTTCTCAATAGAAAGTACCCTATAAATGATGTTTTTGTATATATTAAGTTTACCACTATATCATTTAAAGCCTTTTGTTTAAATAGACCATAACATATTCTTAGTAAATATCTATGTCTGAATACTTTATTGTTTTGTTAAATAGTTGTTCTTGTTGTGGGACTGTGGCCCATATACTAATGCTGCCTATTAGCCATATTATAAGGTGACCAGATTTTAAAAATGAAAACCGGGGACATTTTGAGTTTTGCGGTCAATATGTCATTAACATATCCAATTTTCTTCACTGTTAAAGAAAAAAGGGGGACAATTCTGGTTGAATGTAATTCGAACATTTGAACTGTTGGATACAAACAGAAGGAAGATAGCTCATATATGAGACTTCAAAGGTCTTTTATTTTGAAACTCTACATCAGATTGTCCTGATTCTCTCTGAGTGATTAGATGGGGTGTCCTATATTTGTTATTGACCGAGTAATCGCTTTTATTTTGAAGGCAGTTTTTACAAGCCTCTACCCTAATGCATAGGATGTTCGCGCACCGCAATACAACGTGCGGGCTGGCTTGACTGTGTTTTCCGAAGTGGGGGCTGGCATGAACACAGTCTGTTTACCCAGCTTTTCCTGACATGAAACGTTTTATTTCACGTTGCCATATGTTTTTAACGTATATTAAAAAACGGGGACATTTCCGGGGACAGTTTCAACCGGGGACAGGCCAATACAAACGGGGACTGTCCCCGGAAAACGGGGACGTCTGGTCACCCTACCATATTAGAGATATCATTATCAACAGTTTTTTTGTTGTAAACAGTGCTAATGCCAATTTTCAAAGTTGTAATTAAGATTCGATAGATCTGGTGTTTTTAAAAGCTCCATTATCTCTGGCTTTCACCGTACTAATACCTCAACCAGTTCTATAATCATCCAAATAACATGCTTGCTAACATGCTTGCTAACATGCTAATACACTTCACAGACGTGTTTTGTGCTCTTTGGCACCCCCTCTGGTGATAAGCTGTAATTGCAGGTTTTTTTATTCTGGCATACATGTTTACACAGGACTTTTTGAAGGTTCTCACATTTAACTTTATGATATAAAAACAACAATGAAAGAATATGAAGTCAGACTTACAGGAATACCCACAATCCCCCTGAGACCGACAGTCCCAGCAGTACCAGCTTCTCCCTGTTGAGAACATTGTATGCATCGCAATTAATAATAATTGGTGTTAGATGAAAAAATATATCTGGCCGTCAAACACTTTTCTACTTTTCTAAAAGTTGCATAATAACCTTGGCTCCATCAACTCCAGGAATACCATCAATGCCATCTTTTCCAGACCCTCCCTGTAAATTCACAGCACACGTTAGACTTCAAATACATTTTAAACAATGCTGTACTAAACAATACAATTATTGAATCCAATCCAATCAGTGTACTCACAACGTCTCCTTTTTCTCCCACAAGACCCCGCTCTCCTTGAGCTCCCACAGCTCCCTAATCAATTAAAAAATGTTCTTAATCATTAAAATCTTTCCAATAATAATTTGCAATAATATCCACAAAGAAAGAAACTTACATCCTCGCCCTTAGGTCCCTCCAAACCCTGACGACCACGGATTCCCTCCACACCCTAACAGAGGACAGATCAGACGCACATCGGAGAATTAGATTTCAATATATCCAACTATTTTGCTTTTAGAATAAATGCCAATCAGCAGAAGAAACTAAGTCGCTTACAGGAGCTCCAGGTGGGCCAGTAGGTCCTTGGACACCATTGAAGCCAGGAGGTCCCTTTGAACAGAAATATATGTATATCAGTATCTAGTAAATATCATCTTTATTTGTAAAAAGCATGGTTTAGTAGGAACTGAGGTTTAACATACTCTGTCTCCCTTTTCTCCCAGGGTTCCAGGGAATCCAATGGGTCCTCTTACGCCCTACAATGACAATAAATAATTAAATATATATAAATATACATTCTGTAAAACACCTTGTGTCTGTCTGAGGTGTCCTTACGTCATCTCCCATGCGACCGGGTGGCCCCTGAGGACCTGCCTCTCCATCTGTTCCCTGTGCAAACAAGAACAAATTAATTAAATTGTGAGAACAGAGATAATCAGATTGAGCCGTATGTTTGCTGCCAGGTTGTATTAGGTATCCATCTTCCATACATATGAGCAATTACTGGAACCCACACAGCAGTTTGTTTTACAGAGAGATGGTGTCAAAAGGAAAATTGGATATTAGGAATAAACATCATTTGTTGTCTAGATGATTATCTGTTACGTACCATCTCTCCAGGAATCCCATCCTTTCCAGGCTCACCAGGCAAACCTGTGTATCCCTGAAGGCAACAATCAAATGCATTCATATTGTTGAACAATTGTAACACACATATTATATTTCTATATCTATTCTGAAAACTGTATCATAAAGTTTCCCTATTGGCTTCATAATGTTTTCCTCTTTTACCATAATATCTAACAAGACTAATACAGCCACACTTCTGCACTGGAAAACATGCAGCTCCAAAAACAAGTTAATATATTATAAAAACAAGGTATTTTCACTTTTAATAAATGAACAAATCTGTCTTGGTAAGGTCTCTTGAAGTAAAGATGGGATATTTAGATACATGAGATCTTCTATTTAGCTGGGAAAACTTGTTTTGAACTATTTGACCAGAATTAGAGACATTGTTACAAATAAAGCCAGAAATGATTAGAAGTTTTCTGTTTTCTGTTATTTTCCTATAAAATAAGGTGTTTTTTTAATTAAGAGACTTTGACCTAAAGATGCTTAAGAAGCATTTTCTAAAAACAAGTCTTAAAGGTCCCATGTCATGGCCATTTCTACTGATCGTAATTCCATTGTTGAGGTCTACGAGAATAGATTTATATTGTGCAATTTTCCAAAATCACTTTGGTTTCTCAAACAGCATCTCTGTATCTTATGTGTATTCACTCTCTGTCCTACATGGCTTGTTGGAGCTCCTGCCCCCCCCCCCTCCCTAGGAGCCCAGTGGCCGTCTGCGAGACAGCGAAACCCAGCCCGAACACACACACACACCCGCAGCCTGGCTGTGAGTTTGTGTGTGTGCTCACACACCGACTCACAGACTCACAACTGAGAAAAGATTGAGTGTGTGTGAGGACGTAACGGCTTCACGGATTGGTCCATTTTGACCAATCCACGGAGGGGTCGCCGTTACGTCACTTGGTTCCCGGAAGAAAAATATTGAAAAAGAGAAATGTCCAACGAGGCGTTCTGGGGCAGCATAGACAGGTCTCCTCTGTGTTAGAGTTTTACTCCCTACAGGGTCTACTTTGAGGGCTTGTGACTCTGCAGA
Source organism: Notothenia rossii (assembly GCF_949606895.1). Taxonomy (NCBI): domain Eukaryota; kingdom Metazoa; phylum Chordata; class Actinopteri; order Perciformes; family Nototheniidae; genus Notothenia; species Notothenia rossii. The sequence continues at coordinate 4,225,457 of NC_136908.1, read as the reverse complement.
CCGTTTACATGCAGAAAAAGCTTCATAACACACAAGGGGACGGGTCATAACCAGAAAAGCATGAAATGGGAGCTTTAAGTTATTCGGTTTTATATCAAGTGTAGAGACAGATTCCTAACTAGAAATTAGACAAATATACCTGGCAAGATTTTGAATGTTTGCAGTGTGTGAGGCTATTATTAGAACCAGCTGTGTTTCAAACTGATTGCTAACGTCAGCATGCTAACAATGTTGCTAATAACAATGTTTGCATGATAATGTTTAAGCGCTGGCCATGTTTAACACCTGAGATCATGCTGTAAGAGGGCTCACATTTGCGTATTAGCAGGAGATTTGATGAGGCTGATGGGAATGAGTTTGCCAGCATTAAACTATCGGACAAAATTAGATTTGGATGGGATGATAATTACAATCACTTATGAACCACTAGAGTGTGGCAGTGTGTGTATCTGAAGAAACCCTCCTGCCGTGTCCCTGTGTTTTCAGTTTTTCCGTCTTATTTTGCTGTGTCAGAGACCTGGCAACCTCTCAACATAGCAACCAGGCTTAAGCGTGCACCCTAAGATGTTGCTGTGTCAAATACAAATAACGGAAACAGCATCAATGAAAGGCAAATACAAGAGGAAAAATGACAAGGGATCATCAAAGTTATAATAATTAATTGTATTGGAACCATAAAGGTCTGGAAAAGATCTAACGACAATCCATCGAATAGTTAACATATATTAGATATTTCAGTCGAGAAAAAAAGTTACAATTTGCAACGTACAATAAAAATACAACGTTAAACAGGTATTCGGTAAAACCGTTGTTATGCAGTTCATAAACAGCAACGATTTTACCTCACAAAGCTACTTGTTTTAAACAAATTATTATATTAATATTGAATTTGTTGATGATGTCCAAGTATACTTTGTGCTGATCAATTCCAGAACACAACGGCTTTAATATCTCGCCTTGTTAGCATCGGGTAGCTAATAAAAGTTTAATCTTCGACAGATTATTGACAATCGGATCTATTTTGGCAGAGGCTTGTTGTTGATCTCCACACGGGGAAATGAGTACCTCCATTTAATAACCGAAGCCTGCTCAAATGTGAAGCTACTCGTACTATAAATAGTAACCAGAACACTTCTGAAACCAACATCTTGTCACGTTGCATTAGATTATTGCAAGTCATGTGACCCTTGTGAATCCCACAGAGGGAAGAGTACCCAAAACTGTAACTAAATAAAACTAAATATGAAGTCTTATTTTTTGACATTCCTCACCTTCAGACCAGGTAGCCCAGCCAATCCCTGAGGGCCAGCGGGGCAGGCAGCTGGACACTAGGAAGGACAGATGGGACAGATATATATTCAGACACTTTACAAACATGGCCGCTGCAGAGTCTCTTAACTTCAATGACTATCTACTCAGAAATGTAATGTCACCAATCCAATTGCCATGCATCCAGGAAACATTTGGCAGTGTGAAAAGAGATGAAAACACTCACGGGATCCCCTCTCTCCTCAATGCCGGCACCAGGCGCTCCCTAAAACACAGCAGAGTGACATCTAAAACAGCCTCTCGGAGGTTTAGATGTGAAAAATAAATACACCAGCAGAAATTCCCAGAGAGTGAGAAGAGTGAGAAGAGACTGCAGCATGCAACGTCACCATAACCATGGAAGTCTGAGCCAAAGGAGAATTATTTAGGGCCCAAATAGAGATGGGTAATCAGTATGAGATTACACCTGTTCAGTATGAGATTACACCTATTCAGTATGAGATTACACCTGTTCAGTATGAGATTACACCTATTCAGTATGAGATTACACCTATTCAGTCTGAGATTACACCTATTCAGTCTGAGATTACACCTATTCAGTCTGAGATTACACCTGTTCAGTATGAGATTACACCTATTCAGTATGAGATTACACCTGTTCAGTATGAGATTACACCTGTTCAGTATGAGATTACACCTATTCAGTCTGAGATTACACCTATTCAGTCTGAGATTACACCTATTCAGTCTGAGATTACACCTGTTCAGTATGAGATTACACCTGTTCAGTATGAGATTACACCTGTTCAGTATGAGATTACACCTGTTCAGTATGAGATTACACCTGTTCAGTATGAGATTACACCTGTTCAGTATGAGATTACACCTATTCAGTATGAGATTACACCTGTTCAGTATGAGATTACACCTGTTCAGTATGAGATTACACCTATTCAGTCAATATTGAGTTTGTTTCTGACATTGAGTGAAAGAAACTAATCATAATTGTTCCCAAATATCGATGTGGTGTTAAAATATATTTGTCATTGTTTGTGTCCTATTCAAACATATCATAAAGGCTCTTACATATGGAAGATACAAAATGCCTGAATACATTTTGTAATATGTGTATTGTTTGAATTATATGCAAAAGATATTAGTACATGTAAGTAAAAGAGGGGTTAGTTGTGGTCCATACCGCTGGCCCTGGTGGACCAGGAGGGCCAGGAAGCCCTGAGGTGCCGGATGATCCTTTGGCTCCAGGTGAACCCTGCAGGTACAGGAGATCTTATCAGAACATTTGATATACAGCATGTCACTTATAAGCGTTTAGTATTCGACCAAGACCAAAATCAGTCAAATCCAATAAATAGTTTTAAAAAGAAACCTAAACTCATATGTTTGACATTTTGCTATGTCGTTGTTTTCCAGTGAAAGTAAAAATCAATGGTTATAATAAATGTGAAAGCAGTATTTCAGTGCTGTAGTGTAGCTAGTCAAGCTGTTCCAAACTATTCATAATGTCAGTGGTGCAAAATAACAGTTGCAGCACTAAAATAAAAGTTATGGGTTTAGTCGGCCAGCTACTAATTAAAAAAAAACACACTAAAAATGAAACAAATATTAACATGCAAAATAAACGCTCAATTAAAATGCCCCAGATGTGTAAAGGCTTTTAAATGTACAATGTTTCCCTCAGAAAGTCTGTGGAATAGAAATGTAAAGTGGCATATAATGGAATTACTTAATGTACATGAACTTTATTAAGAAAAATACTGGAGTAAGCTACTTTTGACTCTTTCAACTCGGCACATATAAACATTTATTCAAACTTTTGGTTTGTCTCACCTCAGGCCCGATGTTTCCTTCGTCTCCGGGGATTCCTGGTTTCCCTGCTGGTCCCTGCCAGAATCAGACACACAGCATTTATTACAGTAAGACGTCCATTTTGTAAGCCATCTATTAGCATTTCAACAATTAGCATTTCATCAATGTTTGAGAGTAAACACATACGGTGGGTCCTTCACTTGATGGGCCCTGCGAATAAACAGAAAAAAGACGATTGGTAACTTCGTCATAGTCACATAATCCTAATGTGTGTTGCTTTAATAAGATATATTTCTACTTACAGGAGGCCCTTCGGGTCCAGGAAAGCCAGGAAGTCCCTGTAATCAGTAGATTAAAACATCAGTCACATGTTCTATGGATGCAAAAAAGGATAATCCCAATAAATGAATGTTTTCAGAGGGATATAAACGGTTACTGACTCTCTCGCCAACAGGCGCTCTGGGACCCATTGGACCAGAAGAACCCTGCAGACGAAAAACACACGATCACATACAGACAGACAGTACTGGCAGATATGATAAAGAGTGTGTGTGAGTGGATGAAGGTGATGTTTCCTACACCAATTCCTTGAAGGCCAGGAAGCCCTCTCTGTCCAGGAAGACCGACCTCCCCCTTCTCCCCTTTGCTGCCCTGGGAAACAGAAACAACAGAAGTCAAACAGCTTAATCTTGTTTCCTGGATCTCTCTGCATCGTTGCTAAGATACACAGAGGCAGTTACAGTCAACATTTAATCAATGAAAGACCAGCCACTCCTGTTGTTTCTTAGATCAACGACAAACAAAGTACTGTGAGGCTATCGAGATAAATCGTGGGTTTGATAGGAAAGGGACAAAAATAAAGAACCAAGGCACCGGTAAACAGTTCGCCTCTACTTGACACCCAGGTATCATCAGTTATTAAAACATTTTGGGTATCTTATGTATCATTGTTAATACATTTTGTGGAGTCATTTATGTGCCAGTCTGCGAGTTAGCGTGTAAGAATAATTACTTTAGAAGAAATGTATTATTCAGTACAGTACATTGACCGTCCTGGGGGCAAAGTTCACGCAGAAAAGACGGTCAGATCTCCAAGCTGGATCCCATGTCTTTTCAATTGAGAGAGTTCAAGGACAAAAAGTCCTGATACCTAGATAATCTGTTTCCTTCACCAGATTTCCATTTTCTTTTTCGTTGACACAAACATTAGATGTCTGAAGCTGAAGACCGACTAGAAGTCAACACATGGCTTGAAACTGTTGCTTCTCACAATAACAAAGTACTGTTGCTTTCTAGTTGGCAAACATTGTCTGAATAGGCAGCCTTCATCTTTCTCTGGTAATTTCTGGGACTTTGCGTCAATCAATTTCGAGATATTGCAAAAGACGGATACAAGAGGAAGTCCAGATATTCCATAGAGATGTTTCCACAGGACTAAACGTTGTCCATCGTTGCAAAAGGGTTGCTTTGTAAAGTTTTACGGCCCGTCCACACAGCAGCGTTAAAAAAATCTTGAAAATCTTGGAGGTGGGCGTGTCTGAAAGCTTGGGGATTTGTTGCGAGCAACGCGACCAACAACCAATCACATGAATATCCCGCTCCCGACATACAAAGCAAAAAACCCCGGTTCTTCTCCACTATTGTAAACTTTTGTCAGGGGGAAGGGCGATGATGAACATTTATGAGATGAATGTCTATGGTGCTATTTTATGCTACATTCCATGCTGGCTAAAGATACTGTCTATGCTTGCTAGCAATGTTTAAACAAAGTAAACTGGATATAAAATCCCCAAACAGGCAAAAACCTACCAGTTTCACCCACTGTCTCTGCCACCTCCCTCCACGCCTGGTTCCTCCGGGTTGTATCCCGGTAAGTTATTAGCGACTGGTCATAAAGAACCGGGTGATTTGCTACAGCAATAACTCATTTCTCCTCCATTTTCAGGAATATAGAAAATGATCTGCGGTCTGGCTCTCCCAGCTTGCACGCGGTTTGATTGGCTAGCGCTTGTACTGTCAGATTTGCATAAACGAGATTGGCTGACGCTTCCACCTCAGCTTCAAAAGTTGAACATTGCTCAACTTTTGAATCCTGAAAATCCTGGAAATCCTGGAAATCTTCTCTTCGCTTCCCCACAATGCAGTTCGGAGAAAAGCGAGGCAAAGTGACATCACCCCCATTCAAAGTCAATGGGCAGAGAAGCGTTGGAAGATTTTTTTAACACTGCTGTGTGGACGGGCCGTTTTTAGGTAAATACGCACATTATATATACACTTAGAATATTTAAACTCTGCGTCAGTGTCAAGATGGTTTCTCTGTTAACCTACAGCCACTGAGGCCTGACACCAGAATGAAGGACGCTTGATTTTGAACTAAAAGAGCTTCTGATGTTTTACTCCATGACCTAATCCGTTACCATCCGAGGGTTGAAATCTTTGTTTCATGTCGACTTAGTACAGTATGATCTTATATTCTGATTTCAAGCTTCACGAATCATTACGTCTGCCAGGTTCAGATCAGGTTTAAGTTGGATTTCGGCCATTTTATGTACAAGTCAAATTGTCTTGGACTTATCAGTTTGTATGTGTGTTGCATGCTTTACCACAGACGTAAAGTGACATTTCATACTTACAGTAGCACCTGGAGTACCAGTAGAACCTGGAAGGCCCTGAAGAGACAAATAAAACATCATAGTTACAGAAAGCAGAGCCACAGAGAGGACTTGCTCTATGGTAATAAAAATGATTTGTAGAAATAAAGAGAACGATTCAGGAGGTAACTTACATCTCTTCCATCTCTGCCGTTCTCTCCTCCGGGCCCTCGGGGGCCTTCTGGGCCAGTAACTCCAGGGGGTCCTTGGATGGATCTGTCAGGCTGTGTGTGGGGAAAACCAGTCAGCAAATGATAGTGAAATGACTAAATAACAACAACCATTAATATAGCTTTTAATCAAATTCGAGGAATCAGGCTATAATACATATCATTTAAGTTAGGGGGTCAATTTATTTGAGTAATGTTAATATTAATATTCATAAAGTGCATTTTTCTATCTACAGACTGCAGGCGTGTTTCTAATTTCAAACATCTCAGATATAATTCAATATATCTGCTCCCGTCAAAACAGCAAACAAGCACAACCACCATTATAAATTAGGTTCAGAACAAAGCAATTAGGCAACCAAAGCACTGAAGTAGATTATAAAGCAAAAAGAAAGTAGGAGTAGATAAATAAATACCTCAGCATTGGCATACATCTGAAGAAGCAAGAGAGATCAGATAAAGGGAGAGTTAGTGAAAGTAGTCACACCACCCTCACCACCAAAAGTGTCAGCCGAAGCCTTTTCATGTTCATACAGTAGTAGTGAGTAAATCATGCTGTCATTTGAATATACAGCCCATAGTACCAACACTCCTCGTGTACAGAACCACCTCGCAGCTTGATGCAGGGATGTTAGCCTGAAATCTAATAGAGCGCACCAGGAGATATTACTTTCTATAGTGGGAAGGAACATTTGCATATTGATACAAGTGATTGAATAAAAACAAAGTAGCTGATTCTGATTAATTGCTCTGCAGACGATAAACAAAATGAGATATGAGACAGCAGAGTGGCATTTTCATTATAGACTGCACATATTTCTCTCAGGCGGGAATCTCATTAATTGTGCAAAAACCTCGGAAAAGTGACAGATCATATTTAGTCATGAAGGCCATAAACCGTACCTTACACAAGGCATGGATGTTTTTATCATAAATGTTTCGACATAGTAAAGATATTTGAGCTATCTGGAGGTTTATGAACCTCATAAAGGCAACATGTAGATGAGAAAGAAACCGGAGGGAAATAAGAGAACAACTGAAGCTAGCCTACAGCTAACGTCTGAACATTTGGTGTATTTCAACCCAGTCTCACGGCATTTCGTGTTATAGTCACGGAATTAATTTAATCTATTGATTCGTGTTCACCAACACGATTTCCCCCTTTTTTTCGTGTCACACAGAACAATTTTAAAAGCAATGTATTTCTATTGGTAGTATTGTAACAGACTGGTTATAATGTTGATGTTTGATGTGTTTGTTGTTCAGAGTTTGTTTGCATTTTACAGAGTGTCAGTGAACGTGCCACTGTTTTGATGGACGGTTCTTGTGACCTATAGCTGTGGGTTTGGGTGGGAGAGTGTTGTCTGGTTGGTTGGGGCTGGAAGAGGGAGGTTCCTGGGGAGAGGGACAAGGGAAGCTAGGAGAGAGCTAGCGGGAGACGTGAAGGAGTATGAGAATACTACAGGGTTAGTGGATTGTTTTGGCGTGGTTATGGCCAACAGTAACCTGTGATCTCTACAATAAACTCCTGGATAAAGGACAAACTAAGCCTCCCTGTGTTCCTGTAGCGAGACGCTACAGTATGTTTCGTGCATGCACCACGTATTTTTGTCCGGTCGGGTTTTGGAATACCAGAAGCTGTGTGGTTCATAAAAACATTTTCTTACTAAATATCTTACCCTAAGCCTAACCCTTTTATTTTAAATTGTATAATGTTTGAGTTTTTTTGCCGTCCGCGAGGAAGAGAAATGGGGCTCAGAGCCTCAGAATACTGAAATCTGTATTTTTTGTCATCTTTTTTTCCTTCTAATTTGTTATTATTTGGTGCAGGCACGGAACATACTACCAATAGACATACATTGCTTTTAAAATTGTTCTGTGTGACACAAAAAAAATGGCGAAATTGTGTTGGTGAACACGAATCAATAGATACATTTTGTGACTCTAACACGAAATGCCGTTTGACTGTGTTCTGTATTTGCTGTTTCACAAACCGTCAAGTGGCCAACACTCATGAATGAGGCGAGATATGCCTTACTTTATGTTTAAACAATCTGACCTGTTTCGACTTTAATCTTTAATGTCAAAGCTAAAGAACAGCTTTGTTTGCTTGATGAATACAAAAAAACGTCAAAGAATGCAACAGCTAGGAGGAAATTAAGCTAGTTAGCGTGTTGCTCATTATACAATTACTGACTCTTAAAGCTAATGTTAAAACCAAAGAACAGATTTTGTGCTTGTGAAATCACATTCGCCTGTAAATCAAACAGCTAAGAGAACATTTAGCTAACTGCTTAACTAACTAGCTGCTCTGGTATGTATGAGCAACAAGCTACAGAATTCCTGCTAACATTATTTATCTTTCTGAGCTAGTTAAGCTAACTGTCCTTCAAATTTAAGGTAGTAGACTAACAATTGTTAAATTTATGCTCCATCATAGCAAAAGCCGTAAGCACAATCTGTTTGTCGTTGCCAGCTTGCTGTTCCTCACTAAGAAGGGAGGAGAAAACCACTTTTAATGGTCTTAAGCAGCAGGCGGCAGGTGTTATAATGCATTCCTGTCAGCTGATAATCAAGTAGCAGCAGGTAGTGTGTGTTTATGAGGAAAGTTATTTACGGCAAGGCAACATACGTTACTTGTTAAAGCATTTTCTATTATTCCCCATTATACGTGCCGATCACCAGGACTTTTAATTATCCTCATTTGGGTGTGGGCAACGTCAGTAACTTTTCAGTTTAGCTGTAATTATGGAAAACCATGTTGTTAAGCTTAATGTTGTTTTTATGTTGAAGGAAGAAGTGCATGCTAAAGCCTATTATGTGCTGACTTTAGATGAAATGGTAACCACAAAAATCTAGCACACTTTGCAGGTTGTGTTGATCTCAAGACTATTAATTTGATAAAACTTCCTGTTTGTTATTAAAAGTGTGCCATTAAGCTAACTAGGGCTTTTGTTTTGGCTCCATGCATTGAGGTTTAACAGCCAATGAGATCATGTCTGCCTGCTCCTAACACCTCTGCCTCAAGAAAGGTTTGTAGTGCTCCAACTCCAATCTGCTGTCCAGCTTGCAAATTGTTTGGGATGAACTGCAACCTTTTGATACAGGCTACTGAAGGAAACTGCTTGGTTGAGTATGTGTTACACTTCTGCAACCCAATCTCAGCATATGTCTGCCCTTGTTATCTCTCAGCATGCTGTAAGGCTTATTAACCCTGAGTAAAAACCACAAACCACAGCAGACGCTGAGCAGATCCGTGTTACTGTACCTCGGTGGCCGGCAGCTCGTTGCAGCTCTCTCTCTGGGCCCTCTGTGGGTCGCAGTGAATCAACATCCACTGGAGCTCAAACTGAAAAAAGATTGTATAATGTTACCGCAAAAAAAGAAATAGCCTACTATGCAATCATTTTCAGATGTGACGGTGACAAAATGCTTCATTATGGTGCCTCGGTGTATCCGTCTGTCAGCAGGATTACAGAAAACATGATTTCTTTGAAAGTTGGTGTAAGGGTGTAGCAGCATGGGCAAGAAGGGACTCTTTTGGAGTGAAATGGGATGACACACAAATTATTTTCCACTTATATTAAAAGTGCAACATGTGGCCTTTGGTGGTCTACCCCGAGTGCCCTTGTAGGTACATGAAGGTTTGAAGCACTTCCCTCTGTGTGTTGTTGAGCTTCATTTTCCACCGTGGCTATTTTCTACAGGGATTAAGCTTTTATATTTTTCCCACTGGAACCCAGCTGAGCCACTTTGCTGTGACAGCAGCACTTTACAATTATAACAGAGCTCAGCACACACATAAACCTGAACGTGTTTGTTCACGGAAAGCACCATTTCACTGGTAAGTCGATTTCAGAGGAACAGGATTAAATGGAGCCGGCAGTTTTCCGCCCGTGCTTACCACTACGGAGGCGTCGGGGTCAGTATCCAGCCTGCCAATGAGAGTGTCTCCCTCTGTGTTGATGGGGCCTTTGCCCTTGATGGGTCTCAGATCCACAGGCTGGCAGTCCACGTACAGAGTGACCTGGTCGCGCTCCACGCCAATCATCACTTTGTGCCACTTGGTGTTGAAGAGCACCGAAAGGCCGGGGAAGGTGACGGTCTGCAGGTTTCCATCAGCGCCCATCAGGAAGTATTCAAGCGCCTGCTGGTCTCCGTTCAGCCTCAGTCCGGCTTGTTTGTTGCCGTCTTCGTCCACTATTTGCCAGACGTTCCACACCTTGCTCACGGTGTTCTTGATCATGCGGAAAGTCACCATGAAGGAGTACTCGTCAGGGAAGCCGCGAGGAAAGTTTAACCTAAGAGGGAGATTTAGCAAAAAGGGGTTAGCTGAGGTAGCGGGTTAGAATGATGGTTTTATTGAATGACACTCACGGGAAAGCTCAAACACATTTTTATTCATGATCACAAAATAAACACCACTTAGAGAAGCTATCATTACAACACAAGACAAGGATACAAATAACTTCAAAGCCTTGAGATCTCTGCCTGAGAGTCAAATACAAGCTGCAGACTTCAAAGAAACAAGGCATGCTATGATATCACCGAGGAGAAAGAGGCTGCCTCTGTGCAGAAATCAATGCTTCAATTAGAACACGCAGTCCAGGTTAGCTTCCACAGTCTGGGGTTTTAACAAGCCAGATTCTCAGTAGGTGGTGCATTCATAGATGGGCACTGCAGCCGGACTTTTACCATCTTGTAAACGATCAAGGTGAGGCAATAAAAAAAACGAGTTTCCTGTATCCAGTAAAACAAATGAAGAGCACTCTCTAGCCTTGCCTGAGGTGAGAAAGTCTGAAGTATGTGCTGCTTTTGGCCTGCAGGAGAATATAAAGGGCAGGCAGCAAAAAGCATCAAAGCACAGTCTGTGCCACGGGACGTGTGTGGTGGTGGTGGTGGGGGGGGGGGGGGAATAAACATGTATTTACATTCAGTGTGACAGCCCCGAGTGGTGTGGGGTGCCAGAAAGTTGCATAACTGCTTTTAAGGCAAGCTGGCCTGCAGAGATAAGCCAAAGCAGACCAACTGGGAAACACCAGGAGATGACTTTGGTTATGTAAAGCGATATTATATTATGAACCTACACACAATTTCCTTTTGTGCATCATGTATTTTAATTGTAAAATAAAATGCAGTTGCAGAAACATAAATGGCTTTATTTGACCTTTATTTAAGTGCAATACAAATATGCAAACATAGCTTTTAATTATATTATTAACCCTTTCAGTTCTCCTCTACAATATCTACTCTCATTCTTGTATCGTGGCAACAATCGAGTTTTCCATATTTGAGACACAACAAACTATTGATTTCATTTTAAATCAATTGATAACTTCATTGTTTTGTCTGTGTAAGTCAGAAGCACATGACCTTTTCCCCATAACACTCTGTGACATCTTCAAATGGCTTGTATTGTCCAAAAAACGATCAATTATGAAATGCCCACATAGGAGAGAAGTTGTGATTTACAGTAAAAGGGTAAATTACCAAGGGTCTGCACATTTACTAGTCATATTTCTCCCGATTTCTGACAAAATCAGATTTACACACGACTGTTTCCACTCGGACTTTAATACAGCTACACCATTGTTTGGTTTCCATGGTAACACGTCTCTTTAGTAGCGCGCAACTGAAAGTCTGAGAGGGTGAGGCAGATAGTCACAGAAAACAGAACAAGAATCAACAACTCCTCTACTCTCTGACTGCGGTCAAGCCAGCCTCCACTCGGGAAAACCTAGTCAAGCCAGCCCGCACGTGATATTGCGGTGCGCGAATATCCTATGCATTACGGTAGAGTCAAAACAAATCATCCCTCTGTGTTTAGATGAGAATAAAACAAAAAAAATCAGGACATTCTGATGTAGAGTTTCAAAATAAAAGACCTTTGAAGTCTCATGAGCTATCACCCCCCCCCCCCCCCCCCCCCACCCCCATTTTGCATTTTGAAATGCTCCCGATTTCTGTGGTCTCAAGGTTGGCGAGTATGGGTAGGGAACATGTGCAAACTGATGCATTATGGGAACCATTATAAACGCTTGACTCGTGGTCAGGGTCAGCCTCCGCGCGCATGTTTTTGAACATTCTTTAAAAATGTGGATTCTTCAGGTCAAATTACTTTAAAAAAGAGCAACACTTAATTGCTTGTCGACTCCCCATTAAGAAAGGGTAACTCAAAAGATGAAATATTGATTATGAAAGCAATGTCCATTCTTATTGAAGACTTGTGGATTTGTTGGAGACGTATTTTTTTGGAACAACATACCCTTTTTTCAAGGGGGTGTGATTTTTCGAAAGGGGCACACATAACATTTTTGCCCCAGGGTCTATAAGCGGGGTTCTTGCTACAACTTACCTTTAATTAAAAGCTGGGGGAAACCTTAACAGGAAGCATGTTCAGGTTAAACCTTTAAAGTACTACTGTATGTACAACCTAAGATAAATCATTACCAGATAGACGTGGTGAAATATGTCTCCGCTGTACATTTACAAAGGCCTTCAAGAAATGTGCTCTTTGAGACGCTCGTACATAAAAACGCCTTTGTGTCTAAGAGATGCCAAATATGTTCAGACTTGTTTTTTCTCTCTACCGATTATATGCTTTTCGCCATGCAGTAACATCTGTGGGGGACCTATAATAATGCAACACCTGCATCAGGAGGACCGCTGCCGCCTGTCAACATTTCTGTGTTTTTATCTGTCTTCTTTTAGGCCTTCAAAGTACTTACATGGTTGGAATTTGGAAGTTGGCCTCCCTGTCGAGGCGGTAGGCGACCTGAAGGGGCGTCGAACCCTCGACCTTCCTCACTCCCTTCAGAGGGATCACATCCAGCTGGAACTGGGTGATCAGATCAAAACCTAAAACATAATAATACATATGAATAGATTACGTTTGTATAGCGCCTTTCAAGGGACCCAAGGCCGCTTTACATGGTGAACAAACAAACAAACAAACAAACAAAAGGGGCAAATAATGAAGTAAACATTTTATAAATAGCAGTAGGAGTGGAAGCAGGGGGACTGTGAGGGGTCAGGGGTCAAAGGTCATGGTGAACAGGGGAGTTTTTAATGATGACTTGCAGATGTCCAGGGAAGCAGCATAAAAAAAAATATATAATAAAATAATAAAATGAAACTATGATACTATACAAACTCAAGCAGTGTAAAATTGATAAACATAAATGTGACTGACTTATAAATGATATATAAACAAAGGATCTACCTAATTACACATCTGAAAAAGGGGTGGGAAGAAGTTTGCACTTATTTAATCTCACCCTTTCTACCAAAAACTAAATTATTAACATTCTTTTTTTTTTGCTTGGAAAAAAACATTTGTTATTGAAAACCCTCAAAAGGTTCATGTTTTTATTTTTGATTTGATTTATTTCGAATGTGTAAAACAATAATACAAAAAAATAATAATAATAATGAAATGAAACATGAGAATTATTATACTATACAAACTTAAGCAGTATCAAATAAATATATAGATAGATAGAGAGAGAGAGAGATGGATAGAGAGAGAGAGAGATGGATAGAGAGAGATGGAGAGAGAGAGAGATGGATAGAGAGAGAGAGATGGATAGAGAGAGAGAGAGAGAGAGAGAGAGAGAGAGATGGATAGAGAGAGAGAGATGGATAGATAGAGAGATAGATAGATAGATAGAGAGAGAGAGAGAGATGGATAGAGAGAGAGAGAAAGAGATCGATAGAGAGAGAGAGATGGATAGAGAGAGAGAGATGGATAGAGAGAGAGAGAGAGATGGATAGAGAGAGAGAGAGAGAGAGAGATGGATAGGGAGAGAGGAGATGGATAGAGAGAGAGAGAGAGTGAGATAGATAGATAGATAGATGGATAGAGAGAGAGAGAGTGAGATAGATAGATAGATAGATGGATAGAGAGAGAGAGAGAGATAGATAAATAGATAGATAGATGGATAGAGAGAGAGATGGATAGATAGATAGAGAGATAGATAGATAGAGAGAGAGAGAGATGGATAGAGAGAGAGAGAAAGAGATCGATAGAGAGAGAGAGAGAGATGGATAGAGAGAGAGAGATGGATAGAGAGAGAGAGAGATGGATAGAGAGAGAGAGAGAGAGAGATGGATAGGGAGAGAGGAGATGGATAGAGAGAGAGAGAGAGCGAGATAGATAGATAGATAGATGGATAGAGAGAGAGAGAGAGTGAGATAGATAGATAGATAGATAGATAGATAGATGGATAGAGAGAGAGAGAGAGAGAGAGAGAGAGAGAGAGAGAGAGAGAGAGAGATAGGTAGGAATTGTTTGCGTTGCAGCAGCATAAAAAACAAGGCAATATTAATAAGAGAAATTAAGACACAAGAAATAAACAGTTCACATATTATGACTTGAATTGATTTGAGATTGAGTAGGTTTGTGTTTCTATCTTTACTGATGAATAATACTTTTGGAAGATGTTCTTGACATTGATAAGCACGGGTTGTAGTTTAAGATTCAGTTTGTCTGTTCCACAGAGCTGTGAAACTGCTTGCCTGATTTTCATGAAACTTGGTGGAAGAGAGTAGCATGGGTCACAGGAGGTTCATGTTTCCATCTTTTCAAATTAATAAATGTAATATTTGGAAGATGAAAGTATTATTATGAAACGATTGACCACGGCGGTGGATGCTAACCCACTGACGGCATTATTTGGCGTGGTCACACAGGAGACACGAATAACAACTGATCAGGCGGAGGCGTTCTCTACCCTACTTGCTGATACTCTTTAGTTGGAAGAAGGCTGCACCGCCGTCTCACCAGCGCTGGGTAGAGGAAGTCCCATCTTAAACTTGAGCAGCTAAAGCAAATTACCCGGGGCTCTATCTCAAAGTACTATGAGGTCTGGCAACCATTTCCGTCCTACTTTGAGAACAAATTCAATTCAATTCGAAGGTCACCAGTTCAAGTCCCGGCAAGACCAAGTGCTACCGAGGTGTCCCTGAGCAAGGCACCGTTCCCTACACTGCTCCCCGGGCGCCGTTCAAAATGGCAGCTCCTAACACTAGGATGGGTCAAATGCAGAGGGATTAATAGAAGTCAATCTTATCTTAATTCTCTAACATTGAAATAATGTAGCCAACCCCCCCCCACACACATTGTTTTTTATTCATTTATGTTTTCATTTTTACTTTTGGTTATTTAACCATGTAGTAATTTCATAATTGATGTTTGCTTTCTATATACATATTTTGTATCTCCTCTGGATGTCAATTGATATTGTGTAAACTTTCTGTGTGTGCTGTATTTTTAGATGTTGAGTGCTGCTGTTTGTTATATGTGGAAAATCAATACAAATATTTGAATAATAATAAAACTATTGACCAGACTTTCATGAATGATGATGAGTGTATCGTGACCCATGAAAGAACCCATTACATTTGGAGTGGATCCAAATCAGGAGCTGATATCCACACCATCTTTCAATTATAAAAAATGGCCGATATGCAATCCCAAGAGCCCTTCTAGTATAAATGCTAATTTCTGGTTATCACGATGGGCATAATTTGTCACTTCAACTTGCAGCACGAAGCTTGTTTGAGAAATAGCATAGCAGCATTGGACCAGAGAACTAGGTGAAGGAAATGTATGATTAAGCTAAGGGTGACATGTTGAACAAAAACAACTTCTTTACAACAATGCATATCTTTACAAAACCGCAGAGCAGCAGGAGTGCAGATGTGTTTGAAACGGGGCAGTGGTGAGCAATTACAGTCTTGCTGAGTTTGGATTGTTCTAACTCAAATTGTGTGCAGCTCAAGCGGAACATTTCATTTGCCTCATTTGACATCCAGAGGAGTTTCCAGGCATGAAGCGGCCCGCCCTGTTCAACTAATTAAACTCAGCACCTAGTCTGTTGTCCCTCTAAAGGCTTTGAAGGGCTTGAGTTTGTGGTCATCTCAAACCACTGCTTTTACTTACGTTTGAGTGCAATCAAAATAAACAGACGATCATTACCTGGAAGGTCATCTTGTCCGCTTCTCATCGGTGGGCAGACGGTATCGCCATCCAAACGATTGAGGTCTAGTTCTGATTGGACGAAACAAAAAAAGCAGAATGTTGTTATCCGTTATAATCCTGTCCATGCAATAAATTACTCTCAGTTTAATTCAGTTAGCGTTCAAATACAAGAGAAAGGGCCACCTCTATAATGTCAAAAGGGTATTACCTTGACAATGCACTGTTGTTAAAGTTTAATGCACTGTTCTCTTACATCTACACTAACAGTATTTCACTATTTGGACACAAATCAATATTGATTTATAAAGCAGACGGCTCCCAGACACCACTTGTGATCCAAATATGTCCTCAGAGATGGAATTAAAGGTGATACATATGGCAGCTAGTGTTGCATGACTGTGCCCAAAACCATATGTCATTGGAAATATTTTAGAAGGTCAATGTGGCAGGTGAGCCTTATGTGTTTGATTTATCAAGATCACAGTGTCCTTTGGGTGAAACTGCAGCCTGTAATTCATCAAGCTGCCATTTGATTCACACTTTCATCATAAGTTTTTGTTGGTGTGAAAAAATCTATACTTTAACATTAGAACAGTTGTGTTTTGTTCATCTCCAAATACAAGACAGGCCTAGGTTTTCATTGTCATTGTCCGCTGAGTTTCTATCAACAGTATGAACTCATACTAAGTAGGGATGCATGCGATTATTCGATTTTTCGAATATTCTTTACAGTCTCCATAATCGAAAATTATTTTTAAAAATCGATTTTATTTATATATATTTGTATTATTATTTATGTTTTTCTTTTTTTTCCTGGCTAAGTTTCAACCAAAATATAGACTAATGCTAATAATAGTAATAGTATTAATACTTGTAAATGGCCAGCAGTGCAGGCTGAGCAGAGTGGAGACTGCTGCTGCCTGCTACACAACGACCCCGCCCCCCTCTCCGTCACACGTGCGATTGATTTATTGGCGATATACAGAACAGTGAGAACAACAAAACCAAAGATGAACAAAGTGGTACGTTCAAAGAAGAGTTCCTCGTGGAACTAATTCGAACTGACAAGTGCAAATTAAGTAAAACAAAAAAGAAAAGAGTTCTCTCCCGTGGGGGGATTTGTCTATCGAGAGAGTTTCTGGCATCCCTAATACTAAGTTGTATATCAATGATATGCCCACATACACACACACTATAAACATGGTATTTCATTATATTGAATAAACACAATATGATCATTTTCTAATTTCCCAAATGTATTATGGAGCAAAAGTGGGATTTTCCTTGCATCCCAAAACATTTGAAATGTTAAATACCTACCAAAAAGTATGTTAGAACAATTAGGACAATTTTTTCAAAATGTTTCCTCATCACACTAAATCTAATCTTTGGGCACCAATTGGCAAACAACAGAAAATATAAAGTATGAGTGAATTTAGAACACTTTCTACTTGCTGCAATAATGACTCATTCAGTTATGATCCAACAGCTGTTGAGTACTTGGTTTACAGCAGAGGTGGGAAGTAGTGGAGTACAAATACTTTGTTACTGTACTTAAGTACATGTTTCTGGTATCAGTACTTTACTCCACTACTTGTTTTCCTGACGACTTTTTACTTTGACTTCTTACATGTTGAACACAAATACCTGTACTTTCTACTTCTCACATGTTGAACTCAAATACCTGTACTTTCTACTTCTCACATGTTGAACTCAAATACCTGTACTTTCTACTTCTCACATGTTGAACTCAAATACCTGTACTTTCTACTTCTTACATGTTGAACTCAAATACCTGTACTTTCTACTTCTCACATGTTGAACACAAATACCTGTACTTTCTACTTCTTACATGTTGAACTCAAATACCTGTACTTTCTACTTCTTACATGTTGAACTCAAATACCTGTACTTTCTACTTCTTACATGTTGAACACAAATACCTGTACTTTCTACTTCTTACATGTTGAACTCAAATACCTGTACTTTCTACTTCTCACATGTTGAACTCAAATACCTGTACTTTCTACTTCTCACATGTTGAACACAAATACCTGTACTTTCTACTTCTTACATGTTGAACACAAATACCTGTACTTTCTACTTCTTACATGTTGAACACAAATACCTGTACTTTTACTTCTCACATTTTGAACACAAATACCTGTACTTTCTACTTCTTACAGGTTGAACTCAAATACCTGTACTTTCTACTTCTTACATGTTGAACACAAATACCTGTACTTTCTACTTCTTACATGTTGAACTCAAATACCTGTACTTTCTACTTCTCACATGTTGAACTCAAATACCTGTACTTTCTACTTCTCACATGTTGAACACAAATACCTGTACTTTCTACTTCTTACATGTTGAACACAAATACCTGTACTTTCTACTTCTTACATGTTGAACACAAATACCTGTACTTTCTACTTCTCACATGTTGAACACAAATACCTGTACTTTCTACTTCTTACATGTTGAACACAAATACCTGTACTTTCTACTTCTTACATGTTGAACACAAATACCTGTACTTTCTACTTCTTACATGTTGAACACAAATACCTGTACTTTCTACTTCTTACATGTTGAACACAAATACCTGTACTTTCTACTTCTTACATGTTGAACTCAAATACCTGTACTTTCTACTTCTTACATGTTGAACCCAAATACCTGTACTTTCTACTTCTCACATGTTGAACACAAATACCTGTACTTTCTACTTCTTACATGTTGAACACAAATACCTGTACTTTCTACTTCTTACATGTTGAACACAAATACCTGTACTTTCTACTTCTCACATGTTGAACACAAATACCTGTACTTTCTACTTCTTACATGTTGAACACAAATACCTGTACTTTCTACTTCTTACATTTTGAACACAAATACCTGTACTTTCTACTTCTTACATGTTGAACACAAATACCTGTACTTTCTACTTCTCACATGTTGAACACAAATACCTGTACTTTCTACTTCTTACATGTTGAACACAAATACCTGTACTTTCTACTTCTTACATGTTGAACACAAATACCTGTACTTTCTACTTCTTACATGTTGAACACAAATACCTGTACTTTCTACTTCTTACATGTTGAACTCAAATACCTGTACTTTCTACTTCTTACATGTTGAACTCAAATACCTGTACTTTCTACTTCTTACATGTTGAACCCAAATACCTGTACTTTCTACTTCTCTCATTTTCCAAACAGGCTGGTTCCTTTAGTCTGAATGTGTGTTTTGTGGCGTGATCATTATTATTCAGAGTCATTGCGTGCCTATTGATTTGAACAGGATCCGTGTATCCATCATTTCCTGGTCTTCTCTAAAGAAGAGGGACCAATGGAAACGTTGTCATGTTGCCGTTGGTCACCATGGAAACATTCATTAGCTAACAATGACATTATTGTTCTATTGATATAAAGGGAGGTCAGGTACTCTTTAAAACAGCTGCTAGTTATGGGTACTTTTTACTGAAGTACATTTCAAAGCCTCTTTACTTTGACTTGAGTAAAGAAGTTTAGTCAGTACTTATTTTTAAACACGAGTATCTGTACTTCTACTTGAGTAAAGGATGTTTTGCCATCTCTGGTTTACATTTTCAAACCTATATAAAAAACATCCCCATTTTTTTTCTGTGGAAAGTCAATTCCTTGGATCTGTCAGAAGAGGGGGCTCTCCCTGATCCCTGATCCCTG
>NC_136908.1:4183339-4200839 GCF_949606895.1 Notothenia rossii | reverse complement strand
CAGCTGCACCATTAATGTGATGCCTACATTAATAATAACTATAATCCAGTTACATATGTTTCTGAAATGGGCCACTTTGCGTATAGGTAGTCGTACCTTTTGTACTTTAAATGTATTTTGATGCTATTTCTTGTAATTTTACTTTGGTAAGATGTGGAATTAACAACTTGTGCTTGCGATGGAGAAATGTTACACTACTTTTGAAAAATCTGAAAACTTCTTCCACCACCAAGTCTGAAATTGGACGTTATCAAGGACATTTCTAAAAAAATCTCCAAGAAAAAATTCTTCTGATAGAAAGCCCTGACAGAAATTCAACAGGAGATATTTACCTCTTCAAACCAGAGTTGGGGAAGGCCATGTTTCAGTCCGAGGTTCAGGTTCAGCGGCGAGGAAACGGAGGTGAGATGCAGGAGCAGAAGTAGCCTCAGAAGTTAAAATTCCCAGTCCAACCTGCGCATGTTGAGGACTGACGGAGAGAGGTGGCACGGGAGATGTTCAAGCATTTTCTGAGGAAACATAAAAATGGGTTCAATGAGTTCCCATTGGCCAGGAGTTCTTCAGTAGGTGGTGGCTACATTTTATCACCAACACTTAAAAAGATGCAGAAGCCCACGGGCGTTTATGTGCAACACCCCCTCTGCTTCTCTTCTCCACGGTACCTCCTAATGACACGTATGCCTGTACGTAATTCTCCTAATAATTATCGTCAGGATAGGAGAAGAAGCAACGGTGATGAAATGTGGATTTCATAATCACGCGTGCTCATCAGCGCAGGTGAAGAATGCATGTCAGCCTGCAGTGTTGACATGAAGAAAGCCTTGTTATTACCAGAGGAGCCTCAGGCAGACATGCTGTTTGCATCCTGCATGTTATGTAATTGATTCAGTGGCGTTAGATCTGTGATTTTCACTGCACTTTAGAAGATGTGAAAGCCTAAGGCAGGCTGATTTCCCGCAGGAATATCGCATAGCCCCAGGAAAACGCAAAGTTGCATTCTGTATGTACTTCATTCTGAACAGACACTTGGACGTTGCTCTCATGTACGAGTGTAACCCAAAAGGATGTGTCACTAAATGATCTTCATGGGATGGGAAGTAGAGATGTCCCGATCCGATCACGTGATCAGGGATTGGAGCCGATCAAATGATTTTCAAAAGATCGGAATCGGGAGGAAAAAAATCGGGGATCGGATTTTTTTTTTTTTTTTTTATAAAAATACTTTTTTTTAAATTTTGTATTCAATGTTACAAAATAAAAATGACCATGTTCAAGTCTTAAAGTCATCCTGAGGCCTTAGTTTTGGTTTCAAATTACAGAACATCATGTATGTGTTGCTTCTTTGGGGCTCGTTTTCATAGACCTGCTTATTTCTCTCAAATCTGGCAACAGAGTGGGCGCAGTGTCTAATTGTAGCAGTAAGCTAACGAGTACTGAAAGCTTTATTTTGTTTTGATCCAATGCTGCACAACTGAACTGATCCAATGCTGCTGTGAAAGAAAGAAGCTATATCCATGTTGGATAGAATATCCAATTTAAATAAAAAAATAACCTTAAGGGACAACTTGAATGCTTTTTTTTCTCTTAATGCATTGCATAAAGATCGGATCGGGAAAAATCGGTATCGGCAAATTGTCAAAATCAAATGATCGGAATCGGATCGGGAGCAAAAAAAGGTGATCGGGACATCCCTAGTGGGAAGCACTTTGCCCGTGGGTACAGGACTGTCATTAGTTTAAGAAGCATCAATGTGCTTTACATGGGAGGAAATTGTGATCTGAAATGGTGATTACCACCGCTGCTTTCCAGGAGCATAACGACCGATTTGACTCGCACATATTTTAATGAGGGTGCCAGACTTGAAAGGACATTTTAACCCAATATCTAGGATACACACAGTATGTCCCATTCTGATGACCGAGGTTGAATTGTTTTTGTGTTTTTGTTAGAGAAATGTGGTTGTAGAGACGTCTGTGTTTTCCCCGATCTAATGGGACTCTAGATGGCTTGTTACGGCGAACAATTGAAATCTTGTCCAGGTTACTCATCTTAATCCAGAGGCCTTGATGCGAGCAGTATTTGAAAGTACAAAAGCGAGAACAAGCATCTCTCCCATGAGCAGATTTACGCTTTCCTTTTGCACATTGATATGGTTTGGTTCAGTAGAGGGAACATAGTTATTACGTGACACTGCTTTCAAAAAGCTCAGAGGATTATCCTGAGTAACCAGGTCAAGATGCTGTTGAGTTCTTTTTAATGTATTTCTTCAAGCACCACAAACCAAGTGTCCTCTAGTTCCAATATATTGTAGAAAATTGGACTGTAATTATCTTTAAAACTGTGAAATCTCACCAAAGAATCTAAATGAATCAGAATCAGAAGGTTGACACGTACGTGGAATTTGACTTGGTGTCGTGGTGCATACATACAAGTAAAACAAGAATTAAAAACACAGGTAGAGAAGTAGAAAAATATTAAA
Source organism: Notothenia rossii (assembly GCF_949606895.1). Taxonomy (NCBI): domain Eukaryota; kingdom Metazoa; phylum Chordata; class Actinopteri; order Perciformes; family Nototheniidae; genus Notothenia; species Notothenia rossii. Next base: position 4,198,360 of record NC_136908.1, on the reverse strand, counting down.
ATAATACAAAATATAGTAAAATATAAAGTATTTACATTGCAATGGAATTGAATAAAATATGGAATAGAAATTGGCTGTAATCCAAAAAAGAAAAAAAAGATATTGTTTTACGTAGTGTGCATTATTGTAAAACATATAGCACTATAAGTAGGAGGTTTTTAACTTAGGGTGAACCGCCCCTTTTAGTATTTGTCTATCATGTGTACACCTGACTGCAGTGGGGTTTGAATCTGTGCCCCCCTGGTCCGAACACCAACGCACAACCCACTGCACCACACACCTCCTCCTACATCTTGGATTATTGCATGGTTTATCGACCCTGGCAGTAGCTCTTCTTGCAATATGATATGATATCACAGATCAATAACCTCACAGTCATCTGATACTCTGCAGTTTACTACAACAGATAACACAGAGGTCAAGTAGCTGTATCGTATTGCATGGATTGATTGTTTCCGTAGAGCACAACGAGCTGCAGGAGAAACTCCTCAGAGATCTGGCTCAGAGATCATGTGTCCAGTCTGGATAATTGAGAGCTCATGCTTTCAAAAACTATTTGTGATCATTCATCCGTGCGCTCGGCCCCATGACTCGCGCACACCAGGAGTTGAAAACGCCAGGCCCCTCCAGCCTGATTCTGTTGTTGAAACTGTGTTCACAAAGCTCTGAAATCACGCTGTGCTCTGCCAGCATGCAGAGGTGGCCCCTTTATCAGTTAAAGGTTTGTGGAGCATCTTGTGTCAGAAAGGATTAAAGGGGCCCTGTTTTTACGGGGTTTCCCTTTCCTGTAGTGTGTCATATAGGTGTGTGTGTAAATGGTCTGCAAAGGTTAGAACTCCTGTGTTTTCTCTCCCGCTCCCCACGCCTCCATTGGACTCCTTTATTTACTTCAGGAACATAGTGATCTATCGACTAGCGCTCCAACACATTGTGCGTGATAGGCTAAGGGGCGTTACATCTCTAAGCGGTTGACCGATCACAACAGCTAACCAATCAGAGCAGACTGGGCTCTGGTTTCAGACCGAGGGTGAAAAGAGGTGCTGCAGCACAGGCAGTATGAGAACAATAAAGAGCTTTTTGAACATTAAAGCATGGAGACATGTTCCAGTAGAGACACTGCATGGAATATAGGCCTACTTGAAAATGAGCAAAATAGGACACGTTTGATACGGTTAGCTTAGATTAGCACAAATACTGTTAACACTGGTGTATATTTCCATTAGTTCTTGGCACAGAGAATCATCTGATCAGAGACTCATCTGATCATCTGGGCTATAACTCTCAAAGGATGGTTTCACTGGGGATTGAACCCAGGACCTTCTGCGTGTAAAGCAGACGTGATAACCACTACACTATGAAACCTCTGTCTCTCCTCGGTTATCAGATGTCCTTATGTTTTTGTTTGGGTTCGTACTCGCTGTCTACAGATATATGAAAAAACTTAGTTCAGAGAACTTTCACCCCCATTTGTGGTGCCTGCTAGAGAGTCGGGACTATCCTGGGAGAAAAAAGTACACATTTCTGATTGGCGGGGCGAATTGCAAACCATGCCCCGTAAAACTCTGAAAGGTTTTTTGAAGCCGCCATTGTATTTGCTGGCATTAGCATTATTAGCATTATTAGCATTAGCCCAGCGCACCAACGGAGAGAGACTAACTTATGGCAACACAAAAGAAAACATGGGAGCGGTGGAGATGAGGAGGTGTCGGCGTTCTGGCGATTCAGTAGAAGCTGCTGAAGCCAGTCCCCAACTCCGGGGACTTCCGGGCGGGGACTTCGTTTGGCAGTATACGCCGTGAAGTTGTTTGCAGCCTGCCAATAAACCCAAAGCAGAAGAAGAAGAAGAAGTGACGTCAGCAGCTTCATTTGCCTAATCTTCCCTCAGGGAACTTATTCCGGTGTGAACGCGATCTGCTCTTAGGTTGCGTTCCAATAGTCCATTTAGCTTAGGAACCTTCCTAACCAAGTGAAATGACCCGGAAGTCCCTCACTGGCAGCCATGATAAGTGCCGTTCCAATTCTCTAAATGAAAGGAAAGGAGGTTTCAAACTTCCTTTATAACCTCCTTTAGCTTAGGAACCACTGGACCTCCCTTACCGAACGGAGAGGAGAAAATGCTGCCCCACAATGCCTTGCAGCCGCAGCATTTGACGTCACACAACAGTCGGCCGTTCATGGACACAAACGATTATGACGGAGAAATGATATCATGAAAGTTACGGTGGTTATTAAGCATTTAAAACGTATGTGGTAAGTTGCCAAAGTGCTTTGTTTTGAACGTTCATCAGTATTATAATCAAAAAGAGAAATATGAACGTTAGTTTTTACTGAAATGATCAAATAAAGTCAACATTTCACTGAGCTGTGTGGGGCTTGTTCAACTTTTAAAAGATGTTTGAATGGTGATATACACAGTGATAGGTGTTAAGGACTAACGTTTACAATAAATACATTTGTATTGATTTTAAGATCTTTTCATCATACAATCATACGTATTGGGATCATTTGTATTAATGTGGACCGGAGGGAGAGGGTGACGAGCATAAGTTTCACTTTCCTTTTTTATTTGAATTCCAACTTTGGTCATGAAGAATATGTTTCTCTGTTGTTCATAAAGCAAAAAGCAACAGCATCAGAGCACGGTGCAGAGTCTCTAGATGAGTCCCTCGTTCTTATTAAACATCCATGTTGTAGTTTCCATAGTTTCCCCACAGCAGCAGACGCAGACAATGACGTCCGCTGGCGCATCATAAACACGTCAGATAGTGAAAGTGCAGTCGGATTCTCAAAAGTACCGCAGTCTCTTCTCCTAAATCTTTTTGAATTCTCCTATCCACTATCCCTTAACCCCGTGACATTTCACTCAGAGGTGAAGGAATAGGAGATAGGGTTAGAATTTAGGAGCTGATTTTTGGATTATCGGAACGCAACCTTAGTTCCATGGGGGTACTAAGTGCTGGGAACTAAGTAGCTACAGCAAAGTACTTGGTTTGAAAGCGGCTATAGAAACCATTCATGTCTTCAGATAATTATTGTATTTACCACCTGAACTGCTTTAGTTTGTCATAACAATATAAACTGCTTTGAGGATGTGTTTCCCCTCTGACACATTTCATTAAAAGCAACATACGACTAAAACTAGAGCAATAAATGTTATATCCTCCAAGCTCTCACTTTTATAGACCAGAAACAATAATCTAACTTTGATATTGGACCGTGTAAAAAAGAGTGTCCTTTCTAACCTTTGTGAAAGTACTGCCAGTTTTTCTTTTTTTCAGACTATATGCTCATCTGGGATCTGGCAACAGTCGGAAATAAAATCGATAGTGCTTCTCTCTTAATCAAGAGTGCTTGGAGCTTATGGCAGAGCGCCATGTTAGAAAAGAAGCAATTGACTTTGGGTTTTTAAGGAGGAAGGTGAAGCAGGAAGTAGAGGGTTCACCTGATGCATGAGAGACAAAAACACCCAAAGAGAGCAACAGAGTACTTCCTTTTGTTGAGCACTGTTAAAAACACAGTTACCAAAGCAAACAGCTTATGGCTTATGGCCATTTTTATTCACTTGCAGTTACATAATCCTCCCCCCCCCCCCCCTTATCAGACGAGTGATTAGTCTGAGGGGTTGTTTAACCAGGACAGATGGCTTTTTATCGCAGTACCTGACTGCCAGGGACAAACGAGACACTGCTGGTTCGTTTGTGTCTTTCCCTTTTTATTTGGCACATTTTTACTCCTAAGATCTTTCCATTTGTGAAAAAAGAAATATCATCTTGAAATTGAAGCCTTTTCATCAAGAACATTTACAATAAAGTGCCTCACTGACACTGTGTGTGTTGCTCTGTGACTGTGCCAGTAACTGTTGTCGTGTCAGTGTAAAGATTATCACGCACGATTTCCCTGAAATGTCTGGGAGAAAAACACGTCTGACTTGATGAGTAAAATGAACATGTGTCTGGTCCCTATCAGCTCTCTATTCTATGCTTCTTTAATGACTGATTTTAAATGCCATTTTCGTAATGTGAATTGCCTTGTGTTGAAAAGTGCTATATAAATAAACTTGCCTTGCCTTGCCTTGCCTTGCCTTGCCTTGCCTTGCCTTGCCTTGCCTTGCCTTGCCTTGCCTTGCCTTGCCTTGCCTTGCCTTGCCTAGCCTTGCCTAGCCTTGCCTAGCCTTGCCTAGCCTTGCCTTGCCTAGCCTTGCCTAGCCTTGCCTAGCCTTGCCTAGCCTTGCCTAGCCTTGCCTAGCCTTGCCTAGCCTTGCCTTGCCTAGCCTTGCCTAGCCTTGCCTATGCTGAAATACTATAGGCCTACCAGACAGATGTAGCTATATGTTGAAAAACATGAAATAAACAGGGAAATGAAAAATGTTGAATGTGTTCATGTACTGCCTGCATATCTAGAAGTTAGAATTATTTGCAAACGTCTTTTGGTGTTCACATCACCTGAGCTCAAGATCAACAGTTCGCTGTGTCATATGAAAGAGGACAAATGATGTTCATGTTTGTATGTAGTGTCTCTACTGGGACATGTCTCCATGCTTTAATGTTCAAAAAGCTCTATTTTCTCAATCACTTATGTTCGTTCCTGCTCAGTTTATCCCTAATCCACCTATCTCGTATATCTGTAGACAGTGAGTAAGAACCCAAACAAACACATGACGACATCTGATAAGAGAGGAGAGGTTTCATAGTGTAGTGGTTATCACGTCTGCTTTACACGCAGAAGGTCCTGGGTTCAAACCCCAGTGAAACCATCCTTTGAGAGTTATAGCCCAGATGTTCAGATGAAGCTGTGTGCCAAGAACTAATGGAAATATACACCAGTGTTAACAGTATGTGTGCAAATCTAAGCTAACCGTATCAAACTTGTTCTTTAAAGGAGCCCAATTTTGCTAATTTTCAAGTTAATATCACGTCTCCATGCTTTAATGTTCAAAAAGCTTTTTATTTTTCTGATTTGTCACAGTTGTTCCCATGTGTCTGAAAATATCACTTTTTACAGGTTTAAAAGCAAAATGAACATGTTGGCTTGGGTTTGAAAACACAATAATGAAAAGTGACCCAATGACACCATGACCGACCCATGATTCACATTTAGTCTTTGGGTGAGCTTTGTTGCTTTAAGTTTTTGTAGCTTTCTGTTGATTTGTGCTCACAATCTGGCAAGTGGTTGCTCGATTTCTTTAAAGAGTTTACCCCAGAAACCCACCGGACACAACATCATAAAAAGATTGAGCGTCTTATCAAATACAGACACCGCTACAACAGACTTTTAGTGGTTCATAAATTGATAATTAAGAGGTAATATTTGTGTGTGAGTCTTTATGTCAACTAATATTGTGCTTGAGTGTTTTATATTCTAAAGAAAGATTACATAAATAACACAGGAATAGTTGGCAGTTTTCCCTAGCATTGATTCTGGTCAGTTTGGGAATCTTTGAATAACTCAAAAGTGTATCTAGCTATTTACAATATATTTGTTTCAGGCTATAGTTCCCATAGAAAACAACTATTAGGCATAGGCGGAGTTTGACAATTGCGCTTGGGGGGGCAAACTTTTTTACTGACGTCAGTACACAGTCCCAACTATTGCGTGGGGTGCTACGAATACAGTAGCAATAAAGCCAGCGTTCACCGCACTGAGTATGACTTTTCCACATACGAACACAACTCGTCCCGTCATGCACGCCTCATGCCCGCCGTACACACACACTCATATGGAAGGAGCGGTCTCTCCCCCAAACAACAGTGCATGACATAACTGTAAAACGTATCATAACTGTGCACATCTTATACTTATAAGATAAATACTATATCCCTTGGTTACTTGAACACGCTACAATATTATTAACCAGTGTCTTACTTAGTGCAGAAGTAGACGCCTTAAACGTCACAGAAATTGGACATTTTAAAAATCGCTGCATACTCATTAGGCCTACTGCTAATTATTGTAATACAATAGCTGAATCACTTGTATGCAAAAAAAAACGCAAGGGAACTTGCCCTTAACTTCATACTTCACACAAACACACGTCACAACATTCGACTGCTCAAAAAGGAAATTATTTCAAACAAAACATGATATTATTCAGATTTGTATTGTAACAATCATTATATCACATCTATTAAAATATTGATATAAAGAAATATTTGTATTGGAACAGTTTTAGACGTAGTAATGCTGTAACATATTTCAGCCACTAGGGGGGCAATGCCCCCCCTGCCCCCGCCGCAAAATCCGCCTATGCTATTAGGGTTAGGGTTAGTGTTAGTGTTAGGGTTAGGATATAGCCACCAGATCTCCAGACTTCATGGTTATACAGAGATCCAAGGAACGGCGCGGGCCAGCGCATAGTGTTCATGGCCCTCACCTATCTTTGCACTTTGACTGAGTCACCAAAATGAAAGGGTGTATAGTGGACAAGGTAGACTAAGCTTGAAGAACAGAGACGAGGAGGTTAAGCTGTGAATATGGCGAAACATTCCCCTGGGTGTCTCTGTTAACCCGTTACCCCCAAGTAAGACCCCGAGGGGCTCAAGAGGGGAAAGGGTCAAGAAAGGGAGGAAAGGATGACAATTATGAGTAGCAAAAATAGATTTTATATATTAAATCTGAGTTTTAGGATTAGGTAAAAGCGCAACATTAGTTAACTCTAGTGGTTTGAATAGTAAAGCTATTTGTGGAGGGTTAGGGTACGTCCACACAGCAGCTTTAAAAAAATCTTCCAACGCTTCTCTGCCCATTGACTTTGAATGGGGGTGACGTCACTTTGCCTCGCTTTTCGCCGAACTGCATTGTGGGGAAGCGAAGTGAAGGTTTACAGGATTTTCAGGATTTTTAGGATTCAAAAGTTGAGCAATGTTCAACTTTTGAATCTGAGCTGGAAGCGTCAGCCAATCAAATCCCGTTTATGCAAATCTGACAGTACAAGCGCTAGCCAATCAAACCGCGTGCAAGCTGGGAGAGCCAGACCGCAGTTCATTTCCTCATATTCCAAACGAGAAATTACGGTAGCAAATCACCCGGTTCTTTACGACCAGAACTATTTACCGGGATACAAACCGGAGGAACCAGGCGTGGAGGGAGGTGGCAGAGACAGTGGGTGAAACTGGTAGGTTTTCTGTTTGGAGAGTTTATATATATATATATATATTGCTCGCATTAAATCCCTGGGGTTTTTTGCTTTGTATGTCGGGGGCGGGAGATTCATGTGATTGGTTGTTGGTCGCGTTGCTCGCAAAAAATCCCCAAGCTCTCAGACACGCCCAGCTCCAAGATTTTCAAGATTTTTTCAAAGCTGCTGTGTGGACGTACCGTTAGGGTTAGCTTTGGCATCATTATACAAAATAGAGTAACAATTTGAAGTTGGGAAGCCAAGAATGAACCAACAAGCGTGTTATCTATTCGTCACCAATTTACTAAAAAGATAGAGATTCCAAACAAATCATAAATTGCAGCTTCCAACTTTAGTGATTAGTTTGCAAAGTCCAAAAAGTTTCATTTGAGCTCTTACGCGTCTTCTGAGTCACGTGTGTCCCCCGTGGGCTTTGCTTTTATTGCACTAATGTGTTTGTTTGCATAACACTCCTCCTTTGTGTCTCAGCGTGGACATGGCAGCACGGTTCATTTCAGCTTTTAGGGGGCAGGCTGTGACGTCAGCTCGCCACACACTAGCCAACAGTGCAGCAGCAGCAGGACACACACACACACACACACACACACACACACACTGATTATTAATATTCCCCATGTGCAAGCACACGCAGAGGGATTGTGTGCGCAAAGAAAGATTCCGCGACAGACGCTTCTGCACTTTCCCAAATTGAAATCCCTGTCAGGAGAGAGAGGAAGAGAGAAAGAGAGAAGGAGAGAAAGGGAGAAAGAGAGAAAGGAGGGGAGAGGATGGGGGGGGGGCTTCACTGCAGAACATACTGGCTCTGGATGAATAACCATGGCAACAGCAGCAGCAGCAGGAGAAGCGGCGTTATAAACATTGCACGCCGCGCATCCCTCTGCAAAACAGCGGATTACTGCGTGAAGGCTGGACCTCTGTGCGGACATCATCACTGCTAAGGTGAGGCTGCGTTCATTTCTACATGTGATGTGACACCGTCATTCTGCTTCAGTGGCATGCATGTGAGTGGGGAATGAGAGCAGGCTTTTTACACTACAGCAGAGAGAAGCTGCTACTGAAGGCAGCTGGATGGTGAGAGAGCTGTCAGGCTGCATGAGGATGGATTGTATAGGAAGTCTAACAGGGGGTTTATACATAATGTGTCTCTATGGCAGCTAAAGGTCTTTGTCTGACTGTTGTATGAGTGTGCATGAATCCTTTGTGCACCTCAGATAAGTTACCAAAGCATTAAAAAAGGAGAATTTAAATCAAAGTAGCATTTCAAAATAAAGGTTTGAATTAGAAATAGAAGAACTTGCATGCTCAGATGGCTTTTGTAATTGAATTTAGATTGTGCTGCTGTGCTTTGTGCAGTTCTGCATCTTCGAGGCAAGCGAGCATGTTGGGTAAAAAAGCTGCTTCAGCACAGTAGGCTACAGTGAGAGCTGGTTATTATCAGGGTTTCACAGACGCAGAAACAGTCCCGCTCTGCTGTCTGGAACGAACAAAGTAGAGCTCCCATTCTACATGGAGCAATGCAGAGTTTCACACAAAGCCAGAGTCCAAGTGAACACATACGGATGGTGAAATCAATCAAAGTTAATAAGGCTGTGTGTGCTGTAATGTAGAACAACTTCAGGCCCCTCATGTGACCGACGTAAACATCACAAGCCCGCTTCACAGTAATGCCAACCGTCATACTTGTTGACCAATTCTTTGAAGAGACTGTGCAGCTGTAACACACACAGCACCCAGCTTTTGGTTATAATACATACAAATTAAAGGTGGATCAGAGTTGTGAATACAAATAGGTGTCTGTTTGTGGTCATGAGGCACATTGCATGATCTGGAAGCTCAACAAACACAACAAACTACTTCTAAATATCACAATCCCTTTCAACTAAAACACTATATCGACTAGCTATCAAAGGAAACATGTTATCTTGGTCTCAAAGAACATGACTTGGGTTAAAGTGTGTGACATAACTTAACATATGAACCCGAGTAAAGTTCAGCACGTACTATGTTGATTAAGTTAGACTGTACATGACGTTTGTTTCGTTAAGTGCTTAAGTAAGGTTATTTATGGCCCCAGTGGCGAACCGTCAGGGCCTTCAAGGTTTTCAGAGAATACCCTGGAACACTCAGATAAAACAAACAACAAATCGATTTCATTATATAAATAAAATGTAATCAAATGTATATAAAAGGAATAAATGAGAATGGTATCTGTGTTGTTGATCTGCAATATTGCAGTGTTACGTTGATTTGTTTTTCCTTCTCGGACCATGCACTACGCATTTCAGTGGTTTTGTGTTAGAAAAGAAAGCAACCAATCAGATCTTGTTCTGGGTCTCTGGGTAGAATATCCTTCAACAAGGTATTCTACATCCTTGATAGAACGCCCTGGCCGTTGCACTGAATGAGAGCGTACGTTTGGACTGACAGTTTGATCAGCCAATGATATATTGATTTGTAGCCAATGGGCGTATTCTTTCAGAGTTCCCCTCGGTTCCAGGGTACTCGAGAAGGCCCGCTAGTTAACTGGCTCGAGACAGAGGATCTTCTAGATCAGTGCTTCTCAAACTTTTTTCAGTAATGTACCCCCTTTGAAACATTTTTCTTACCCCCTGACCGACCCCGGACATCTTTGATAGAAAAAGCCTATATACATAATTACAATATAGTGATGTTCCATCAGTGTGTGATTTATTAACTCCTTCATGCATGGGTTACAACAAACTAAGGATATGTTTATCTTTATGCATGAAAAAAAGAATATAACGTATATATGTTTAACAAACCAGTGAACAAAATGATATATTATGAAAAACTATAAATTACAATACACACATCTGACATGTTTATATGAGGACCCCCTTGGTGGTTCTAGGAATATTTTATATAAAATTGTGTTTTCTATTTAACTTATTGTACTAAGATTATTTTTGTAATCACGCATGGTATTTTTTTAATTAACCGTTTTAATCTCACGTACCCCCTGCAGTACCCCAACGTACCCCTAGGGGTCCGCGTACCCCCATTTGAGAATCACTGTTCTAGATGAATGCGACGAAGCAATTCATGCCGTTTTATTGTTTTTAACGTTGAAAGGGCAACAGGTGAAGATGAAGTTGTTGCGTAATTGTTGTGAGTACCCTTTTCAAGACCACAATTCAGTGAAAAGACAGACATTATAACGGGCGGCGGGGGGGGGTGTGTGTCTACAGAAGGTCCAGTTGTGATAGACACGGTTCGCCCCTGATGTACAAATGAGTCACTGTTGACTATCACACAGTCAGAGGTGAACTGGGCGAAAGTCTTGTGTTTGTTTTTCCACCCTGACCTCCATACGCTCTTTATAGCACACCACCTGACTTCCTCTGGTCAAAATGACTTCAACAGAGGTCGTCTCCTTATTTACCTGGACTTTGATCGGTTAAATATGTATGATATGTTACAAACAAACACAAACCATGACACATGTCTCCCTGAATGGAGACTATATGTAGGCTCTGCCAGATGGTACCTTCATGACCTCCTTTCTTTTCACAAAAAATCTCTGATCATCAGAGAATCTCATTTCAAGATAGCAATGATGGTCACATCCCGTCAAAGTCATTTACTGGCTCTTATTCAACTTGATAACTCCATTCGGGCCAGATACAAACATCACAGGGGGTGGAGCTAATGCTAGATTATTCCCTCACACGATTGCTGGCTCAGAGCTTTGCTGTAAAGGGCACTCTGCACATCAAGCATGCAGATTCGTACTCCATCAAATCAGAAACCGTCTAATAGCAAACATATTTGCAGTAGTTGTAAATTCAGTTATTAATATCCTTCCAAAAAATGTAATACATTCACATTTTGTCTTTCAATTTCATTTCACTGTTTATTTCTTGTGTCTTAATTTCTCTTATGTACATTGCCTTGTTTTTTAAGCTGCTGCAACGCAAACATTTATCAAATTGGGATCAATAAAGTACCTCTCTCTCTCTCTTTCTATCTCTCTATCTACAGTATCTATCTATCTATCTATCCATCTATCTATCTATCTATCTATCTCGCTATCTCTCTATCTATGTATCTATCTATCCATCTATCTATCCATGTATCTCTCTATCTCTCTATCTATCCATCTATCTATCTCGCTATCTCTCTATCTATGTATCTATCTATCCATCTATCTATCCATGTATCTCTCTATCTCTCTATCTATCCATCTCTCTGCCTATCTATCTATCTATCTATCCATCTCTCTATCTCTCTATCTATCTATCCATATATCCATCTATCTATCTATCTATCCACCTATCAAACTATCTCCCTCTCTATCCATCTCTGTATCTCTCTACCTATCTCTCTATCTATCCATCTCTCCACCTATCTATCTATCTATCCATCTCTCCACCTATCTATCTATCTATTTATCTATCTATCCACCTATCTATCTCTCTATCTATCTATCCATCTCTTTAAGGAGGTGCTGTAACCCTCCATCACATCCCTTTATCTCGTAGTCCTGCTTCTGTTATTGTGTTTCGCAGAGGGAGTTAAAGTTAATGAACGGAATAATGCCTGAGATTAATTTCCGGGCCTATCGAGCTGCGCACACATACAGCAGCTCCGCACCATGACTCTCAGCATTAGGATGACACCTACGCCTACACATCCTGCAAAATAAACTCATTCCACATTAAGTCACTGTGAACATGCGGCCTCCCCAAATTGAGACGGGAGACGTCAGTCAGCCTTTCCCAACTGAGCTGACACCAGCAGCAGCTATAGAGGAAGGGGGAGAGTTTAAGTTGTTCCTTAAGGCAAAGGAAGCACTGCAAAATCAAGCCCTCCAAGAAAACCAGTGTGTGTGTCATTAAATAGTAATAATACAGCAGATGGCTGTTTTGTAATGATTAGCGTTTAATGAATCGCTGCAAGTAGAAAAGGAATCGTTTGGAAAAATGCACAAGCAGCAAATACAGTCTTCAGATTGTGCAGATCTTTCTTGGAGAGAGCAGCGTTGTGCAGCTATGCATATTGACTGGGTTTTTGTGGGAAATAAAACTGGTTCAAAGGGCTGGTTACTGCAGGTTAACTTATCACATTACATACTGATCAATTGATTAGTTATTTATGGCCACATGATTAGTATGTCTACATCCTAAGCAGAGGCACACGGCTCAGAATCAAGCTAATTACAGCTTTTATGGAATAGATAGCAATTTCAGGTCAATTCAAAGTCCTTGAGATGTGAGTCCTTATTGATTTGTTGACACCTGAAGTTACCGGTTGTTTCCTTAAGTATGTTTTTCTATAAAAGATTCCAGAAATACAGCAGAAGAGCATCTGATGGACAATAATGGCGCATTTCCACTACACGGCCTCGCTCGGCCTCGCTCGGTATGGTTAGGCCTCGTTAGGACTGGCTCACTTTATGGCGCATTTCCATTACAGTTTAGGAACTGGGGTAGTATCTATAGTAACGCAGTGTAGGCGGAGCCGTGACGTCATCTTCAATGAGAACCCCAGAAAAACAACACAGCCGTTAGCTGTTAGCACTCAGAGCTCACAGCTCCTCATATCTGTTCAGAAACTAGACAACAGTTAAACAAGTACAAACCACAGACTGTCTGTGTCATGGAGAATACAGTCTCTGGTTTATTTATGTCTGTAGGCCGTTGTTGTGAGTGTGGACGGTCGGAGAATATACAGCGTTAGCTTAGCCGATCTCCATTCAGAAAACACACATTTTAAAAGGTTTCTCGCCTGCCGTCTGTCTGCAGACTTGTCAAAGCATTCATTCATGGTTTTTACTAACCGGTATCAGTATGTTGTTACTTCGGCATCATTTAGAAACGTGTATTACAATTAAATCACGGTCAAATATGTTCATCTTGTTGTAGTTGTAGCTCCCTTGACAGCGATTCTCTCTCTAGTTTAGCATACTCAGCCCGACTCAGCCTGGTTGTTCCTGGCCCTAGAACCACGATTTTATGGGGCCAGAAAAACTGTGAATTAGGACCCGCTAGCCGGTACTAGGCCACGTGGAAACGCAACCAAAAACAGCTCAGCACGCTTAAAGCAAGCTCCGCGCTGCGGTGGAAACGCGCCATTAGTGCAGCAAAACAAACCACATTGTCGGTCAGCGTAGGCAATTTGAATAAAGTGTGAGAAATGTGAGCTCTACTAAACTTACTGATAGCTGCTCTATAGAAAGGGATAACAGAATGTAAACACACTGAAAGGCTACCACTGAAATAACAATCTTGATAGGAACAAACATGTTTTGTCAGATTTATGTAAATGAAGCATTCATTTCATCAACTGTTCTTTACACCTGTTCCCTTAACACCCTGACACTGAATAACTGCCTGTATTTTACGATTGGTTAATTTCCAGGAACCTTCCGAGAAAAGTCTGAGGAAATCATTCAGAAAGAACAGAGACGAAAGGTTAAGTGTTTTCACTTTACTTCCAACACGGAGGAGGTCTAAATTCAGTTTCAAAGCCCGGTGAAATCCTGGTGGGGAATGACTGGATTGTTGAAATTGTCTAAAAATAAGTCTCGTCTCAGTTCCTCCTCAGCATTAAAAAACAAAACATGTGGGATTTGTTTTTCTAATATTACTCTACATCTTCAGAAAGTAAGACTTAGCTCAGGGCTTCGTGCCAGAGACAGAGAGAGGAACACATTGTTAGTCTTTCCATTGGATATATTTGACAATATGAAAGATTAACTCCACGTTGACCTTTGTAGACATTGTCTAATGCTGCTGTTGATGAGATGTTTATTATCATGATCATCATAATCAACACAGTGTGTCCTTTGTACGAAGATGTTAGCGGGGGTGTTTTGATCGTTGACACACAGATTTGATTAAGTTATTGATTAGTTTGTGTGTGCTCGAGTCATACTGAAGATTCTTTTGATGGGAAAGAAAGCATGTTAAGTCTCCTGACTGTGAGTCTTTATTTAATAAAGGACATTGTGTTTGTTCTTCAACTAAAGAAGTGAGGAGCTCCACTCTGAGGGCAGATACATTGTGCTGCGTACTTAAGATGGACATGGTCTCCTTTGTCCTCTACCCTGCTGGCATAGTAAGAGAGCATGAGGTTGAACTGAAGATTTACTGGCCTTTCTTTCCCTAAACTTGGCAGGATTCTTTTAATACATCTTATCGTAAGTGAGGTCCAGGAAACTGCCAAACTGAGAGAGCACCCTTTAGACACACCCTGTTTTGCACAAATTAAATTCTGGTGTTGGGAGGCGCGACTGGAATAAATTGTTATGGTAATAAGATGCGACAAATCAAAACTGACCGTGTGCTAAATCAGGACATCTAAAACATTAAATCCCAGACAGAAAGAAAAACGTACCAACACCCTTAGCCAAAGTAAGCTTATCTAGTTCCTTACTCCAGATAAGTTAATTCTGACTTTAAATGTAAGAGGCGAACTTGGCATTCAAAGAGTTTGGAGGGTGTTAGGACTTTCTAAAAGCAAGTACACCAGAGGAAAAGTGTAAGGAATCGTTTGAACAATGTGTTTATCTCTTGCAAGATGCTAAAAACATGGAAGCAAGCATGACTTATTCAGCCTTTAAGGTCATCGTTAGCTTACTCTAGTCTGGTTTGTTAAAGTGGACCTATCATGCTATATTTGAATAAAATAGTGTAGGACCATACCTATATAAGACATATTTATACTTTTTATTTTTCAAAATACCAAACAGATCATGCATTTTAGCCATTCCTCATTTCGCTCAATTTAACACTGTCTTTGCATCATGGGCTGATTCTGTGAGAACAGCACCATCTACAGGCCTGGCATATGTACTACAGCTTCTCCAGCGCTTTCCAACGGCAATGTCCGTGGCTGTCTTCTCCTGATTGGTGGAGTTGGCC
>NC_136908.1:4175648-4183139 GCF_949606895.1 Notothenia rossii | reverse complement strand
CGTTTATTTGTGACCGTGATTTCAAAAAAGAATATGTGTGTCATGCACAGTTCTTTCTGCACACTGGACTGGATGAGTCATATCGCCTCAGCAAACAGACAATACTAGTTTGAGCTTATTTTAGAAATGTCATATCTTTCTGCTTACTGTATGTCTTATTTACTGTACGTCTTATTTACTGAGTGTCTTCTCTTTCTCGTTGACAGGTGATGAGTGGGATTATATCATGTCTGAAGTACAGGGAACACTGGAGTTTTCTGTAGAGTTGCACAAGTTTCACAACGTGGATCTCTTTCAACGCGGGTAAGCAGAAATCACACTTCCAGAGTCATGAAATGTGTTTATAGTTCCTGACTTCACAACCTCGCAACTCAGCAGATTCACGGAGCGTATTAACGTTGAATGCTGACAAAGGATACAACAAGTTTTATTAGTTTGACTTTTTCTCTTCTAAAAAACATGTTTGCAAAAAACTGAACTTAAAGGTCCCCTATCATACTGTTCTTCATCAATATATCACAGCTCTCAGATATATACAGAGCCTGTCTCTGATTGGCTGAAACACCAAACAGATCAGTGCAGCATTACCCATAATCCCCTCTGTTTCAGCCCTGTTTCAAAAGTGCTGATTCTCTGTCTGTTACTTTAGATGAAAATAAGGAGCCCCTCCCCACGCCCCTCTGAGAGAGATTTGGTTACAAAGAACACAATGGTGCTTTAGGAGGAGATTCAGGTGATAAGGGGGGGGGGGGGGGGAAACATCGTTATGACATCATAAAGTGACCAAAATCTGATCAGCTCATTTTCAGACAGGTTTTTATAGAAATGGATCAAAAAGAGAGAGAATCTTTGTTCCTGAAACTTTCAGAGTCTCTTTCCACAGAGGGGACACATGTTGATGTAGAAGAGACATGAAGAAGAGGGGACACATGTTGATGTAGAAGAGACATGAAGAAGAGGGGACACATGTTGATGTAGAAGAGACATGAAGAAGAGGGGACACATGTTGATGTAGAAGAGACATGAAGAAGAGGGGACACATGTTGATGTAGAAGAGACATGAAGAAGAGGGGACACATGTTGATGTAGAAGAGACATGAAGAAGAGGGGACACATGTTGATGTAGAAGAGACATGAAGAAGAGGGGACACATGTTGATGTAGAAGAGACATGAAGAAGAGGGGACACATGTTGATGTAGAAGAGACATGGAGAAGAGGGGACACATGTTGATGTAGAAGAGACATGAAGAAGAGGGGACACATGTTGATGTAGAAGAGACATGAAGAAGAGGGGACACATGTTGATGTAGAGGAGACATGAAGAAGAGGGGACACACGTTGATGTAGAAGAGACATGAAAAAGAGGGGACACATGTTGATGTAGAAGTGACATGAAGAAGAGGGGACACATGTTGATGTAGAAGAGACATGAAGAAGAGGGGACACATGTTGATGTAGAAGAGACATGAAGAAGAGGGGACACATGTTGATGTAGAAGAGACATGAAGAAGAGGGGACACATGTTGATGTAGGAGAGACATGAAGAAGAGGGGACACATGTTGATGTAGAAGAGACATGAAGAAGAGAGGACACATGTTGATGTAGAAGAGACATGGAGAAGAGGGGACACATGTTGATGTAGAAGAGACATGAAGAAGAGAGGACACATGTTGATGTAGAAGAGACATGGAGAAGAGGGGACACATGTTGATGTAGAAGAGACATGAAGAAGAGGGGACACATGTTGATGTAGAAGAGACATGAAGAAGAGGGGACACATGTTGATGTAGAAGAGACATGGAGAAGAGGGGACACATGTTGATGTAGAAGAGACATGAAGAAGAGAGGACACATGTTGATGTAGAAGAGACATGAAGAAGAGGGGACACATGTTGATGTAGAAGAGACATGGAGAAGAGGGGACACATGTTGATGTAGAAGAGACATGAAGAAGAGGGGACACATGTTGATGTAGAAGAGACATGAAGAAGAGGAGACACATGTTGATGTAGAAAAGACATGAAGAAGAGGGGACACATGTTGATGTAGAAGAGACATGGAGAAGAGGGGACACATGTTGATGTAGAAGAGACATGAAGAAGAGGGGACACATGTTGATGTAGAAGAGACATGGAGAAGAGGGGACACATGTTGATGTAGAAGAGACATGGAGAAGAGGGGACACATGTTGATGTAGAAGAGACATGGAGAAGAGGGGACACATGTTGATGTAGAAGAGACATGAAGAAGAGGGGACACATGTTGATGTAGAAGAGACATGAAGAAGAGGAGACACATGTTGATGTAGAAAAGACATGAAGAAGAGGGGACACATGTTGATGTAGAAGAGACATGAAGAAGAGGGGACACATGTTGATGTAGAAGAGACATGAAGAAGAGGGGACACATGTTGATGTAGAAGAGACATGGAGAAGAGGGGACACATGTTGATGTAGAAGAGACATGGAGAAGAGGGGACACATGTTGATGTAGAAGAGACATGAAGAAGAGGGGACACATGTTGATGTAGAAGAGACATGAAGAAGAGGGGACACATGTTGATGTAGAAGAGACATGAAGAAGAGGGGACACATGTTGATGTAGAAGAGACATGAAGAAGAGGGGACACATGTTGATGTAGAAGAGACATGAAGAAGAGGGGACACATGTTGATGTAGAAGAGACATGAAGAAGAGGGGACACATGTTGATGTAGAAGAGACATGAAGAAGAGGGGACACATGTTGATGTAGAAGAGACATGAAGAAGACGGGACACATGTTGATGTAGAAGAGACATGAAGAAGAGGGGACACATGTTGATGTAGAAGAGACATGAAGAAGAGGGGACACATGTTGATGTAGAAGAGACATGAAGAAGAGGGGACACATGTTGATGTAGAAGAGACATGAAGAAGAGGGGACACATGTTGATGTAGAAGAGACATGAAGAAGAGGGGACACATGTTGATGTAGAAAAGAGGATTTTTGCATAATAGGTGACCTTTAAATTAATGATACCTACCTTAAGTCGCTCAGTACAACGGTTTTGGAACTGACTATACAGCACTTTTATGACAAAGCAGAAATGACCTTTGCTCCATCTGCTATAACTGGAGGTCGTCCTAAAGAGTGAATACTAAAGAGGACACGACACTTCTTGAAATGATGAAGCCACAGTTTAATGTATCAGGTAAATTATGAACCACACGCGTAGACATTAAACTGGCAAACTCCATTGCACAAAAATAAATTAATATGTCTTTCATATGACCTGGATGTTCTCCAGCATGCTGGAAAAAGTACCCATAATCCCCTGAAATGTATGTCAGGACATCACGAGGTCTAATGAAAAGGCAGCTTAAAAAGCAGCATGGGCTGAATGTCATTACCAATCAGAAAACAGATTAACCTTCTTACCCTAAAAGGCAAAATCCAGTGTTTGGTCAAATTTGAGTTAAGACCAGTATCAGACTGTTTCCATGCTTTACCATATAAAGTATTATACCAAGGAAATGTATGATTCTTTTGAAAATAGCATGTGCAATTTGCAGTAACTATCAAATGGCTAGCTTAGCTAAAAATGCACCTTCCCTTAGAAACTCACTCATTGATTTTCCCCTATCAAATTGATTGTTATTATCAATTTGTACGAAGTCTTGGCAATCCAGTTTGTTATTGCACTTAATTTAATGCGGCAGCAGTTGGTAAAACAAAATGGAGATTAAAAAAAACATGAGCTAAAGTGAAATTGCTAACTAGCTAGCATGTTTTAATAGCTTCTCTCTTTGGTTTTGAATCGAGCGAAGTTTGTGCGATGTTACTATATTGAGCTCCCTTTTAATCACATATAATAATAATAATAATAATAATAATAATAATAATAATAATAATAACTTAAATGTATATAGTGCCTTTCGGGGGACCCAAGGTCGCATTACAGAAAAAAACCAGGTGTGAAAAACCACCCCAAAAAACCTATATATATAAATATGTATTGAATTCTAATGTTCGTTTTAATAAGAATATCAATACAAGATGAAGGTCATTCAACCTCTAACTATAGATAATACTAAATATATTATTCTTTTTTATACTGTATTGTCTGTGTTTTTGTCACACAGCTGCGTCACACGTTACAGCTCTTTTTTAAAATAATGTAGCTAGGTTAAAATAAGAACTAGTGTAAATAAAAGAGCCAAATCCAATTTACTTTTCCAGTCGAGTTGTTCATGATATTTTATGACATTCAATACGCAGCATGTTTTTCCTGCTGATGTGTCTGCAGGAAGATTAAAATCTCGCATCTGGCCGGCTGAAATGCCAGCTTCATCTAAATTATTCCCCCTCTCCAAATGGGGAGGTCTAAACTCTAAAGCTTTATCATGGTAATCCCTTCAGCTCAGCACACTAATATGTTGGTTGCCAAGTTCAGAAAGCAGCAGAGATTGGATGTGGAAAAAAGTGAGTCCATATCTAAAGATGAAGCACGGTGGAAAAATATGTTTTGTTTGGTTTAGGACTCGCTCCACAGAAATGTAATTAGTTACTGAAATCAATCAAAAGCTCACACTGGGGAACCATACAGCTGTACATTTTGAAGGGCCCAGTTGTACACTGATTGCATTTCAAAACTGATTAAATCTGCATTTAATTCAAAGGAAGACGATAAGCATGAGACTTTTAGCTCTCACAGTTGGAGGCAAAGTTAGAGTATAATTAGTTCAGAACCTCACATTCA
Source organism: Notothenia rossii (assembly GCF_949606895.1). Lineage (NCBI taxonomy): Eukaryota > Metazoa > Chordata > Actinopteri > Perciformes > Nototheniidae > Notothenia > Notothenia rossii. Next base: position 4,178,398 of record NC_136908.1, on the reverse strand, counting down.
GATCACAGCTGCATTTTCTTAATGTAGCAGACGATTGTCTCGGCCAAGGAGGTTAAGTTTTTATTTATTCTTTTTGTTGTTTTCTAGCAAATGTATTGAAACTACAATTGCCAAATTCTCAAGAGTGTTGGTGGAAGGATGAAGCATGGGCCGAGGAAATACCTTTTATGGAGTGGATCCAAATGACTCCAATTTAAACAACAGATACTATTTAAGTAAATAATAGTGTAGCTAATTTAAAATGTATTATTAAGCATGTACAATTCCCAGAGATGGCAAAAGTACACATCCTTTACTCAAGTAGAAGTACAGTAAAAAATACTCTGGTAAAAGTAGAAGTACTGACTAAAGTTCTCTACTCAAGTGAAAGTAAAGAGGGCTTTGAAATGTAAAAAGTACCCATAACTAGCAGCTGTTCTCTTAAGCCCCAAGGACTCGGTTCTGGGGCCGAAATCGCATCATTTGCAGGAAACAACATCTAAGGAACCTTAATATTTAATAAACTATGAATATTTTATATCCATATAACGGGGAAAAACTCATTTAACTGATCTTTTTCATTTTTTTTTCCAAAACAAAACACACAATGCTAACAGTGAGCCTCTGAATTAGCCCCGAGCGAAAAATGCTAACCTATTACTGCACCGAAAATCACTCCTAGCTCCCTTAGTACTTATCCTAGCTGCACATCCAACACATCGTTTATGATCGTAAAGACACAGAATCTAACGGTGCCCACCTCAACACTGAAAGATACAAACTTGCGACGTTATCAACAAAAACGTACATCAAAACATGTGGCGCTACGTAGCCTACAACGCTAAAATGGCTTACCTTGGTTTTGTCTGGTCTAAACTGGTCTTCAATGGCATTAAAACGATAACAACGATGATATAGTTAATCCATAGGTTAATATCCAATGTGGCAGTGTCCCCTTTGAAATGTTCTGATAATCCATAAGCAATAAAACTGCAATTCTGTTTTAAAATAGTAGAGCAGGCCATTCCTACTCTGTAGCTAGATTGAATGCGCGAAGACGCAACCCTTATTTTTAAACATGAGTGTGTGTGGGAGGATTTCCCTTCGATTCTATTGGCTCTAACGATCAGAAAGAGATGTCACATGTCAAAATCGAAGAAGGGGGGCCAGAGATAAGGAAAATCCACCCAAATGGCCCCAGAAGAGGGTTTTTTAGCAAAATCTGTCTAAACAGGTCAAATATCACTTGTTTTGCATGAACCTTGATACAGGGTACTTATTATATGTTGTACTCTGGATTCCTAAAGCTTTTAGTCTACTAACCAATCATCCAAGGTTAGTTTTCACTATACATGTTTTTGGACGGACACTATAATTTACAGTTTTTTACCATGTTCAATCTGAATTTTCTTTAAAATAAAAAACATCTATATTGGTTCTGACTTTTCTACATCCAACTCACAGGTGTATCATTACTTTGAGAACAAATATTATTAATTTACCCCTTTTAGAAGGGAAGATATGGTCATTTGTTCTGGGAATGTCATTTTCGAGTCTGAAACCTGAAAAACAGGCTTGGGGCTTAATTAAAGAGTACCTGACCTCCCTTTATATTAATAGAACAGTAATGTCATTGTTAGCTCATGAATGTTTCCATGCTGAACAACGGCAACATGACAACGTTTCCATTGGTCCCTCTTCTTTAGAGAAGACCAGGAAATGATGGATACACGGATCGTGTTCAAATCAATAGGCACGCAATGACTCTAAATAATAATGATCACGCCACCAAACACACATTCAAACTAAAGGAACCAGCCTGTTCCATAAACATTAAATGTAACAGCTAGAGGAATAGTCTCTGACCAGTTACCCAGTTGACCTTTTTCATTTCATAAACATCCCGTTGTGTATTCATCAACCTTCAGAAACCTTTCCGTGCTCTTCTCTGTCGAGCCTCAGCCTTTAGCAGCGTGGCCACTAACACACTGAGGTGATGAGTGTGTTCACACACACTTTGCTCCCTCAGATCACCCGATGTGTCCCCGGAGATGAGATGTGCTTTTATACAAAGCGGCTTTGACTTAGACCGTCAAAGTGACCTTTTCAAAGACATGTTTTCCAGTGCTGCCTATGGTCTGGGATGCCATGTTGAAAATAATTTGTTATCTGTTTATTCTTGTATTTAATTTAAGTATTTTTTTAAACAGTAATCACCACATTTACTGTATCAATACATTCTCATCTTATCTTTAGGTGTTTGGCAGTACTGTAGGATGCTTATCTCATAGCATGTAAAGTATACTTAACAGATTTTGCATATACTGTAGGTACATTATTATGTATTGTTCATTATTAATAACCCTGCAGGTAGAACTTAAATAATTTATCTGAGCTTGTACATTGATGACTGCTAATGTTTAACAAGACATTGTTGACTTATTGTCAGAGTCAAAAGGACTACTTAGATAAAAGCTTAAATGCTACACTTGTCAACAAGTGAACAGGAAACATGTCTTCTTGATTTCACAATAGAGCATTTTGTATATACCAACACCTTTTCTAGACAACAAATACGTTTACAAAGCATGTGTCCTGTTGCAAAACTGGATGCAAAACTTTAAATGTTTAACAAGAAAAGCTTATCTGAAACACAGTAAGTAAAGGTTGTGAAGTCAGTATACGTCACTAGCTCAGTCGGCATTCAATATCGTTAGTTTGAATCTTAAGTAAGTTAGATAGTGTGATATTTGGATCTGCTGCTAAATGTT
>NC_136908.1:4160648-4170648 GCF_949606895.1 Notothenia rossii | reverse complement strand
GCTTAACTGTAAACGTCAGTATTAAAACCTTTTAAACCTGGTTGGGTTTGATGTATGTCCTTTGGTCGAACTCACTTTATACATGTAAGTGTTTCTGGTCAAATGTGTATCCAATATGGAGAAAAAAAGCGTGGAAATAATGTTAAACATTACAAATATTTTCTTCAGGTTGGAGCATTTTCGATGTCAGGGAGATTAGATCTACTGACATTCAAAATATACCATTTCTTCCAGGAAAAGATAAAGAGTAATAAACTATGCCTGAGAAAAATGCTCAATCATCAGGATGACGGTATGTAGAAGTGAGGAATTCATCATTTGGACTTTCTATTGTGATTTTAAGTCACATTTTTGTATAATTGTCTCATAAATTTGATTTGCTCAGGCTCAGGCTTGAAAATGACATTCCCAGAACAAATGATTATCTTCACTTCTAAAAGGGGTAAATTAATAATCTTTTTTCTCAAAGCAATGATAAACCTGTGCGTTGGATGTAGAAGAGTCAGAATCAATATAGATTTTTTTTTATTTTAAAGTAAATTCAGATTGAACACAGTAAAAAAATGTAAATTATAGTGTCCGTCCAAAAGAAAAGCATTACTTATAGTGAAAACCACCCTTGAATGATGGGATGGTAGACTAAAAGCTTTAGGAATCAAAACTATAACATATAATAAGTACCCTGTATCAAGATTGATGCAAAACAAATTACCTTTGACCTTTTTAGAGAGATTTACAAAAAGAAAAACACTTCTGGGGTCATTTGGGTGGATTTTCCATATCTCTGGCCCTCCTAGTTCGATTTTGATGATTGACATCTCTTTTTAACCGTAAGAGCCAATAGAATCGAGGGGGAGGTTCCTAAAATCCATCTAAACATTACCCATTGGTGAATAGAGTGATGCGCAGCCGGAATGCCCCGGAATTGGAAGCTGCGATACACTCTGGTGGCTAACATAGCAGCTAATTAAAAATCTCCATTTTTGACATAAAAATGGAATGATTGATTATCAGTATTAATTTCAAAGTGACACAGACACATTGGATTAACCTATGGATTAACCTTCAGCAGCGGTTTTCTCGTTTTAATGCCATTGAACACGACTTTTGATCAGAAACCCTAACTGAACTGATTGTCTAAATATCAGCTCAGTGCTCCTGTGCTTTTTCTACTTTAAATGAGATGCACATTTGGTGCACAAATTGGCCTCTTTCTATGCAAATGAGCTGCCTTTCAAAAACAATCCAATTCACAAAGATCAGCGCGACTAGACACATGCTGTTATAGTGACATTATAGGCATCTTCAGAGAGTTGCTGGTAACTGGAGCAAATGTTTATTTCTGACTAAAATCATGTATCAGGATGCTTTGAGAGTTTTCCCAGAAAAACAACAAATATATTTTTTGGAAAAACTATTCCAGGAGGGAAACAATGAGACGAATTAAAACAAAATAAAATAAACACAACAAAGCATTTCCTTCCTGAATTAGGTTAGCCAAAGTTTAGATTACTAAATGACTATTTTCTACTATTACCATTTACCATCATCCCATTGCAAGGCTTTATAATCCAAACGTAGGAAAACACATTCAATGAAATGCAACGTGAACATTTAATCCAAAAAAGAAGAATGAAATCCTTTCTGTCGCAACCATACCTCACATTTTAGTTATACAAAAGTAGACCTTAGTGTATGGCATTGCATTGTTCAGGTGCGTTCTATTTGTGTGCAAACATAATTGGTATCAATGTCAAAGCTGTGATCTCAGCGGAGCAGCTTTCTTATCTGAAGGTCTTATCGCTTCTGCTCCCTTGGTACATAATCAATCCCGTAAAACAAACTGCCATTCAAAGGAAGAACAGGATACTGGGTGTGAAAGCAGCAAAGGCAACTCCAGCAGCTACACTTCATTGATTTAGTCAATTCAGCCAAACTGAAGCGCCGCCCAGCACAGAGAGGGCATGTAGGGTCCTTTGGGGAAAATAACCAGTCCTTCACAGGTCAATCACTTATGGTAATTCCTGCTCTGTTCACATCCCTAATCTACCTATCTCATATATCTGTAGACAGTGAGTAAGAAACCAAACAAACACAACGGGACATCTGATAAGAAAGGAGAGGCAGAGGTTTCATAGTGCAGTGGTTACCACGTCGACAGAAGGTCCTGGGTTCAATCCTCAGTGGAACCATCCTTTGAGTCTTGTAGATGAATAGAAGATGATCAGATGAAGCTGTATGCCAAGAACTAATGGAAATATACACCAATCTAAGCTGACTGTATCAAACCTGTCCTACAAAGGAGCCCTATTGAGCTAATTTTCAGGTGTATATCAGTATGTAGTGTCTCTACTTTAAAGAGTCCTCTCCTGCTGATGTTCAGGTGTATATCAGTATGTAGTGCCTCCACTTTAAAGAGTCCTCTCCTGCTGATGTTCAGGTGTATATCAGTATGTAGTGCCTCCACTTTAAAGAGTACTCTCCTGCTGATGTTCAGGTGTATATCAGTATGTAGTGTCTCTACTTTAAAGAGTCCTCTCCTGCTGATGTTCAGGTGTATATCAGTATGTAGTGTCTCTACTTTAAAGAGTCCTCTCCTGCTGATGTTCAGGTGTATATCAGTATGTAGTGCCTCTACTTTAAAGAGTCCTCTCCTGCTGATGTTCAGGTGTATATCAGTATGTAGTGTCTCTACTTTAAAGAGTCCTCTCCTGCTGATGTGCAGGTGTATATCAGTATGTTGTGTCTCTACTTTAAAGAGTCCTCTCCTGATGATGTTCAGGTGTATATCAGTATGTAGTGTCTCTATTTTAAAGAGTCCTCTCCTGCTGATGTTCAGGTGTATATCAGTATGTAGTGTCTCTACTTAAAAGAGTCCTCTCCTGATGATGTTCAGGTGTATATCAGTGTGTAGTGTCTCTACTTTAAAGAGTCCTCTCCTGCTGATGTTCAGGTGTACAGGACTGTCTCAGAAAATTAGAATATTGTGATAAAGTTCTTTATTTTCTGTAATGCAATTAAAAAAACAAAAATGTCATACATTCTGGATTCATTACAAATCAACTGAAATATTGCAAGCCTTTTATTATTTTAATATTGCTGATTATGGCATACAGCTTAAGAAAACTCAAAAATCCTATCTCAAAAAATTAGAATAGTTCCTCAGACCAAGTAAAAAAAAAAGATTTATAACAGCAAAACACAATCAAACATTTGAAAATGTCCATTAATGCACTCAGTACTTGGTTGGGAATCCTTTTGCACGGATTACTGCATCAATGCGGCGTGGCATGGAGGCAATCAGCCTGTGGCATTGCTGAGGTGTTATGGATGCCCAGGATGCTTCAATAGCGGCCTTTAGCTCATTAGCATTGTTGGGTCTGGTGTCTTTCAGCTTCTTCTTCACAATACCCCACATATTCTCTATGGGGTTCAGGTCAGGGGAATTTGCAGGCCAATCGAGGACAGTAATGCCATGGTCAGTACACCAGTTACTGGTGGTTTTGGCACTGTGGGCAGGTGCCAGATCATGCTGGAAAATGAATTCCTCATCTCCATAGAGCTTTTCAGCAGACGGAAGCATGTAGTGCTCTAAAATCTCTTGGTACACAGCTGCATTTACTCTGGGCTTGATGAAACACAGTGGACCAACACCAGCAGCTGACATGGCTCCCCAAACCATCGCTGACTGTGGGAACTTCACACTGGATTTCAAGCAACTTGGATTTTGCTCCTCTCCAGCCTTTCTCCAGACTCTGGCGCCTTGACTTCCAAATGAAATACAAAACTTGCTTTCATCTGAAAAGAGGACTTTGGACCACTGTGCAACTGTCCAGTGCTTCTTTTCCTTAGCCCAAGTCAGACGCCTCTTCCGTTGTCTTGAGTTCAGAAGTGGCTTGACCATGGGAATACGGCTATTGTAGCCCATTTCCCGGACACGTCTGTGAACAGTGACTTTTGATACCTGGACTCCAGCTTCAGTCCACTGTCTTTGAAGCTCCCCCAAATTCTGGAAGCGACTCTTCTTCACAATGCTGTTAAGGCTGCGGTCATCTCTCTTGGTTGTGCAGCGTTTCCTGCCACATTTCCCCCTTCCAACAGACTTTTTGTGGATGTGCTTTGAAACTGCACTCTGTGAACAGCTTGCTCTTTGAGAAATTTCTTTTTGTGTCTTACCCTCCTGATGGAGGGTGTCAATGACGGTCCTCTGGACAGCAGTCAGATCAGCAGTCTTCCCCATACTTGTGATTTAGTTTACTGAACCAAGCTGAGTGTTTTTCAAGGCTCAGGAAACCCTTGCAGGTGTTTCGAGTTAATTAGACGATTCAAGTGATTCGTTGAACACCCTACTAGTATACTTTTTCATGATATTCTAATATTTAGAGATAGGATATTTGAGTTTTCTTAAGCTGTATGCCATAATCAGCAATATTAAAATAATAAAAGGCTTGCAATATTTCAGTTGATTTGTAATGAATCCAGAATGTATGACATTTTTGTTTTTTTAATTGCATTACAGAAAATAAAGAACTTTATCACAATATTCTAATTTTCTGAGACAGTCCTGTATATCAGTATGTAGTGTCTCTACTTTAAAGAGTCCTCTCCTGCTGATGTGCAGGTGTATATCAGTATGTTGTGTCTCTACTTTAAAGAGTCCTCTCCTGATGATGTTCAGGTGTATATCAGTATGTAGTGTCTCTATTTTAAAGAGTCCTCTCCTGCTGATGTTCAGGTGTATATCAGTATGTAGTGTCTCTACTTTAAAGAGTCCTCTCCTGCTGATGTGCAGGTGTATATCAGTATGTCGTGTCTCTACTTTAAAGAGTCCTCTCCTGATGATGTTCAGGTGTATATCAGTATGTAGTGTCTCTACTTTAAAGAGTCCTCTTCTGCTGATGTTCAGGTGTATATCAGTATGTAGTGTCTCTACTTTAAAGAGTCCTCTTCTTCTGATGTTCAGGTGTATAGCCCTCAAAACGCACCTTTTCACCAAGGCTTTCCCCACTATATAGTTAGTTTGATAGGTTTATTTTTATTTTTCCGCTACTTGCTTGCCCCCCCCCTCCCTGACCTGTCTGCCTCTTTTCCCCTACTCCCCCCCCCCCCTGCCCGACTTGTGAAGCGACCTTGGGTTTCGTGAAAGGCGCTATATAAATATTATGTATTATTATTATTATTATTATTATTATATCAGTATGTAGTGTCTCTACTTTAAAGAGTCCTCTTCTTCTGATGTTCAGGTGTATTTCAGTATGTAGTGTCTCTACTTTAAAGAGTCCTCTCCTGCTGTGAGGACAGAAATGTTGAGGGGAACAGCACTAACACAGACACAATACAGACCCTGCGGGATTACACTGCCTCTGTCACACATACGACAAGTCTTTGACATCAGTCACGCTCCCAAACATCCTCCCGACACCCAGGGAAGCTTGATGCTGCGAGGAGTGACAGCATTATCAGGGGGAGGCCTGTGGAGAGAGGGAGAGTAAGAACGTCTCTGGAAAGAGCACACACTCAGCAGGGGGTCTCTCAGAGACCTCTCACTGATCACAGCGGGGGGCAATGTGCCAGTAGCAACGAACAAACAGACACTATGTCGGAAACTATAGTACTGGGACATGGCCGTTGTTAAACATTTAAAACATGTATCTGATTCCCCCTTGCTTCTATAGCCTATGCTAAGCTAAGCTAAGGCCACGTTTACACGGAGACGAAAACGAACATTAGTCGATATCAAAAAAGCCTTCCGTCCACACGGAATCGGCTTAAGAAACGTGTCCGTCCACACGAGACCGCTCGACCCGCTGTAGTACATATGCCTGGCCTCCTGTAAGTGGCGCTGTACTTCCGCCACAAAATACACCAAAAGCAGCGAAGAAGACCCCCGAGCATGGTTGCCATGGTTGCCTGGTTGCCCTTCTGTCTATTCTCTGCGGTGGATTTAGCAACATGTAGTTCATGTAGTTCTCCATGTCCACTTGTTGCTGATGGTTGTGGTAGAGGAGCTGTAGATTTTGTAGATAACATCTGTATCATGGTCAGTAGCGTCTGGGGCACGAACGCAACCCTGTGATCCTCCATTGTTGTTGTTGGCATAACACATCAGCAATGAAGCGGGTGACGCGGGGGTGAGCAGCAGAGGTGGGGAGAGGTGGGGCTATGGCGTTATTGTTATCAGGAAATGATCGTATAGGGCGTCCGCAGACCTACCCACCTTGGGAGCCGTTATCGTTTGAGGGCTCCATCTCCGCGGTTCCTTTACGGCCTCGTGTGAACGAACCGTCCAGACGATAGAGAACTGTAGCGGATACAACTCGTTTCGTCTCCGTGTAAACGTGGGCCAAGTTAACCCTACTGTAGCTGCTTCTTCATATTTGTTCAAGGTTTCTTTGACTTTGAAATGCACAGGTTGGACCATTCATAAGCAGATAGATGTACACTGATAACAATGGGGAGTAAGGTAAAGTAAATGTAACAACGTATATAGCATCTACTTACAGTTAAGAAGTGTTTGTTACTGCTAACTATTGCAAAGTACATTTGACTTAAGATACATTTTCATCTTATTACCGTACAAATCTCCAGCAAAAGATGTTTGGCTTTTCAGGTTGTTTTTACTTGCTATTCTTACCTTTTATTTAAAAAATATGTAGGTGATATTTAAATATAATTATTAAGTATCATCAAATGCAATTCTTATTCAATAAAACTGTTTTACACGAAGGCTACTACAAAACATGAACAAAGAAACATCTTTGTTCATTCTGTATAATGGTGTCTGATCTACTAAGTGTTTAGGAAGGCTTTCACTCCTGTCGGAACAAGTGAACAAATACACATTATTGTGTACCACTTTACAATAAAACTACCCTTATTTACAACCGTATTCATAATCTAATTATAAACTCTTTATGAATCCTTTATAAGGGCAGTCTTATTGTAAAGTGGTACCCATTATTGTTTGTTATTTCTTCTCTGGTTCCTGTTTGAACTGCATTTTTACAAACGATCCAAGAGGCTTTACACTGCAGTGAAACAGACTGCCAGGTCCCCCATTGATTGGACAGTTTTGGCCATTGTCATCCTGCATTATCAGGAACAAATCGAATTGCGATGAGTCACAAGCTTCTGCAGCAAACTTCTCGTGTGTTTATTTCTCTTTCTTCAAAGATCTTTTGTAAATTAAGGCTTTTGACTGGAAACAGGATGTTGACTGTTGACCTTCATTATGGAAGGTTTTGAAATAATGCTCAAATCTCAGACTGATTTCTCCTCACAAACGAACCCCATGAGAATCTGCTTAAAATCGTTCCAACACCCCCCCTCCCCCCCCTTTTCAGTTGGTCGTGATCCAGTTGTTGGGTCCGCTCTAATGTTGATTGACAGATTTCACACTGGCCAAAATAAACTATACTAATTGGGCAACGCTTCGTACCTGTGGAATTAAAAACTTGGGCAGTTAAAAAGCTTATAAATTAATTGAGATTTACAGCAAATCCAGCTAATTCTGTAATACTAATGAACATGTGCTGACATTTTAGCAGCTGTCCCAATATCTGAACACTCAGATCCCTCACCAATCCCAGTAAACATTCGCAAATGTCAGGTCAAACAATTGTAAAACCCCATTGTGCCTTTTTGAATCTTGGCACAAACTCACAACTCAAATACTGTAAATATCAAGTGATGCCAAATCAGAGTCTAATTGGAAAGGGGGTTTTGAAATGTGTATTATTTGCAGTGTAAAAGCTGCTGCAGTGCATTATTGATACTGTATCTGTTTGTGTTGATAGTTGATAGCATGTTGTCGTTGTTGTTTCTCCATCAGGAGAATGCAGCTTCAGCTCGGCGGGGGTTTACGACGGCACCGTGTTCAGCCGGATATTTCAGATCCTTTACAGGAACGAGGAGATTACAGTGAACGACTGTATGATCTTCAAAGTCCACCTGCTGTTAGACGGAGAACGGGTGAGTCATGGTGACATTTTCTGTACACACACACACACACACACACACACACACACACACACACACACACACACACACACACACACACACACACACACACACACACACACACACACACACACACACACACACACACACACACACACACACACACACACACACACACACACACACACACACACACACACACACACACACAATACTTTTAATGACAGAGATATTTAAGCCAATTCAAGCAGAAATATAACAGAAGAAATGTAACCATGCTGAATAATGGTTTTACTGCAGTGTAAACAGCTTCCGTATAAAATACTAATCAAGTAAAAGTATATATCAATATTGTTCCTAGATGTGAATTATTGATACATTTTAAGCAAAGCTTTAATGTTTAATGTTAAGCTGCTACAGATGGGGCTAATTCATATTCTTTGTAATATCATTTATATAATCTTATCTGAAGCTGGATATTTTAATCTTTGAAAATATATATCATTTATTAGTTCATGTCTTTAATTGATGATCTTAATATCTAATCTAAGCAGTCAAATATAGGGGTTTAAAAAGTACAATATTAACATTCAAAATGACGTGTATTAGACATTGAAAGTAGCACAAATTGCAATACTCAAGAAAAGTTTGAGTATGGCAAACTTAAGTTGAAAACTTGTAAGTCAATGTATTGAATTGCATTACTCCGCTGTACACTGATCCTCTTGAATGTTATTTTAAATGCAACTACAGTGATACTTTTTTCAGTTTTACTGTGAGATGTTCGACCCAAGAGTGTTTCTCCATTGACCGATTTTAGTCTACTCAGAAGTCTGAAAAAAACAAGGTTACCAGAAAAAACTGAATACACAAAAGAGTGTAGCAGGAATGAGTTTTTTATCTTTTTCCATCCCATTCATCATCTTGAAACCCGTCAGATTCATCTTTCAAACCTCTGCCAGGGGATCAGAGCCTGACGCCCAGACTGAGAAATATTGATTGTTTCACAAACACGGCCAAAACCTTCTCTTATTAAAAGTGCAGCAAGTGAAGCAAATATAGATAATCATTTGGTGAACAGTGAAGCCCTACAGCCTGAAAGATATCCTCGAAGGGAAGCAGTCTTAGAAACCTACAAAACGTGATATTGTTTGTGTGAAGGACACAATTTTTTAATGAATTATGAAGTTTGAGGCTTTAACGTCCACTGAAGCTTCTGACAAGGCAAAAGCGAAAAACAAAAGCACTTTCCTCATTGATCCATGAAAATCTGGTGAACCAATACAGTCATTAATTCATAAAACAAACTATAGTTTACATTGTTTATCCTTGATTGAGTTTCAATTGCCGCTCTTTTAATTACGCAATCGTTGGCCGCAATGAGTTGTCTACAAAAATAGTAAAAAAACTGCTAATTATTCAACAATAGTGGACGAAAAAAAACTAATATTTGGGATTTCTTTTGCCTGTTCTCCAGAAATTCGGCATATTACATGACATGACATGTCACTTGTTAGACGTTTTTACCCAAAGCGACTAACATACTCAATACTGTGGACAATCCCCACAGGAGCAATTTGGGGTGAAGTGTCTCAGGGACACTTCGACATGCTGACTGCAGTGGGGTTTGAACCTGTGACCGCCTGATCAGAACACCAACGCACAACCCACTGCGCCACACGCCTCCAATTGGAGCGTATATTAGCGATACATTTGAATGGACACCTGACTCGATTTCAATAACTGTGTTTGGACCTCAAACCATCTGTCGTGGCTCATTCTTGTAGGATATTTAAAACTGTGACACATTAAAAACAGTCCAAATTTCTTTGCCTTCCTCTGGCGGATTTATTTACTTCTTCCATAAAATTCAACAAACAAATAAACAAAAATATTCAGTGTAGTGTGAGGTACCGATTCTCCGTTCCATGCTGGAGACAATTTCCGCTGAGGCTCAGTCCCACCCCTTCCTTATATAACAGCTGATCGTACCTAGTTGGACTTTTTTCTTTTTACCTAGCATTATCAGTGATTTTGAAAA
>NC_136908.1:4133758-4160448 GCF_949606895.1 Notothenia rossii | reverse complement strand
GCATAGCCTTGGTGTTGGGATCAGGGGGTCCCAATTGGAGGTGTGTGGCGCAGTGGGTTGTGCGTTGGTGTTCTGACCCCAGGTTTCAAACCCCACTGCAGTCAGCATGTCGTTGTGTCCCTGAGACACTTCACACCAAATTGCTCCTTTGGGGATTGCTCACAGTATTGAGTATGTAAATTGCTTTCGATAAAAGCGTCTAACATGTGACATGTAATGTAAAGAGATGAGTTTTGAAAAGGGACTGGAATACTGTGAGGGTCTCAGAATAGCGGAGATCTTTGCATCAATTTGTTCTAAAAAAAAAAATTCAAAATGTAAAAAAATTCTAAATAGTGAAAAATGTTATATAAAATATTTCTAGTGTGAACCAAAAAATAATAATAAATATTAAACAAGTGATTTTTTTCTAACCAAAATGACAAAAATGGCATAAAAACACATATTATTCTAATACGGGTCCTTGTTGACCCACTTCTGGAAGAGAGGGGCCGGTCACTCTAAGGGTTAACAACCTCTCATTGTAATGGACATATCAATACATGAAAATAAAAAATCAAATGAGGAGATCATATTTGTTTGAATCATCGTTATAGAGAGTCTATAAGTCAGTGAGCATTGGAGTTCAAATTCAGCCAATCATAACTCATTAACAGCCCTGATTACTTTGACTGTTTTCCATGCAATCCTGAGCACTTCCTGTCAGAAGCTCACAAATAACGCACAAACTGTCATTCAAGCTAAAACAGGATGCATCCTTATAGCAGTGCTTGACATTTTAAGGACATAATGTGATGATGGTTTCATTCTTTATTCTTCTCCGGTCCATGTTGCATGTGTACGATCATGTTGAGACATTAACAAATGTTCTAATGTTTTGCAGGTGGAGGAAGCCCTGAGCGAGGTGGACTTCCAGCTGAAACTGGATCTTCACTTCACAGAAAATGAGCAACAGTAGGTTTTTGGTATTTGTGTGTTATTGTCCGTGTGTGTGTGTGTGTGTGTGTGTGTGTGTGTGTGTGTGTGTGTGTGTGTGTGTGTGTGTGTGTGTGTGTGTGTGTGTGTGTGTGTGTGTGTGTGTGTGTGTGTGTGTGTGTGTGTGTGTGTGTGTGTGTGTGTGTGTGTGTGTGTGTGTGTGTGTGTGTGTGTGTGTGTGTGTGTGTGTGTGTGTGTGTGTGTGTATTAGACACTAGACTTTCCCCCTGTGCAGCTTTTATGCTTGAGTAAGAATGCAAACTAGGCATGGATAAGGGCTATTACGTGTTTTGGTTCATAGCCACCTCTTTAAGCACCTGATCACAACTTCTGTACTAACATTACATGATTACTGGGATTATTTGTCTGTTTTCTTTGGACAAAAGAAGACAAATAGCTGGTTCGCATTAGCATAAGGCACTATTTTGTCGAGACCATGCTTTTGTATTGGCCTGCAACCGCGCATTAGTGAAGAGTGGTGTCTTGTTTGTGTGTTTTAACTGTTCATTCACCATTTTTGTCATACCTGTGTGATTATAGTACTTGTCAACACTACACAGGACAGGAGTTATGGAGCTTCTTGTGCATATCATAACAAAGACAGTGGTCTGTTTGAGTGGAGACTTACTATTCCAGTCAAGATCCAGACTCTTTCTCTTTGACTCTTTCTTTTGTAGCTGCCTTGATACTGTAGTATGCGTGATGTCACTAAAATGTGAGATTATTGGTAAAGCAGACGAACACATTCTGACCTTTAACCCTAACCCCAAAAGGCAATGATAATATGATTTGTACTGTGTACCAGCACTGGTTTTACGAACCCGTGTCATTGTATGACTTATTCAACTGGAATAAGAACTAAATATGGAGGATGTATTCACACAAGTCTCTGCAAACTGACTTAAAGGTCACCAATTATGCACAATTTGACATGTGTCCCCTCTGTGTGAAGAGACTCTGAAAGTTTCAGGAACAAAGATTCTCTCTCTTTTTGTCCTGATCCATTTATATAAAAACCTGTCTGAAAATGAGCTGATCAGATTTTGGCCACTTTATGATGTCATAACGATGTTTTGGCTTGTGTAACCATTAGCCAATCAGCAACCAAGGTAACCCCCCCCCCCACCTTATCACTGAATATCCTCCTAGAGCACCAAATCTCTCTCAGAGGGGCGTGGGGAGGGGCTCCTTATTTTCATCTAAAGTAACAGACAGAGAGAGAATCAACACTTTGGAAACAGGGCTGAAACAGAGGGGATTATGGGTAATGCTGCAATAATCTGTTTGGTGTTTCAGCCAATCAGAGACAGGCTCTGGATATATCTGAGACCTGTAATATATTGATGAAAAACAGTATAATAGGGGAACTTTAATATATTGTGTAACGCCGGTCTCTCCTCTTCCCTTCCTCAGGCTGGCAGAGATAGCGACCGTGCCGATGATCAGCAGTCGGACCCTCTGCCTCCACTTCCACCCGCGGAGAGGTCTCCACCACCATGTCCCCGTCATGTTCGACTACTTCCACCTGTCTGTCATCTCCGTCTCCATACATGCTTCACTGGTTGCCTTACATCAGCCGCTAATCAGGTAGAGTTCACAGGGGGCTTGTCCCACCACATTTGCTTTTGACAGACCTTGAAATTACACAAAGACCTTTTTGATCCTCCTTAGTTATGCCTGTCAAGCTTTCCACTCAAGGACAGCAGACGTTACTTTTAGAATCAGATTTAGAATAGGAGAGTTTGTCATTATTAGCAGACAGCTATCTATTTGGACAGTTTAAATGACTATGGCTAGCAGATTTGATCTACTGTAGCTAGCTAGCAAATTAAGCTTTATGTGTTGAAACAACTCTTGGCCTGAGTGTATTATGTTCTGACCCTAACCCTTATTGCAGCCATAGGAAGAGAGATTATTGTCCTGGATATTAACGGTCTATTCCCAAATTAAGAATCTATACATTTCTCTATTTTCAAATACAGAGGATGCTTAAGCCGCTAACATTAGCATAACATGATAGCATCCATGACGGCCACGATTGCATTCGTCTTAAACATGTTTTTTTTTAATGTAAACCGTTACAGTCACATACAAGTGTTACCTAGTTAGTTAATGATGTCCTATTTGAAGTCCTTTAAGTAACACTAGGTTAGGAGGTAAGCTAGTCAGAACTACTAGTGTAGCTTGCATCAAGATAAACCACGTTCCCATTTACATAGGTTTAACTTAAAGTTATCTGACAGACGTCATGTGCCTATAGCTGAGAGTGCTGAGCCTAAGGACTATTGCTATCAGAGGTTTAATAAAGAATCAACTTGAAATGAATCACTAGCAGTCTTTGTGCAAAATGTATAGTTGCAATCATATCCATAATTAAGAAAACTAAATTAAATTAAATACTTGAACAGCTTTTCCCCCCTCAGTCCTATTTGTATTTGGCAAACACAATGAGGAATGTATCCGTTAACTGATTCAATAGATCGTTTTTCAAACACTTAACTGATTAATTCATCCGTCATTATCATATCACCAGCGTTTAGCCGTGCATTACATAGATTACAGCAGCACTTGATTGATTGGAACAGTATCAGCTTGCGGTCTCTCAGTTTATCTGTCTTCACACACACACACGCACGCACGCGCACGCACACACACACACACACACACACACACACACACACACACACACACACACACACACACACACACACACACACACACACACACACACACACACACACACACACACACACACACACACACACACACTAACCTCTGGCTGGAAGAGAACTGTCTGCTCCATATCTTCTCTTCCTAACTGGATTTAAAATCCAACTGTACATTTGACATTCATATTATATTTAATATTGAATAATCCATTCTTGCACAGTAATGTCCTGCATTATATTTGTTACTGGAAATGTGCATTTCCACATACTATAAATCCACATGTATATTTTAATTGTTTTATTTGTTATCTTTTAACTTTTTTACTTATTAATGCTATTTCTGAAATATATTGGACTGTTTATTTCTGTTAATCTTATTCATTGCATTGTGTTCTTTATGCTGTCTATCTATCTATCTATCTATCTATCCATTCATCTATCCATCCATCCATCCATCCATCCATCCATCCATCCATCCATCCATCCATCTATCTATCTATCTATCTATCTATCTATCTATCTATCTATCTATCTATCTATCCATCTATCTATCCATCCATCCATCCATCCATCTATCTATCCATCCATCCATCCATCCATCCATCCATCCATCCATCCATCCATCCATCCATCCATCCATCTATCCATCTGTCCATCCATCCATCCATCCATCCATCCATCCATCTATCTATCTATCTATCTATCTATCTATCTATCTATCTATCTATCTATCTATCTATCTATCTATCCATCCATCCATCCATCCATCCATCCATCCATCCATCCATCCATCCATCCATCCATCCATCCATCTATCTATCTATCTATCTATCTATCTATCTAATGGTTTGCCCTCTCTCTCTGCAGCTTTGCTCGTCCAGGGAAAGGCTCCTGGCTGGGGAAAGGTTCGCCCGAGAGTCCGAGCGACCCGTCTGCCATGTCGGTGGAGAACCTTGTGTTCGGAGCGGGATACTGCAAACCTGTCCTCTCTGAGGTATGTTAACCTTTCAGCAAATAGAAAGCCACACACAGTCAGAGCCGATTTGTCTCACAACGCTGATAACAGCCCCAAATGCTCCAGTCTCAGCTCCCTATTTATATACCCAAGCAACCCGCTAAATGCCAAGCGATGACGTAAACATGATCTGGGTTTTAGGGACAGAGGCCGTTGGATTTATCTGTGATTTGTTTTCGCCATGTTCCCCAGAAGCAACAGGATTCAGCCCAGACAGATCTGGATTACTGACTCTGGGCCAGTTTGTCCTTCAGAATCTCTCATTTGTTGGGGCTCGGTGGAGTCTTAAGGCTTAAAGAGCAGAGGCCAGCACAGATTACTGGATGCACTGCAGCTCTTTGTAATATCTGATGAACCTGCCCAGGCATGCAGGCTCCAGGCTGAGCATCTGGAAGTGATAGCCGCTCTCTCTGAAAATATTGTGGAGCCTTCCTCTCGGGCCTCATGTGACCATTTACTGTACAATTAGGTTGCACAATTGCATGATGACAGAAATGATAATAGCATTACTGTTATCATGATTAATAATCATGGTGTGTCTGCTTTTATAGGAACCAAATTATGTTATGGCCCTTGCGGTCACTGCAGTTGCTTACAGTGTTTCCCAAGTAACAGTCTGTGGATTATCTGTTGTTGGTAATATATGGATATATATAATTATTTTAGGAAGCTTCTCAGAACAACCTTGGCACATTGAGTGGTTTGAAACCAAAGTGACAAATGTTCATTCGGTTTGAGGAAGTGAACAATTATTCTGCGTTATGTCGATGAATCAGCCTTTCCACTTTTTCTACAGTGACTCTCTGCATCCAAAGTTTGTACAACATTCAGCACAAATAGCTTTTCCGAGAAAACTAACAGCTAACAGCTAACAGCTAACAGCTAACAGCTAACAGCTAACAAGCTAACAGCTAACAGCTAACATCTAACAGCTAACTGCTAACAGCTAACAGCTAACAAGCTAACAGCTAACAGCTAACAATTAACAGCTAACAACTAACAGCTAACAGCTAACAAGCTAACAGCTAACAGCTAACAGCTAACAGCTAACAGCTAACAATTAACAGCTAACAACTAACAGCTAACAGCTAACAGCTAACAGCTAACAGCTAACAATTAACAGCTAACAACTAACAGCTAACAGCTAACAAGCTAACAGCTAACAGCTAACAGCTAACAGCTAACAAGCTAACAGCTAACAGCTAACAGCTAACAGCTAACAGCTAACAAGCTAACAGCTAACAAGCTAACAGCTAACAGCTAACAGCTAACAAGCTAACAGCTAACAGCTAACAGCTAACAGCTAACAGCTAACAGCTAACATCTAACATCTAACAGCTAACATCTAACAGCTAACTTAAGTCAGTTGGTCTGGAGTTAAAGGAATAGTTCAACATGTTGGGAAATACATCTATTCAAAAGTAATCCAGGATGTCACATTTATCTTTTCAGTTTTCTTCAATCTTCCTGGATCAGTTTAACAATTATTAACAATTTGTTTTAAAGTTGTGAGTTGCCCCTCCTCGAATATTTTCATTGCATTGCAGGAAATGACAGTGTCCTTAATCCATAGCATTTAGTCATTCTAGAAAAGTTATACATACTGTATGTAGTCACAAAAGAAAGTCAACCTAAATAAACAGCATGCATACTTAATGTTGCTCAATGTTTCACAATGCAGTGCACAGTGCACATAG
This sequence comes from Notothenia rossii, assembly GCF_949606895.1. Lineage (NCBI taxonomy): Eukaryota > Metazoa > Chordata > Actinopteri > Perciformes > Nototheniidae > Notothenia > Notothenia rossii. The sequence goes on along the minus strand of NC_136908.1, from coordinate 4,154,092 downwards.
GGGAAATGCACGTAACAAAAAGGGGTTTTACAGCTAGACTTACATTCAAGCTTATGATTTTTAACCCTGCTGCTAAAACAGTGAACTAGGATATTAGTATGAAGACCTTTCTTTTCAGAATCTGTCTGCTTATGATTTGGAACACAGCTAAAGTGTCCACCAATAACACATTCGTAATCAGGTTTATTTATTTTGCTTACTTTGGGTGCTATTAAGTACAAAATCTGCTTAGAGTGTGTACGTCGTATGGCCTTGGGACACAGCTGTAGTCTGATATGAAAAAAAAAAGCCTTGCTTGGCCTTTTTTCTGCACTGCTGCAATGTTGCACTTATGTTTATTCCATTTTCCTTATTATAGCAATATTTCTTAATCTAATCGTCTCGTCTGTCTCTTCTTGTCTTTGCCAATTATTTTAACTTGTGTACAGATGTTAAATCGTCCCATTTTATAATCTCTTAGTCTCTGTGGACGTCACAGTCTGCGCTGTAAATCTTAATGAGCGCCATGTTCGCCCCCCCCCCAACACTCCTCCTGGTTTTTACTCCCACCCCTGGCTGGGCACTTTAATAAGCTCTGCGTTTAGCCAAGCGGGGGGTTCCCTTTGATCCCAGTAATGAGTTCTGCTCACAAGCGCCACGTACCACATAGCTGCAGGTGAAATGTTCCCAAAAAACGCCGCCTCCTCCTTCACCTTCATTTATTTTGAGCGTTTCACCTGAGGCTACGCTACGTTTTCAGCACTTTCTCCCTCAACACCACAGCGTTTCCTCAAAGTGTTATGTCGTTATTTCTGAAGAAAAAAAGAATTCACAGCTTGTGGAATCCCATTGATATCAGATGTTACATCTCAGAAGGGAGGAAAACGTTCCCTTTGAGGTTTAGAAGGGAGGTTTGAGGGATAAATAATGCTTTTTGAAGAGAGACTCCTGAGCGTATTTAGTGTTTTGTGGAAATAAATCATTATTTTGTAGATAATAACAACTTTTGTGCACAAACCGGGTTAGGAAACACAGAAGATATTATGGTGGTTTCTTATTTTCTATTTCGTTCACTTGTTCAGGTGATTGTCGAAACATTGAAAAGACTTACAAAGATGGTTTTATTTTTTTTCTAAAGAGGATATAGTTGGCAGGTGTATATCAGTATGTAGTGTCTCTACTTTAAAGAGTCCTCTCCTGCTGATGTTCAGGTGTATATCAGTATGTAGTATCTCTACTTTAAAGAGTCCTCTCCTGCTGATGTTCAGGTGTATATCAGTATGTAGTGTCTCTACTTTAAAGAGTCCTCTCCTGCTGATGTTCAGGTGTATATCAGTATGTAGTGTCTCTACTTTAAAGAGTCCTCTCCTGCTGATGTTCAGATGTATATCAGTATGTAGTGTCTCTACTTTAAAGAGTCCTCTCCTGCTGATGTTCAGGTGTATATCAGTATGTAGTGTCTCTACTTTAAAGAGTCCTCTCCTGCTGATGTTCAGGTGTATATCAGTATGTAGTGTCTCTACTTTAAAGAGTCCTCTCCTGCTGATGTTCAGGTGTATATCAGTATGTAGTGTCTCTACTTTAAAGAGTCCTCTCCTGCTGATGTTCAGGTGTATATCAGTATGTAGTGTCTCTACTTTAAAGAGTCCTCTCCTGCTGATGTTCAGGTGTATATCAGTATGTAGTGTCTCTCCTTTAAAGAGTCCTCTCCTGCTGATGTTCAGGTGTATATCAGTATGTAGTGTCTCTACTTTAAAGAGTACTCTCCTGCTGATGTTCAGGTGTATATCAGTATGTAGTGTCTCTACTTTAAAGAGTCCTCTCCTGCTGATGTTCAGGTGTATATCAGTATGTAGTGTCTCTACTTTAAAGAGTCCTCTCCTGCTGATGTTCAGGTGTATATCAGTATGTAGTGTATCCATGCTTTAATGTTCAAAAAGTTCTTTATTGTTCTCATACTGCCTGTGCTGCAGCACCTCTTTTCACCCTCTGTCTGAAACCAGAGTCTAGTCTGCTCTGATTCGTTAGCTTGCCGGCTCTGTTGTGATTGGGTGACCTCTTAGAGATGTCCCGCCCCTTAGCTTATCACGTACAATGTGTTGGAGTGTTAGGGGGGTGGGGTGGGGGGTGGGGAACATAGATAAATCTAAAACATCTATTAATAATGCCTTTAACCTGTTAAGCCCGCAGGGGCTACAGGCTTTTTTTCCACAAAACTGTGTCTCAGGGCTTCTTAACATTTAATAAACTATGAATGTGTCATACTCATTTAACGGGAAGAAACTCAGCTAACTGACGATACGAACAATTTTTACCGAAACAAAACACAAGTCTCACAATAAGTGTCTAAATGAGCCCTGAGCGAAAACATGCTAACGCACTTAGCACAGAACTATAGGTATAAATACTTTATTACTTATCGGATCTGCACAAACAAGCTGAGATTCCACAGATTCCAGAAGTATAAGTATCATCACTGAGCGATCAGAACTCGCGACATGGGAAGCAAATACAGACATCACACGACGTAGCTTTAGGTAGCCAACACGGCAATATGTCTTACCTTTTGTCATTCTGATCAAAAGTCATGTTCAATGGCATCAGAATGAGAAAAACCCGGCTGAGGGTTAATCCAATGTGTGTGTCACTTTGAAAAAATTACTGATAATCCATAATTCAATTTTTATGTCAAAAACTGAGTTTTCATATTAGCTGCTAATGATAGCTACCAGAGTGTATGACAGCTTCCTGTTTTGGGTATTCTGGCTACGCATCACTCTCACTCCTTATTTGGTAATGTGTGTGTGTATGTGGAACTCCTTCTCGATTCTATTGGCTCTAACGGTTAAAAAGAGGTGTCAATCATCAAGTCGACCGAGGGGGCCAGAGATATGGAAAATCCACGCAAATGACCCCAGAAGTGTTTTTTTTTTGCTAAACGTCTCTAAAAAGACAACAATCTTGATACAGGGTATTTATTATATGTTATAGTTTGGATTCCTAAAGCTTGTAGTCTACTATCCCATCATCCAAGGGTGGTTTAAGTAAGTAATGTATTTTTTTTGGACGGACACTATCATTTACATTTTTTACTATGTTCAATCAGAATTTACTTTAAAATAAAAATATCCATATTGATTCTGACTTTTCTACATCCAACTCACAGGTTTATCATTACTTTGAGGAAGAAGATTATTGATTTACCCCTTTTAGAATTGAAGTTATGGTCATTTGTTCTGGGAATGTCATTTTCGAGCCTAAGAACTGGAAAACAGGCTCTGGGCTGAACAGGTTGAAGATGAAATGAAAGGGCTTTAATTATATACGTAGCCCTGAAACTCTCCTGTAGTGTCGTAAAATTGCTGATGAAGCCACGGTATAAATTGGATTTGAGTCCCCTTTGATAATAAGTATTAATACCACTCTGAAAAAAAAGTCCTGTTTCAGTGGGATTTCCATCCAGTGTGCTCGGAGCTTTATGTACCAGTATTGCTGAGAAGAACTGTCAAAATGTGCACAAACAGCAGCAAAAGCATAAATCCTCCTGATCCCAGACAATGTCAGCGGCGAGATAAACTGTGGTTTTAGGATAATGACTAGTTCATTCTGAAAAATAGTTATTTTTCTCTGCCCCTCGCTCTCAGACTGATCCAGGCAGGCCTCTATAAAAGGCAGAAAGAATTATGAAAGTAAACATACAGATGTTCCTTCCTGGTTTCAGGTATACTGCAGCGCTGCAATTACAGAGCGCTCACAGGTATGATGATAGGGCCGGAGACTCGGAAAATTACAGTACATCCCCAGATACTATTACATGCCTTTTCAAAGCTCCAAACCCCAAACCCCAAACTGAAGCTGCGAAAACATCCAGGAGCTTTTGGGTAGCAGGTCAGGGACTAACGTCACATTCAGGATCCATGTTGTGACGCCGGTGATGTGTTCAATGATAGCTCTCTGGGTGAAAGGCCATTAGCGTTTCAACAAAGAGAAATGAGAGACGTGATTACAGTGTCAAGGCTTCTGTGATTTGAGGCTTCTTCTACTCAGGGCATATTGGAAATTGCAATATCGAGATCCACTTTATTCCCTTACTGCAATGTTAGAGAGCCATCTGCTGGAAACACTGTCCGTATTAGAGAGGCTAATACTCAGAAGCATTAAGGACTGAAGATACATGTTATGTAATCGTTTATATTTTGGGTTTCTGTGGACCACCATTTGTAGATGTACTTCAGTTAGTCTTCTTATACTAAGCATGTGGAAAATACAAAAATACGTTTTTACTATCTTATAAACAACAAAAATTGCGGCAAAAGACGGAAAAAAAAGAAGGAAAATAAAAGATATTTAACCTAAACACAGGAATAGGAGGCCAAAAAATATGGAAAATTAAGCACACTTAGTAAATAGTAAATTAAATACAAATGGAATTGATTAAAATTGAACAGAATACCACAAAAATAAATCATACTATCTTTTTCCTAGTCCAAATTTGTGGTGGAGATTCAAATGCTTTGGACAAAAACGCAGAAACAATTTTGTGCATTTTCTAGCAACCGGGCCCCAGGTCTCTGAAGCTTTATTAAAAACAGACAGCTGAAATGTTGCTGTTTGCGTCATGTAGATTTTTACCTCACTTTGCATTGTTGAACATTTTATTATACAATTTTGCCCGACATATTTGATCGTCAGTTTCCTAACCCTCATCGTTATTTATTGTTCCTTGTACTCGTCCAGACAAACAACGACGCCCCTCTCCTCTCCCTGTGTCCACTTCCTGTACTCGTGAACATTTAAAGGTCACAACAGGGATACGTTACTTCCTTTTCAGCCACGTGCACGTATTGATCTGCTTTTACTGCTCGCAGCAAGCTGTGTTTAGGGCCCATTTGTTTCTATTTGATCTTACGAGTAATGATCTTATTCACAGAGTCGGCGACAAGCCTGTACAACTGTAGTTACTTAAAGGTCAAGTATGTGGACATGTCTGTTGTTAAGGCAGGTTTTTTAGAGGCTGACATTTCCCCCGTATCTCGAAGTAGTGGAGCACAAATACTTTGTTACTTAAGTACATGTTTCTGGTACGAGTACTTTACTCCACTACTTATTTTTCTGACCACTTTTTACTTTCTACTTCTTACATGTTGAACACAAATACCTGTACTTTCTACTTCTTACATTTTAAACTCAAATACCTGTACTTTCTACTTCTTACATGTTGAACTCAAATACCTGTACTTTCTACTTCTCACATGTTGAACTCAAATACCTGTACTTTCTACTTCTTACATGTTGAACACAAATACCTGTACTTTCTACTTCTTACATGTTGAACTCAAATACCTGTACTTTCTACTTCTTACATGTTGAACCCAAATACCTGTACTTTCTACTTCTTACATGTTGAACCCAAATACCTGTACTTTCTACTTCTCACATGTTGAACCCAAATACCTGTACTTTCTACTTCTTACATGTTGAACACAAATACCTGTACTTTCTACTTCTTACATGTTGAACCCAAATACCTGTACTTTCTACTTCTTACATGTTGAACCCAAATACCTGTACTTTCTACTTCTTACATGTTGAACCCAAATACCTGTACTTTCTACTTCTCTCATTTTCCAAACAGGCTGGTTCCTTTAGTCTGAATGTGTGTTTGGTGGCGTGATCATTATTATTTAGAGTCATTGCGTGCCTATTGATTTGAACACGATCCGTGTATCCATCATTTCCTGGTCTTCTCTAAAGAAGAGGGACCAATGAAAACGTTGTCATGTTGCCGTTGGTCACCATGGAAACATTCATTAGCTAACAATGACATTATTGTTCTATTAATATAAAGGGAGGTCAGGTACTCTTTAAAACAGCTGCTAGTTATGGGTACTTTTTACTGAAGTACATTTCAAAGCCTCTTTACTTTCACTTGAGTAAAGAAGTTTAGTCAGTACTTCTACTTTCACCAGAGTATTTTTAAACACGAGTATCTGTACTTCTACTTGAGTGAAGGATGTGTGTACTGTACTCTCTGTGTGCAGGGCAGCTTCTACGTGGCCAGTGAGCACTGCCTGCAGAGAGCTCACTCGTGGCACCGCAGGCTGTGCCGCCTCCTGCTGGCGGCTCTCGACGGTCTGACCTCGTACCACTCTGCTCTGAGGAAGGAGATCCCAACGCTGCCGCACACTCTGCACTCAGGTGACCATGATAGATATGATTATTTGTCTTTAAAACATTTCTTCAAATTCAATTAAAATGCCTGAAATCCCTTATTTGTTCATTGCCTTTACATACATCAATCCTGGGTATGGTTAGAAGCAGTTGTAGTATTCAAATTGTTTTCTTCAGTAAAAGTACAAATAAAAAAAGTGTAATAATATCATTAATAATAAGATTTACACGTTATGTTATAATGATTGCTTTTCCACCACTGGTTCACATCACACAATGTAATGTTCAATAAAGTCATTTCATTTTTATGGTTTTACTATTCAACTCCAAATATTATTAGATTATATTTTATTATGTGTGCTTTTGAATTCAAGACCTTTAGTTCCGTTTTAATAAGTGTTAATATCAAAATACAATAAATATGACTCTCTTTAAATCACACTAAACCATTTTCAATGTTTTCCCCCAGAGGAACTTCCTGTAGAAGAAACTCTGAGTCGCCTCACACAGGAGTTACAGGTACGTTCATTCAACACCTTAAAGCCTCTGTAGTGGCCTGCGATGAAGTCAGATGATAACTTTATTTGAACATTTTTTTCTATAATCATTTGAACCTATTGTTATCCTGTTTTTTCAGTTTTCAAATTGAAAGTAGAAATGTTTAGTTTACCGTGCAAAAATACATCTTTTTCTAAGCTGTACGACAGAATATTTAGACAGCTTAGCCATTGTTATAGGTTTAAGGCAGGGGTCGGCAACCCGCGGCTCTGTAAGCCCTCTGCTCTGGCTCCCTTGAGCTTAGGCATAGGAAATAAAATAAAAGTATTTGTAGGACTATTTATTTAAATGTTGTTGCATGGTAGAAAATGTTTCGTATCTTGTGTTTTGAGGTGATACAAGATAAAAAAAAAACGGTTTTAATTAGGTCAACTAAAATATGCGTCACATCCTGCTACGGTCCCGCGCCAGCGCCTTTTCTTGCAGGCGAATAACCTGACCCCCGGCTCGATGAGCGAACTATGGATAAATCAAAGAAAAGAAAAGTATCGGAGGAACACAGAGGGTTTAATTCTGCGTGGACAGAGTTATATGTTTTTACAGCAAACAATGCTGGTTTACTGATATGTTTGATATGTAGAGAGAAGTTCTCAAGTGCTGTGTTTCATTTATTTTGAAGTAGGCCTTTGTATTCTTTTTTTATTCTCCTTATAAGAGTTCTTTGTACTCAATTTTATAATGTAATAAATAATAAATGCAAAAAAACTGTAGTTTTGGTTTTAAATTGGTGGAAAAGGGGGCAAAATTGCTCTTTTGGTCCAAAACGTTGCAGACCCCTGGTTTAAGGGAACAGATATGATCACAATACGTTCTTAGATGAGTAAACTTAAAGAAAAATAAATATTATCAGTGGAATTTTTTAATTTGTAATTGTTGTTATTTTGCAAAATACATTTATTATTATTATTATTATTATTATTATTATTATTATTATTAAGTGAGACATTAAACTTACATTTCTTAAAAGACGCGTCAATAAATATGTTTCAGATGTATTTTAGGACTGGTATGATGGCCCTTCTGCTCTAACCAGCCTTTCGAACAGTGAGGGTTTATTGATCGATGAGTCCAACATGACTTTTCTAAACTGATCCAGAGTCAGGCAGACTGCAGACTCCGCATTGTCTGTAGGATCCCAGAATAGGAGGCTATATTTCAGGAAGTGTGACGCATTCAGTCTGATGTTATCTCTGTTTCTGACCCCTCCGTGTGTCCCTCAGCTGCAGGAGGTCCATGACGGGGTGGCGGAGCAGATCAGCCGGGACGTGAGCCAGCTCTGCTCCCAGCTGGCGGCCCTGTGGAGCAACTTCCTGCTGAACGCTGTGCTCAACCCCCACATCCTGTCCTATCTGGCCCAGGAGCATCACACACTCAGGGTAAGAGGGACTGCACCCACACACACACACTTATACACATCTCTCAGACTACAGGGACTGCATCCACACACACACACACACACACACACACACACACACACACACACACACACACACACACACACACACACACACACACACACACACACACACACACACACACACACACACACACACACACACACACACACACACACACACACACCATGTTCAGTGTCTGTTCTTTGTATATTTACTGCAGTTGTTCATGTATACCAGTAATCTGATTCAATATGTACAGTTTGAAAGTGTGTTAAATGAAATGTGGTGATGATTAATGTTTTTTGTGTTCATGTAATAGCAGTTAAAACAGAACCGGTCAAATTTGACCACGAACACCAAAGTAAGGGGGGGGGGGGGGGGAATGAAGACAATGGGAGGGTTAAACAGCTTTGGTGAGGAAGAAATCTTTACAAACAGACTGAAAACATAGCGCCTTGGCAGAAATAATATTAAACGAAATGATAACATGGACGTCGTTTAAACCCCGCTGAGTAAACTAATACATTTCTAATCACTGAGCTGTTTAATATGAAATGCTTCACAGTGGAGCGGCTCTCTTATGTGGCATTGTTTCGCCTCAGTTGTCTGAAAATAATGAACATGTTTGCTTTGGTTCTAGATTACCCCGAGGGCACACTGTCATGCCTCCACCCACCAGTGGAGCTAGGATTTCAATTAACACTCATTCTGTAATTATTATGGGCTGGAATTACACCACAAACAGTGTTCCTGGTGATTTAACACTGGCTGACTCACAGGCACGATGCATGTCTAATTGAAACAACCTTGCGTGTTTTTTCACAGACCTGAAGAAGTGATTGAATCCGTGTTTGTGTGCTGAGCTTGAATTTCCGACTGTTTTCATAATGTTGTGCTGTAATGCCAATAAAGACGAGACTCTGGCTCCACTGATGTGACAAACTTTTGTCTTGTTTCTGGCAAATCCAGGTCAGAAGGTTCTCCGAGGCGTACTTCTTCACAGAACACCCCAAAGAGATATCTCTGACTTTTCAAGAGGAACTGTAAGTATTAGTACGGGAGCCATGAGAGGTTTTTTTTTTTTCTTCTACGATCCATTTCCAAAGTCTGATCTGAAAGCAGTCTCTCCTGTGTTCATGACTTCAGAACACGTCAAAAAAGGTTTTGCCATCTTTCTAAATGCAAGTTACAAAATGAAGTCTCACCATTACAGTTTTTCTCAATTGCTAAACCCACTATTTAGAATCAAAATTCATTTCTTCAAAACAAGAACATAGCCATCTAAACAGAAACACACTTGCCATAACTCTGAATATCTTTTGCAAAATGCACTTACATGACCAAAACTGAAAATACTGGTCACAAAAAAGAATAAGTCGATCGAAACAGAACAAATTGTCCTCTAATGAGACAAATGTGTTTTCATAACTGAAACTCCGGTCACCATAACAACCCATTCTACCATAACAATATACATTTCTTGCAAAGTGCTCTAAGGCACTCAAAACTAAAAATACCCCTTCCAAAACCAGATACCTTCTCCAAAAACAAACATTTGTCAGCTCATGAGAAGACTATTTGAACAGTCATTACTAAGTGGCACACTAAATACTGACTACAATCATCAATACACAAACCTCAAGCTATCGATATTGGAAACTGAACGGAAAACTGACAAGTTGGGAGAAACAAACTTACATATAGGAAAAACAGAGTGTTACTGTAACTATGTCATTGTTTTTATGTCTCATTTTCAGTAGAGCACCGTAACAGAAACAAAAGATGAATAGCAATACACTGGAAAAAAATAACATGGGTAAATGATGTAAATCAGCAGTAAAGCAGAGAATGAGATCTATATAGCTTTACTGATCTGCTCTTTGGCGTCTGTCTGGCCACATAGCCTCATCTACGTCACAGCGTATGTCTTCCCTTGCAAGGCAGCGTGGGAAATATCTCCTTGCGTGTCGACACCACTCTTGACAAACATCTTACTGAAGTGAGGGAGGTCTTTTATAGGATTCTCACTACAGTAATTACAATTACTATAGGAAATTCATTGATGTCAGCTGTGAGCAATTCATTTACATGGAAGTGAAGTACTTAATTCACCCCAATACAAAAAAAAACATTTCTCAATGTGCAAAAAGGAAAAGACCACAATTACTGACTGTAAAAATGTTGTATCAGCTATAGCTAATCCTCCCCATATGAACATCTCAAAGACCTATGCAAGTCATATCAACACTATTATAGCTTTACCGGCACCATTTAAAAAAATATTTTAAGTACAGTCATGCAAATTCTATCATGTAAATGTTTTCAATGTAACATCATTACTGTAAGGTATACAGTACATTCCATGGAGTTACCTTTTTCAATGGGGTGATTGACTGATAACAAGTGTTCATATTTTGCACATCAAGTGTCAATTAGTGTAGCTATGGTCTAAGTTTATGAGGAAGTGTTATCCACTGTGAGAAGATTATTTTTGTTTTGTAGAAATGAGTTACACAAAAGATTTTTGATCTTTGTGTAGAGAATTGTAACTTCAGTTAGAGAATTGTGTGATCTGTTTTGCAAAACACTGCTTAGCATCTGCATTTTGTGTGATATCAATGAGAAATGGTATACTGTTGTAGAGAAATGGTTTTCTGTTTCGATGGCTGTGCTGTTGGTTTGATGAAAGGAATTTTGATTCTAAATAGTGGGTTTAGCGATTGAGAAAAACTGTAAGAAAACATAAACATGTCTTAGTCTTATGTACAGTACCAGTCAAAAGTTTGGACACACCTTCTCTTTCAATGGTTTTCGTTTATTTAAAATGTTTTGTACTTTGTCGATTAATACTGAAGACATCAAAACTATGAAAGAACACATATGGAATTATCCAGTAAATAAAAACCTTCGAATGAGAAGGTGTTACGACTGATTGAACGGGGATGAACGCAAGTGCACAACTCACACAGGATTTAACAAAAAAAGGTTTATTCAAACCAAAACTCAGCTATGGTGGTACAAAAAACAAAATCACTCTTAACACTAGGACCGCCAGAGGTCGCTGTATACCTAAAACCGCCAATGGGTAAAATGTACCCGCTATTGATTTTCAAGGTACAATGTTCTTTTATTTATCATACAGAACAGTGAGTTTTGATCGCACAGGGATGAAACCTATACCAATAGAATCTGTGGACTCTCAGCTTTTCATATGATATAGTTTGTGCAGATAGAATGAAGTATAAAATATCGCTAAGAGTGCTGATTTAAACGCTTGGTGTTAGACTTGTGTTTTGTTTAGGTACAAATCTCTCTATCTATCTATAACTATCTATCGATCCATCTGTAATGTTCTGTTCTATGAACATATAAATGTCTACATAAATAGACGACGCAGACTACTTCCCTCATTCCGAGTGTCCATCTTTATTCAACTGGCACGTAACCTGCACACATGCATTACGTCCTCAACGTGAGCTCAGTCATCCAAGATCTTGTATTCTCCAAGATGTTACACTATCTATATCTATCTATCTATCTCTCTATCCATCTATCAATATATCTATCCATCTATCTATCTCTCTCTCTCAATCTCTCTCTCTATCTATAAGGAACCGCAGTAGACAAAAGGCGTTGCTATAGCAACACGTCATGTTTACGCTGCATTTTCAATGAGGTAAATATTACCCGCTGGCGGATATAGGTATAAATGGCATTTTTTTGGGGCGATTTTTTCAATCTGACTTCATATTGACAATTGTTAACAACAGAGGTTGCTACATAACACACTTTCAGGAAATGTCACGGACTGGGAGACTTTAATATGTTATTGAAAACAAGTTACATACAATCAAAAAACAGCTGTGGGTAAAATGTACCCGTTGGCGGTTCTAGTGTTAAAGAGGAAAAACACTAGGAGCATGAGCAACAAAAATACTCATTGAGCCTCAGCTGTCCCTAATGATCACTCCTCACCTGTGTATTTAGTCCGTGCTGTTGCCTTGGTCAGTGCCAGTTCGTCTTGTCTGTATAGCAGAAAGTGTTCCATGTTTCTCCCCTGACGTAAGCTATTGTTCTAGCTGCTTAGCATTTGTACCAACCTAGTTGTTTGTTTGTCGTTGCTTCCAGTCAGTACATTTTTTGATCATTGCCTGTTTTAGTTTTACCTTTTGGATTAAACGCTTGACTAAAGACCTTTTTGCCTGGTTGTGCTCTTGAGTCCTATTTTTTGCTCGTGCCCGTACTTGTGTCTGATAGTTTGGGGATAATCCTGGATTGATAATGCTGGTTGTAGTCACAAGGAACGAAACGAACTGGCACAAGACAAAGGGGGACGAGGACAATAAGTAATGGGGAACAGGTGGAAACAATCAGGGGCGGGGTCGACAGTCACAGGAGTGGGAGACACACAAGGAAGGGAGGTCAGAGTGTCTGAAACGACAGGGAAGGTTACTATTCAAAAATAAAGGGGAAAATCACAAGACAAAGACACTTAACTAAACTTAACATCATTTGCGAGAGAAGACAGAAGGCGTGTCCAAACGTTTGACTGGTAATGTGGATCATTGGGTAGTAAAAACAACGAACACGTAGAGATAAGATGCTGCTGCTTCAGACCTGCCAAAACTTTACTTTAATCTTTCACACATAAAGAGAAGGAACTTGTGTTCTCAAGTCATGAACCAACGAGATAAATCAACTTGAATCAGACTTAGAAAAAATGGATCTCAAGATTGTTTGCCCTGCCAACTTCCCCTACAGGGCTCTCGTATATTAGCCCACCCATGATAAAATACGTTCTTCTACATATGGAGCAAAGTTCAACCATGGTATTCTTCTTCTTCTTCATTCAGGATCAATAGACATGGCCAGATAGCTGCAGACGTGCGGAGCTCAGACTATCTGACCAAGATGCCTCCTCTACCTGTCGAGTGCCTGGACATCGATGGAGACTGGAACAGCCTGCCGATCATCTTCGAGGACCGATACGTGGAATCTCCTCAAACAGGTAATATAGGAAATAAATGATTCACAGCAAAATACATTTTATTTAGCTATTTGTTAAAAAAATATTAATGTTCCCCAGCTTGAGCTTCAGTCTCAGGATCCATGTATCTGTGATCCTCTCCAGAATGGAAGTAGTCATCACATACAGAGCATCAACTAGTTCCTGAACAGTGTCCTTCACATGCTGATATCCAAGAGAGGGAGTTACACAGTCACTAGATGGAGGAATGCCGCTTCTTGTAATCATACATCCTGTCATGAACTAAATACTGAGTTTTTTCTCTAAATGTTGGATTTTTTCTAAAAATCTCAAAATTATGACTTTATCTCAAAATTCTTAAAAATTGTGAGTTTTTCCACAACATTAGGACTTTTTCTCAAAATTCTCATTTTTTAAAATGTTTTTCCTCAAAATTAGGACTTTTTCTCAAAATCTCAAAATTAGGACTTTTTCTCAAAATCTCAAAATTAGAACTTTTTCTCAAAATCTCAAAATTAGAACTTTTTCTCAAAATCTCAAAATTAGAACTTTTTCTCAAAATTAGAACTTTTTCTGAAATGTAGGATTTTTTTTACTAAAAATTTCAAAGCTAGAACTTTTTCTCAAAATTAGAACTTTTTCAAAAAATTATGACTTTTTCTCAAAATATCAAAATTATGACATTATATCAAAATATCAAAATTAGAACTTGTATCTGTGATCCTCTCCAGAATGGAAGGAGTCATCACATCAACTAGAGCATCAACTAGTTCCTGAACAGTGTCCTTCACATGCTGATATCCAAGAGAGGGAGTTACCCAGTCCCAAGATGGAGGAATAGAAAGCAGTATTCAATGTTTACTTCAGATTAGCTCCACGTCAGAAATGATCATGCTTGTCATATGTCTCTCTCCATAGAGGCTGAATCATCATGTTAATCACATAGCTATCACATGCCTCAAACAGTCCTGATGCTCTTCTAGGTAATCACACATCCTGTCATGTTCACAGCTACAGTTGGGATACCTTTGTCATCATGAGTACTCTGATGTTGGAAGAGGACATTCAGTATTTTCCTAACACTATTACATAAAGTTAAGTGCAATGCCTTTCTCTTTCCAGAGTGGGAATCACATGTGCCAACCGCTGATGGGAAGACCAACCCAGGTCTCAATGGGATTTTTGAAAGCAGGCAGGAAGACAGAACAGCAGCAAAACTCAAGGATCAAATGGACATTGATGACTGCATGGACCTGCCCACATACATGTCACTCATGGCAGAGCAGAGTAAGACCAGCAGTAACATCAGAAGTACCCAGAACATCATCCTAACTAAAGACAATGCTGAACCCTCTCTACTAGAGGCAGAACTCTTAAAGCAACCAGAGGAAACACAAGACCAGGATGTGGACAGCTGTAATCCAGATCTGAGGTTCATTGAAGTGAAGCCTTGTGATGTCCTCTCCTCAAACCACCACCCCCTCATTGACACCAATACCATCAGTGATGGGTCTCCTGAACATCAGTTAGAAAATACCATCCAACTCTGCGATGCAACCAGCGACAGCAACGCGCGAGAGAGTGAAAACACTGAAGAGGAGTCTGATATTGCCATGCCATTAAACCACTCTATGGACGATGAGAGTGAAGATGTTCCTCCTGGCAGCGGACAGACTTCCTACGCACATCCGGTAATACCAACCTTTCCGGGCGATCTCAGAAAAGAGTTGATTCACCGCGGAGGCCTGGTGGGTTCCAAGACCATGAAGCGCTCGTCCTCCGTTATTTCTGACTCAGGCATCGAGAGCGAGCCCAGCTCAGTGGCCTGGCCCCTCGAGGCTGTGCTGAGAGGCAGACCTCCCCTCGACTTCTCCAGCGAAAGAGAGATCCCACGGCAAATAGTGTGCCGCCACCGGGTTCACAGAAGCTCCCTGGAAGGCCTCCAAATGGAGAGCAACGGCAGCGGAGGTATACAAGCCTCCCTCACCTCTATTAGCTCCTTGCCCTATGAGGACGATCAGAGGCAGCTCAGCAAACTGACCAAATCTGTGTCGGCACCGCAGATCAGCAGCCCTGAAGACACCGAGGAGGACCGTGTGCTCAACCAGGAAATAGAGAGCTTAGTGCAACACTCACTGAATATCAACTGCTCTTCTTTGAGCAGCAACCTGGATTCAGTTCAAACCGAATCGTCTGTATTAGATCCGAGTTCAGCGACACATCTTATCCTGGAGGAGAGTCTTAGCTCTGAAAGCTCTGCTCAGCGCCCGCCAGAGACGAGCTTAACCCAGTCCGTGTTAAGTGGTGTGTCTGAAGGACTGATTTTACAAGAGAGCCCTCATGTGAAGGAAAGTGCTGTTATTGGCAGCCAGGGGGAGAATAAGAACCATCAAACACACATCAGTGGAGAGAGCGCCTCAGTGGAGGATGTGCATTTCGCTGAAACAGAAACAGCGCCCTGCAGCCATGGAAACAGACCATGTGTGCATAAAAGTTCAGCAGCTCAGGAGAGAATGAACTCTGACGATGAGTGGCAACGTTTCCATGGGAGCGAAGTTATTCATGTTGAAGACCAGGAGTGTCTGGATCTTTTAGGGCTTCAACAAACCAGACATCCCCCCAGAAACATTGCTCAGAGGCCCAGTAACCTTTCAGGGTTGATAGCCAATGATATCGCGTCACCTGTCGACCTCAATGGGATATCAACCAGTGAAAAAGAGCCTTTAGAGTGCCAGACGAAGCCCGCTAAGATACCCAACTCTGGGCTGGCCTTCGTGAATAAGAAGATGGTGGAGGTGGTGAACATGTCGGTGTCCTGCGCCCCCACCTGTCTGCCATTTTCTTCTGCTCTGAGAGACTCTCCTTCCATCAATGGGATGTCCGCTCGCCAGGCTACCTCGCCGATCACCAATCAGCCGCTGGGCTCCTTCGGTATCATCTCCTCGTATTCGCTCAATCCCCTGAACATGGACGACGAGTCCAATGAACGGATGCTGAAGTGAGTTCGTGTTTCACTTAACCCTCCTGTTGTCTTCGGGTCAAATCTCACCGATTAACTACTTTCATCAAACTTAACTTTTTTGTTTTACATTCGATTGCATTAAGGCTTTATGATATCCTTCACAGTAGACATTTGAACATATACAATTGCTGATCACCACTTTCATTGAATTTTGGATGATTTAGTCAACTTTGTAAATCCCATGGTGTTCCCGGGCAAACATGACCGCCATAAAGAAAAGGAATTAGTAACCGATCAGAACACACACACACACACACACACACACACACACACACACACACACACACACACACACACACACACACACACACACACACACACACACACACACACACACACACACACACACACACACACACACACACACACACACACACATACAGAACAATTTGATACATTTCCCGCTCTTTTGTGCCCCTCCCCCCACATGGATCACACCTGGCACACACAATACATGTTCAGTGTCTGTTCTTTGTATATTTACTGCAGTTGTTCATGTATACCAGTAGTCTGATTCAATACAGTTTGAAAGGGTGTTAAATGAAATTTGGTGATGATTCATGGTTTTTGTGTTCATATAATAGCAGTTAAAACAGGACCGATCAAATTTGACCGTGAACACCAAAGTAAGGAGGGGAACAAAGGACAGAGGCTGCTGAAAATGTGTTTTAAACGCCAATGTAAACATGTCTACTTAAAGACACTTGAAGTTAAAGTAGCATGCCTAGACTTATCCACTAAATTCAGATTCACTACCGGATTATTGGATTGTCAAAAGAAGTAGCTTTTGTTGGACATTTGTTTTAATTTGTGCCCTTTTTGATAACTTTGTTGGAGTAATATTATAATCCATGACAACTACAGACATAAAGCCAAAAGACAAGGTGTTATGGGTATGTGGAGATGACTGTTGACATGTGGAGCCGTAGCTGGCAGTTACTCGTGTTTGGAAAGCCTAACAAAATGCATTGAGGGCAAACATGAGGTGCGAGGTGAGTGTATTTAGTAACATCAAAGAGAGAGCAGACAAATCCATCATGATGAGCAGAAAGTACAGGAGCTGGAGTCAGATGTGTTTTGACTCACAGCTCAGATCTGTAACCTGGCGAGACGACAGGGTGTACAACTAGTGTGGAGGTTTGCTCAGAAGTAGACAAACGTGAACTGAATTAATCAAATACAAAATGCAACAGATGTATTCTACAAACTTTACTGCATAATACAATCAGCATTTGGCAATTTCATCTCATGGTTTCTTTCACCAAACGTCGTCTCCCTTTCCTCCAGTTTCTACAAAGCCAAAGAGGATCTGCTGAAGGAGTTGAGCTTCCAGGCGAGTCTTTACAGCGACCTTCCTCTCCTGGCCTCAGATCTGCCGTACTTCCCCCCCGAGGAGGATGACGAGGAGTTTGATGACGGCATTCACCTCGTGGTGTGTGTCCACGGGCTGGATGGTGAGTCCACATGCAAGCTTCTGGTTCACTGGCAGCAAAATACCACTGCAAGAGTTAAACATGCCAAGACATGGGAGGTGGGATGTTATGGATCGTAGTGTTATGACTTCAAAATATGTACATACTCAAATAAAAGCTATTTTCTAAATCTAATGTTCATATCAAAATGTATTAAAGCCCCAAATCACAAGAAATGCCTCAAAGGGCTTTACAAAGCAAGGACAAAAACACAATACAAACATCATAGCATAACAATTATAAAAACATTATACATCAACATAAGTATTGCCATGTGATAAAAGCATGTGACAGAAGTGATGGTAATGTTGAACAGAAACTAGGTGATGGAAATCAGTTACAGAATTCCTCTGACATTGAAATAAGTCTTAGTTCAACGAGTAACTCACATTTAGTTTGCGCCAGAGAGTCCATACGATCCATGGGGTAGTGCAAATTAAAGAAAACTGGCAATTGCATCAAGATTGTGTGCCATTGTTGAAAAAAAATTATATTACAAAAACTATGAAATAACAAAACTAAATATATCGAGCTGGCTTTAGAACCCCTGTCATGGACTCATTTCTAGCTTATTGTTTTATTCCAGTGTCTTTTAACGATTGTAAATGTAGTATAGTCTCTTAACCCTCCTGTTGTCTTCGGGTCAAATCTGACCGATTTACTGCTTTCATTAATCATACATTTTTTGTTTTACATTCGATTGCATTAAGGCTTCATGATATCCTTCACAGTAGACATTTGAACATATACAATTGCTGATCACCACTTTCATTGGATTTTGGATGATTTAGTCAACTTTGAAACTTTGACCACCATAAAGAAAAAGAATTAGTAACCATCCAGATCAGATAACACACACACACACACACACACACACACACACACACACACACACACACACACACACACACACACACACACACACACACACACACACACACACACACACACACACACACACACACACACACACACACACACACACACACACACACACACACACACACACACACACACACACACACACACACACACACACACACACACACACACACACATTTGAATACTTTATTTGATTCCACAAATTATATTACATAAGACAGGGAATCAAATACATCGGGGCTAAGCAGCACAGAATACTTAGGGGAACACATAGCATCTCCCTCTCCACACACACACACACACACACACACACACACACACACACACACACACACACACACACACACACACACACACACACACACACACACACACACACACACACACACACACACACACACACACACACACACACACACACACACACACACACACACACACTTTAGATGTGTCCCCCCCACATGGATCACACCTGGAACACGCAATACATGTTCAGTGTCTGTTCTTTGTATATTTACTGCAGTGTTTCATGTATACCAGTAGTCTGATTCAATAATTACAGTTTGAAAGGGTGTTAAATGAAATTTGGTGATGTTGAATGTTTTTTGTGTTAATTTGACCGCGAACACCAAAGTAAGGGGGGGAAACGAAGACTATAGGAGGGTTAAAACTTGTCCTAGAAACTTAGAAATATCTCTTTGCATTGTTTGTTCTGTGAACACTAATGCCAGGTGTGTGTTACTTAAATGATCAGTGTGCCAGAAGCTACATATCTTCCTCTCTGCTCGTAGGAAACAGCGCAGACCTCCGGCTGGTGAAGACTTTTATTGAGTTGGGACTTCCAGGATCCAGACTGGACTTCCTCATGTCTGAAAGGAACCAGGTACGTTTGGGGAAATGGGGAAAAATGTAACACATGAAACATTTTCTAAGTTGATTTGTAGCATGCTGACTGCGGTGGTTTTTCTTTCCCTGCAGATCGACACGTTTGCAGATTTCGACACGATGACGGACAGGTTGCTGGATGAGATCATTCAGCACGTCCAGCTGTACAATCTCACTATAGGCAGGATCAGGTCAGTCGCTCTACATTAAAACTGTGCCACACACACATTAAACTCTGCTTTTGATTGATTATGATTGATTATCTGAGTTAGAGGGGGGATTCAATCAATTTAAGCAGAATGTTACAAGCATCCAGAACAAACTCAGCCAGACTGAACAGAACTGAGTGGAACAACGTGTGTGTGTGTGTGTGTGTGTGTGTGTGTGTGTGTGTGTGTGTGTGTGTGTGTGTGTGTGTGTGTGTGTGTGTGTGTGTGTGTGTGTGTGTGTGTGTGTGTGTGTGTGTGTGTGTGTGTGTGTGTGTGTGTGTGTGTGTGTGTGTGTGTGTGTGTGTGTGTGTGTGGCCTAGCATTACTATACATGTGGGGACCTAAATCTGTTTACACAGCCACATGTGTGCGGACTCGCCTCCCTTATGGGGACAAAATGGAGGTACCCATGAGGGGAATCATTAATTTTAGGGTGAAGACTTGGTTAGGGGTTAGGGTTAGGCATGTGTTGGTTAAGGTTAGGATAAGTCTCCAGGAAATGCATGTAAGTCAATGTAATGTCCCCTGAAGACATGCATACATGGTGTGTGTGTGTGTGTGTGTGTGTGTGTGTGTGTGTGTGTGTGTGTGTGTGTGTGTGTGTGTGTGTGTGTGTGTGTGTGTGTGTGTGTGTGTGTGTGTGTGTGTGTGTGTGTGTGTGAGCTTATTTGTGTTTTTGTTTTATATGTTATTTTATGCGATTTTTTAAAAATGTTTGCAAGGTTTTATGTAAGACTTGTGTGCATATCGATAAATGTAGATTTTGTATATA